>NC_139965.1:3852175-4062175 GCF_963993115.1 Abramis brama
CGGTCAACGGCCAGAAACAGAGAAGAGTTTGAGGAATAATAAATAAATTGATTAAAAATTATATGCTAAATATAAGTGAATATATATATACAGTAGAGCAGAAAAACATAAGAATGTAACAATGAAAACGAAACATTTTCGAAATGTATACATAAAAAAGGCCTTTGTATATTGTTATTTTTTATATTATATTATATTTTTATTATGGTATATTGGTATAGGCTACTGTATTTTTTTTTTTTTTTTTTTGGAAAATCATAATTATGACTCATTCTAAGTCATATTTATAAGAGGAAAGGCAGAAATTATGACATACTGAGTCAAGATTATGACTTAAACTAATGATGAATTATTATAATGTAACTTAATAAAAACTAAATATTTTCCAAATACGATTTTACACATATTTTAGATATTTTATAATATTAATTTCCCTGGTAAACATGTGGTCTTTATACATGAAAAAGACTGCCTTTGTATATTTATTAGGTACATGAGAATGTTTTTTTTATTTAAATTCATAAATATGCCACAAAATTCTAAATTACGACATACAACGTAATATTTATAAATTATTACATACTGAGTCATAATTATGAGATGAAAAGTCGAAATTAACAAAAATTATGACACACTAAGTCAAAATTATGACAAGTAAGGCATACAAATCATAATTTTGACTTCGAGTGTCTAAAAGATCATATTCGTGGGGTCAGAAAGATTGAAAAGCATTGATTTAGTGGAAACCTTTTTTAATATTTATTTATTGACAGAGTTTGAACGATTGTTACCTGAGGAGAAGATTTAAAGGGATTCAGTCTCTGCATCACCAGTCCTTCCTACACACACACACACACACACACACACACACACACACACACACACACTTAATTAACAGCACTTTAATGAAAGAGCACTTTAATGAAAGAGTGACTGGTTGAACTGGATCGTGTGTGTGTGTGTGTGTGTGAGAGAGAGTCTGAAAGGGGGGTGTTTACTTCTGCTCTGAGTGGATCTGCTTTAGCTGTTGACGCAAGTCTTTTGAATGCTGAGTAAATAGAGAGTAAACACTTACACACACTTATACGTACACTACACATAACTCAAAGGACATCACACATTCCTGAACTCTATATTCACAGTCACACACACTCAGCTGGGGTTGTAAACACTCAATAGTGATGATTCACAACCGACACTAACAACTATTTTTATCCGGACACCACACCTGTCTGTCTGACGCATACGCGAGACTCAGCTTCGGAATATCAGTTATGTAATTTGAGGTCATAATGTGGGATTGGGGCTTGGTGGACAATTCAGAGAGGGGAAACAATGGTGTAAAAATGAGCGGGTAATAAATCATGAAACTGCCATTGTTGAGTTCTGTTGACGGCTCTGGTTGAGGAGAACAAAACAAAAACTAAATCAGTAAATGTTTCCAAGTGTTCATCTTTCCGGCGAGAAATTTCTGTAACACTGTTCTGGAACGATACTTACAGTGGAAATCGCTATAAAATCACTTGGGTTAGTCATTTGATTTTTGTTTACAATATTACAATATTTTCCCTCACACAGAATAAATGTAGGCCTAAACATATGAACATATTTACATATACATTTACATATGCCTTTATATATAAACATTTCTGCCACATAAGAAAACAATATGCTTCTGTAAATCCTAATTATGACATTTTGACTAAGCCATAATTTTTACTTTTTATGTCATAATTAGGACATAAATTGAAATTATGACAAAAATTTCATTTTCATGACAAAAAGTCTAAATCATGAAGTAAAGTTTAAATTAATCTCGAGATGACTTTTTATGAAGTCAAAATTATGACGGTGTTGAAATGATGACATGGTAAATTGAAATTATGACATTAAAAAGTAGAAATTCTGACTTCATTAATAATTCATTGCCATAAATCTGACAAAAAGTTGAAATTATGACTTTTTTTTTTTTTTGTTATGACATCAGTCATAATTTTGACTTTTTTTCATTTTAACTTTCCCTCATAATCTTTGTGTCACTTTCAACTTCTGTCCTAATGACATTAAAACTTATACAAAATTACAACTTAGTATGTCATAATTTTGACTTTTAATGTCATAATTAGGAGGAAATAAATTGAAATTATGACAGTCATAATCAAGAGTTCATAATTAATAGATTAAAAATAAAACAAAAGTATGACATAAAAAAGTCAAAATCGTGAGGTGGTTTAAATAAAAAATGTGAAATAATGACTTAATGACGTCAATTTCAACTTTTTACTTTTTATGAAGTCAAAATTATGACAAAGTTGAATTTATGATTGTAAATTGAAATTATGACATTAAAAAGTATAAAATATGACTTCATTCATAATTCATTGTCACAATTCTGACACAAAGTTGGAATTATAACATGTCAAAGTCATAATTTTGACTTTTTAATTTCAATTTTACCCTATAATCTTTTACTTTTTATGTTATAATTAGGCCATGCATTGAAATTATGACAGTCATAATTAAGACATGTCATAATGAATAGATAAAAAAAAAAAAGAATAAATAAATTTATTTGATTAAAATGTCATTTATTTACTAAAAAAACGTCATGCTGGCCTCGCCCGCAGTGTAAAACTGGCATTGCTAGTTGTGCTAACTCGAAAGGAACGTTTTTATTATTATTATTATTATTATCATTCAGGGGCGATTCTATGATTTTCATTTTAGGGGGGCTCAGCCCCCAATGAGGGAAAAAAAAAAGTTAGTTTATGGTCTAATGCTCATTATTAACTAGTTTCATTCATTCATCCAGTAACATGCATATGGCAGGGTTTTAGAATCACTGAGGTCCCGAATGTGAGGTATTTCGGGGGGTTCGGGGGCATGCTCCCCCGCGAAAATTTTGATTTCTCTGATCTACATATGTGCATTTTAAGATGTTTTGAAGGCCAAAAAAATTGGATAACAATAGCTTTAAAACCATGTGCGGGCAGCTGTTTATTTTCCACACCTCATCAGCATCACACTCTTTTCTCTTTGTTTTTATCTTGCTCTGTCTTTTCCCCTCCTAAAGCTGAGCTTTGACTGATATAGGCTTTTCATTTTTGTCTGTCAGTGAAGAAAGTAAACATAGGGTCAACTGAGGTTGATTTATGAATCATTTTCTCAGACAAAGCTACCAGGAAAGCTAGGTAACTAAGTTTATTAAATTCATTCGCAATATGTACACATTCATTATTGATCTAGGCCTAATACATGGTCGTAGACAGGGCTTTATAATCAAAGAGGTCATAAATTTGAGGTTGTTATGGGGTTAAACATTTTTATTTCTCTGATGTGCATTTCAAGACGTTTGAAGGCCAAAAAAGGATAAGAAATATATTTAAAACCCGCTCAGTCAGTCGTGCTGCTAAAATTCCATGTAAAATTCGCGCTCCGCAGCTTCTGTGAACATAAAGCCCGCCTACTTTGATTTGATTGGTCATCTCAAATATTCTGACATTGACGAGAAGTGAAAGACCAATGAGGCTCAGATGAACAAACACGCACACACACGCCTCTGTTTCTGACCTGCGCTCTGCTTGGCGCTGCTGCGGATTGAAGATGAAGAACATTATTTAACCATTATTTAAAATTTTAGAATAACAACATTTCTTACTCCAAGTTTTAGGGGTGCTGAGCTCCTTTTTAGGGGTGCTGAAGCACGAGGGCGTGGTCATCTGACGAGTCCTGACGCCAAGCCTTGGCTCATGAATATTAATGAGGTTATAAGACTGTCGCTTTAAGAAGTAAATAAAGCGTGTTGGGTCGCGATTCGCGAACGTGTTTTGAAATAAATTTGAAGAGAGCATTTTCGAACGATACACGACAATGCGTTCAAAGACCAAGTCATAAACATAACAAAAGTTCGCCAGCTTGCAATGATAATGATATTTTTTCCTCTTTCAACTTCCCCATAAAGAATAGTTCGTGCATGACAAATATAACCACACTCAACAAAACTCGCTTAACCGCAACCAAACAAACTCGTACCTTTACAATGGTCGAGACTGTCTTCTCTTCCAAAAGAAAACAAAAGGACACAAAACTCCAGAGTTTTCAAAGTTCTAACACATTTGAAAGGGTCGGTTTATTCGAAGAGGTTTGGAAAAAAGCACGCACAAATCTGACAGGTCTTAAATACGAAAAGTACTGAAAGCATGAAACAAAAAAACAACTTAAAGCAGTATGTTCAAGTCCTGGGGGGAGAAGAAAGTCTTTCCCTGAAGTCCACCGTCTCTTCCTCGAAAAAGCACATGATCACGGCCGGGGCGTGATCATGTAGAAAAATAGTGATTTTCCACTCGAACTTGACTTTGCTTTGATTTCACTGCTCAGCAAAGTTGCATGTAAAGTGTTAACTGTTGCATAACTGATTAAAGTAATGCACACACATATTTGAAATCACCTTTATTTACATCATATCTTCATTGCTGTAGGCTATTGTACAAAATCATGTCAAGACATGAAGGAACTTCTTTAGTGCTGGTAATAATACCAGTTGTGCAAAACAAGAGCATATGACAGATTTACTTTAAAATGCACTGCATCCAAAGCATACAATCTCAGTTACTGTACACAAAAACACATCTTGTCTGTGGGCTTCATTTTCACCATAATGACTGTGAACAAAAACTGGATTTTAAACACAAACTCTGGCAACAGCAGAACAGTTAAATTATGAAAGATGATTATTGTGACTACATGCAGAAATACTACAGACAACATTTGTGTTTAGGTTATGCAGTCCAGCAAAGCATGATGGGAACTGTTGTTCAATTGGGAAAAATATCAGGCTTACTTTTTCTGGACTCTTAATCTAATGTTTAATATTTGTTTAATATTAATAATTAATATTTGTGCATAGGATGCTGGTATGTAAGTTTATTTCCACCAGTGTTTCAAACAATTAAAAAGGTAATTGCAAATCACAATTCTGAGTTTGTATCTCAAAACAAAAAACAGAATTGCGAGATGTAAAATTAGAATTCGAAGAAAAAAAGTCTGTAATGTGACAAATTCGGTATTATGAGATAAAAAAAATAAAAAAGTAATTTTTATTCCATTGGAAAAAAAAACACAATTGCAAGATTTAAACTCAGAATTTCAAGAAAGTCGGAATTGCTTGTTTACAATTTTTATTTTTTTATTCTGTGGCGGAAACAAGCTCCTGCATGCTTGCACTCATTTGCATGCTGAATATATTTATTGTTTCATCAGGAGACATTCATTCCCAAGAGAAAAACTAATTTCAATCCCATGTAAGATTCAGTCACACTGAATGCGATTTGCAGCCACACTTCATTTATTTTATTTTTCCTTGAGGAGAATTTAATTTTATGCAAATGAGCAGCGAAGCAAAGCAGCCAATGGGCCTTCAGATGTTCCCAGAGGCATCGAGCAGCTGAGCTTCACCTCCTTCATGTCTTGCAATTGCGATATATAAACGTGCAATTCTAAGAAGAAAAGTCTGAAGTGTGAGAATGTTGTTTTTTTTTTTTAATTATGAGATAAAGTCGCAATTACCTTTTTTTTATGACAGAAAATTGTGAATAAATTGTGAAATTGTTCTAATTGTGAATAAAAAAAAATAAGTATTTTTTATTCCGAGAAAGTGGGAATTTCTTGTTTATAACTTGCAATTTTGAGAAGAAAAGTCTGAATTGTGAGACAAACTCACAATTGTGAGAAAAAAATTCCACGCCAGAAAAAAACCCCTGAATTGTGAGATGCAAACTCAGAATTTCAAGAAAGTTGGAATTGCTTGTTTATAACTTGCAATTCTGACGATATAAATATGCGATTCTCAGAATTCCAGAATTTGAATTGTAAGATATAAACTTTTCTTATGTCCATGACGAAAAAAAAACAAAACAGAATTGCGAGATGTAAACAAAAAGATGTAAAAAAAGTCGGAATTGCTTGTTTATGTTGGTGATTTCCAGCTCCTTGAGGAGAATTTAAGTTTATGCAAATGAGCAGCGAATGGGCCAATGGGCCTTCAGATGTTCCCAGTGGCATCGAGCAGCAGCTCTCGGATGGAGTTGAGCTCCACTAAACCCTCCTGCAGTTGTTTAGCCAGGGTTCGCACTTCAGCCGTCACCTCCTTCTTGCAACCTTTCTTCACCTCCTTCATGTCTTTAGTGAAGTACTTGTCCATTCCTGAATGCAGACTAGCTAGCTTGACCAGAGTAGTGTTAGTTATCTCTTCCGCTCGCTCGACCGGGTCAGTAACGAGGCTGATGGTTTGCAGCGCCCGTCGCACTTCCCAGTCGCCGGTGTAGTAGTTGTTGCGTCGCAGCAGCGGTTGAGCACGCAGTCGACCAAGACCTTCAATGATGAACCGTAAACAGCGCTGCATTTCCACCAGCTGCGCCTCGTAGTCCTGAACGATTACCTCGATCTTCTTACGGTCCTGCGTGAGGATGGAGCAAAAACAACATTAGACCGTTTTATCAAGTACTTTAGTAGAATTGTACAAACATCCTTCTTCAGCTCGTGCTTCACGTGTCTTTCTGCTGTAAAATCTGCACTGATTTTATCATGTAAAATATGCTGAAAACAAGAAAACGTGCTAACAATGTGCTAAATCATGCTACTAGCATGCTAAACATGCTAGCAATAAATGCTAGAAACATGTTAAAATTGTTAAATCATGCTAGCAAAATGTTTTAAACATGCTAGCAGTGAATTAATTAATGCTAGCATTGTGTTAAATCATGCAAGCGAACTGTTTAAACAGGCTAGTAATGTGTTAAATCATCCTAGAAATATGCTAAAACATGTCAGAATGTGCTAAATCATTATAGAAACATGAAATCATACTAGTAATGTGGTAATTCAAGCAGGAAACATGTCTGCAAAGTCCTAAACATAGTTAAACATGCTAGCAATGTGCTAATTCAAGCTAAAAATGTTAGCATTGTGTTAAATCATGCTAGCAAAAAGTTTAAACATGCTAGCAATATACTAAAACATGTCAGCAATGTGCTAATTCAAGCTAGAAATGTTAGCATTGTGTTAAATCATGCTAGCAAAAAGTTTAAACATGCTAGCAATATACTAAAACATGTCAGCAATGTGCTAATTCAAGCTAGAAACATGCCTGAAAAATGCTAAATCATGCTAGCAAAATGCTGAAACATGTTAGCAACTTGATAAAACATGTTATCAATGTGCTAGAGAATGTTAATAAAATTCTATTGACAAGTAAAATCTGCAAACTTCAAGCTTTTCAAAGTTATTTCAAACTTTCAGACAAAGGCTTTGTCAAGCAAACATCCAAGTTAGCCATCAAACTTTACTCATCTAGTACATGTTAGCGAGGCTTGATCTAAAGATCAGCGAAGCCAATTTTATTAAAGAGTTGACATAAATAGTTCAAAATGACAGAAAAGGTGTTTGTTTGTAATCATCTAACAGCTGCATATGATACTGAGCGTGAACGTACATGCATGTTGTTGATATTGTCTGAAATGGAGGCTGAAGCCGCCGTGATGCCGCCCGCCGTAGCGACGCCCAGTCCGATGGCCGAGATGATGATGGAAGCGCCGAACGTGACCGGAGCCAGCGCCAGTCCCGCGATGGCCGCGGCTCCACCGACGGCCGTGGTCGTTCCCCCCGTGATGCTGGCGATCTTAGTGCGATGGTGGAAGTTGCTGAGGTCGTCGGCGATGCCGTATAAGATCAGCACGTGCTGGTAGAGAAGCTCGGCTCGCTCCATGAAGAGCTTCAGGTACACGCGGAGACCGCGATGGACCTTATCGGCCACCGCTTTAAACGATCTGACAGGAGAGAAAGAGGACAGAGTCTCAATATGTGTGACACTTAAAAGAGACAAAAACGAAGACAAACGGCGGGACTTTAGGATTTTATCAATGACGAGTTGATTGATTGCTTGATTGATTGAACACTGCAGCTAAATATCTAAATGTTCTGAAATCAAGAATAAACTCCCCACTGGGGTCAGAGAAATAAATACATTTTCATTAGAATTTTTTTTTGTACCCCATTGGGAGATGCCAAAAGTTGTGAGACGTCTGTCTTTACATGCACATGAACTTTAATGACTTTCCTGATCAGTAGGGTTTAAAGGGATGGTTCGGAGTAAAATCAACCTAGGGTCCTTTGCACCATGGCCTCGAGCCAAAGCCTTTTTTTCCCTTGGTTGAACATTATTAAAGTTAGAGCTTATTTAGAGATATCAGCCGGATGGCTTAGTGCAGGCGCTAACGGATCCTATGATGTATCTCGTAAATTACCCCACTAATAATGCCCAGAATGGCACCAAACTTGGCAGAGAGCGATGCACAAGAATGTAGCGTAACGACGCCCAGTTCCAGGAATGTCAGTTGTCAACACTTCGGAAAAAATAATAATTCATCGTTACACTACATCCTTATGCACCGCTTTCTGCCAGGACTTACGTTTTTAAGTGACGTCGGTGTCCGGGTTAGCGGTAGCATGAGCCCTCAGGCAAGTGTTATGTAAATAAACTCCTGATGTACTTACAAACTTTCCAATGCCTCGTATTATGAGTACAGAACCTATTTGTACTACTGTAGAAGCTTGGTCCATTCTGGGCATTATTAGTGGGGTAATTTACGAGGTACAGCATAGGATCCGTTAGCGCCTGCACTAAGCCATCCGGCTGATATCTCTAAATAAGCTCTAACTTTAATAATGTTCGACCAAGGGGAAAAAATGGAGTTGGCCCACCCTTTGCAGATTTAACAGCTTCAACTCTTCTGGGAAGGTTTCCACAAGGTTCAGGAGTGTGTTTATGGGAGTTTTGAACATTCTTCTAGAAGCACATGTGTGAGGTCCGGCACTGATGTTGGACGAGAAGCTCTCAGTCTCTAACTCATCCCGAAGCTGTTCTCTCGGGTTGAGGTCAGGACTCTGTGCAAGCCAGTCCAGTTCCTCCACCCTAAACTCCTCATCCATGTCTTTATGGTCCTGCTTTATGCACTGGAGCGCAATCATGCTGGAACAGGAACATCCCCAAACTGTTCCCACAAAGTTTGGAGCATGAAATTGTCCAAAATGTCTTGGTATGCTGAAGCATTAAGAGTTTCTTTCGCTGGAACTAAGGGGCCAAGCCCTGAGAAACAACCCCACACCATCACCCCCCCTCCACCAAACAACCCCACACCATCACCCCCCCTCCACCAAACAACCCCACACCATCACCCCCCCTCCACCAAACAACCCCACACCATCACCTCCCCTCCACCAAACAACCCCACACCATCACCCCCCCTCCACCAAACAACCCCACACCATCACCCCCCCTCCACCAAACAACCCCACACCATCACCTCCCCTCCACCAAACAACCCCACACCATCACCCCCCCTCCACCAAACAACCCCACACCATCACCCCCCCTCCACCAAACAACCCCACACCATCACCCCCCCTCCACCAAACAACCCCACACCATCACCCCCCCTCCACCAAACTCTACACTTGGCACAATGCAGTCAGGCAAGTCCCGCAAGTACAGTGAAGCTCTCTAGGCACTGTTCTTGAGCTAATCTGAAGAATCTGTCATCTTATCTTATGACATTGTGAATCTTACATGGTCTCTTCCTCTTTAGAGCTGATCCTCTCGTTCGAAGGTAGTTCGTCCCAAACTGAAAAACACAGAGATTGAATGTGAAATGATTTCGATCTGATGAGCGGCGGGTGAATTAGTGAATTAATCTCGACTCACACTCGACTGTATTCCACCACTCCATCAGACTGTCAGTGTCCTGCCAATCAAACACACGTTTATGACATACAGACTTCAGAATCACATCAAGAGAAAGTGACAGACACACAAATACTGCAGAAAACATGTTGAACATGCTAGCAATGTACTAATTCATGCAACTAGCATGATCACTGACCCCTTCTTCCTCCTCTTCCTCACGCTTCTGCTCTTCCTCTTGATCCATATGTCGTTTGATGTCCATCTGAGCCGACATCCACTCAGCCTTACAGAGAGAGATATGATGGATAAATGAGACGAAAATACCAGACAGAGACCAGATATGACGAATATATAATAAATAAATATGACAGAAATGAATAAATAAAAAGCAGATCAGTAAACTTAAATCGTACTGACACAGAAAAACTATCATCATAACATAAACACGGAAAAGTCTTCACGGCAACTCGTCAAAATGAAAGTTTGGTTCAACTTGCAGAAATTGTGACAGAAATATATTAATGTTGTACAGTACAATTAAATAAAATAAATTATAAATTATTATTAAAACTTTTTTAATAGAATAATTAAACATTTTGTGTTTTAATGTTTGACAGCTAAAGCTGTTGTGTTAAATTAAACAAAAAACAAAACAAAGTTTGTTTAATTTCATATGATTAAAAGGTCAATTAAATTAATGTTTTATGCTTTTTTTGTTTTATATATAAATTGTTGTTTTTATGAATTCAATGAATTAGACATGCTTTTTGATTATTAAAATGTAATTAAACCATTAAAATGCACAGCTTAAGCTTAAAACAGAAAACCCAGAATTTGGTTAAAAAAAAATAAAACAGAATTTAAGATAAAAAATTAAATGTATTTCATAGGGCCTTTGAAATATAAGGTATAATTCATGATTTCAATTAATTAGACATGCTTTTTGATTACTAAAATTTAATTTATCATTAAATTGGAGTAAAAAAAAAAAAAAAAAAGAATCCACAAAAATTAAAAAGGAACAAAAAAGGAATTTGGGAAAAAATAAAAGGGATTTCATAGGACCCTTCTACTATATTGTTGCTCAATACCTTAGCAGCATCAGACAGGTAATAATTTCCAGACGTGGCACCAGGAGATTCCAGAAAGTCTTTGGGAAAAGCATCCTGAAAAAAGCAGGATTTATACCAGATGAAGTGGTAGTGAAGGGGTTTATCGTACAGTAGATAGAGATGAAGGCACTCTAACCTTTGACCCTCTGCGATGCGTGTCCATTTCTTTAGGCTTCTGTGGTTTATTGTCCTGTGTGAGAGGGACCGTCAGCGCTAAACTCGTTTGCGTGAACAACATAAAAGCATGAGAGTGTAAAGATAATAGATACCGGTGTGTATTCCTCCCATCCGAAGTCCTCTTCCGGCTCCAGGTCTCCGGCCCTGAACAAATCTGCACCCTTTTGAGGGACCTCGTCCTCCTCCACGGCCTACAGATGTCAGACGTCAGCGCTTTCAGGACAATACTAACATTTACATAGTGAGATGAGGAGAAAGAAGAGGCACCTTTGAGTCTCGGCGGGACAGCGGCGGCACTTTAAGAAGAGGAGGCTTCATCATCTGCAGAAAGAGCAGGACATTTAACCAGGACAACCAGCAAAATGTGGCATATTTTTGATTACAACAGAAAATTATTTTGACTTGTCACTCATTAAAGAAAACATGAATATAAATACAAGTAAAACATATAAATATAATTATAAACAAAAACATATATAAATATAAATAAATAAATATATATATTATGTACAAATAATATTTGTATTTATATTCATACATATAAATATAAAATATAATTATAATATAAATATAAAATATACATATTATATAAATAACATTTTTAAATTAAGCAAATTAGTTCAATTAAGCTCCATCAACAGCATCAGCTCCATTAACTAATTAAAAAACTAAATATAATTATGAACATAAATAAAAACATGAATACACAAATGCATAATAGATATGAATAATAAGATAAATACACTGTAAAAAAAAGTTATTGCCTTAAATTTGTAAGTACAATCAGCTTGGATGTTTAAGTCATTTAAACTTAAATAAACAAAAAAAATGAGTTGAATCTTGTATAACTTTTAAAATAGTTGAAAAGTGCTTAATTTTGATGAGTTAAAAATAAATGTGTAAAAATGTATACACTTTTTTTACAGTGTATAAATATAAATAAATATAATATTATATAAATATAATTTGTATTTATATTTATTTACTTGTATTTACTTGTGTTTTATATAGTTACCACTCTAGTACCACTAGTTTCAATAACCTGGAAACTTTCATTGATATCAAAAAGTGATTTGACGCATATTTACATAAATTATGTCTACAATGCAGAAACAAAAGTTCATTCATACAGAAAAGTAAAACTAGTTTTCTGCTGTAAGAATGTTAACCACAAGTGAAACCACCAAATCAGATCAGAGAATCTGAACTGAAGTGAGAACATTCCTTTGAAATAAGATCAAGTGAACATCTGAGAAATATGTGAAACATGGTGAAGTGAACAGACGAGCTTTCACCTCCTCGTGATCTTTAGTCGGCCTGATCTCAGGGTCTTCAATGCTCTAGAAAACACAAATGAACAGTGTGTGGAAGTCAGCTGCCCGTTTAAATGCTATTTATTGCTTTTGTAGATCATTAAATATTCCCAAAAAATACACCAAAAATTATGCAAACTGAAGCCATGGTTATTATTGTCAACTAAAACCGTAAAAACATTTTATAAGTTGAAATAAAATAGACGTTGACTAAAAAGGAAATAAAATAAAATACTAGTTGAAATAAAATGTTTTTATATACTTTCTATGAGTTTAACTTGAAGTATTAAAATAACTAAAACTAAAACTGAAATAAAAAAAAAATGTAGAGCTTTATAGTATTTTAAAAACTGTATAAAACTATACGTATGTTTAATATATTATATAAAAAACTAATACAAATAACAAATGAAAGATATAAAAATAAAAACGAATTTAAAATAATAATAAAAACTATAATAATATGTTAATGATATATTATAGCATGTATACTTTAAATAAAATAAATGCTAACTGATTTTTTTTAAATATATAAAAATATATTTATTTTATAAAAAAAAATTTATTTAAACATTTTAAGGCAATATTTTGTTGTATATTAACATGAATTCACAAAACAAACTACAAAATTACTAAAATTTTAAGTAAAATGAAAATGGGAAATATAAAAATAAAATATTTGATTTTATTTAACTAGTTTCTCGAGGTGCTGAAATAGCAAACTCTCAGTTGTGAGTTTGACGATTTACCTTTGACTGTCTGCGGTGTAAACGGGGGACTTTAAACTTCGGCGGTTTCTTCTGTACAAACAGATACAAAATTAATAAAAGCAACTGAAAGCTTGACCGAGATCATGAGAGCGTCGTTTAAACGTACGGGTCGACAGTCTGGCGTCTCCTGGTGTCTGTCACTGAAGTCTGAGGTCGTGAAGACATCGGATGCCTGAAAATATCAAACTAAACCAGTGATGCTTCTGAAATAGTTCTGGTTTAAAAATGAGTTATGCTTCCTATCAATGCCCTACCTTTGAGTCCCATGAAGAAGGACCCATAAACCCATTGGAATATGAACTCTGGAAGAAAAAAACAAGTTCATATGAGCAATAATAACCTCACTAGAAGTGACCAGAAACACAGTATGGTTTAGTTTGAACCTTAAAATGGTTTGGTGAATAACTTCTGAGAGACGTGTCTTCAGTGTAAACGCTCATTCCCTTCAGCTCATCCATCCCGTCGGGATCCTAAAATCACAGTGTTAATAATCCCACACACACATCTGAGCTTTCCACAAACATCCGTACGACTCGGACAAACCTTGAGATGTGGATGAGGAGTGAAACCACAAGCTCCCTTCAGTTCATCCTCGTCCTCCTGCAACACAATCAGTTCAGTATCTTCTGCTGTGTAGTATAGTGCACACACTGATCTTAAAGCCCCCCTGTGGTGAAGATCCAGCGTCTAATGTTGTTTATATGTCTATGTGGTGTTTTTAATGTGCTTTAAGACAAAGCATGTGTAAATTCATAAGTCGACACCATTGCTGAGTATTTCCTCCTTAAAACTGCAGTGAACCAAAGACAGTCTCAAAAACACGCTTTGAAATCGCTGGTGTTTCTGACGTCACAAACTACCTTATACACAAATCCGCCGCAAACTCTATGGGCGCCGCCATCTTGCCTGCCGCCATTACTGCGTGCCTGCGAAGTGTGAGGGTGTGACACTTGCCGGTGTCCTCTAATGACATTTGAATGAAAGCGGATCCTGGGGCTTAAATATTGTGATTGTCAAAACATTTTAGTTACTAAACTGAATTTTATTAGGTTTAGTGACAACATGTTGCAATGTTTATATTATATGGTACAATTTCTGGTACGTTTTTTTTTATTATTGCTTGAAACAATTTCAGGATTTCAATTCAGTTCAATTCTTGTGATTTGTTTTAATATTGACTAATCTGGGTAAATATTAGGTACACAAGATAGGCGTTATTTTTTTAAGAAAAAAAAATTCTCACCTAATGCTGTAAGTTAAACATACAGAGAGCCTTATCAGCTGGCAGTATTTAAGGTTAAAAATAACTCAAATTAAATATAATGCGTTTTTTTTATTATAATAACAACTTTATTTAATGATATAAGAAAACATATAATAAATATGTAATATAGTACACATATTTAGCAAAATACTCTCTATAGCTCTTTTTTTCTTTCCTGAGGTAAATGTTATGTGACATAGGCCTAATTGTTCTCCAGCTGTTTTATTGACCCTTTCCGCGGTTAAAAAAACACTGATTGATCGATATTATGTATGATGAATATACATTTCGGTAGGTTATGCTACTGTTTCTTTTAACATCGTTCATTCGTGTTTATTTACTATTAAGTCATGATCGGTTCACGTGCCATAGGGATCTGTCACGTCACATTTACAAACGCCAAAATATTTATTGTTTGAATTTCATAATAAAATTGACAGAATCTGAGAGCTGAGCTTTTTTTTTATAACTAACCTGCTCTGTCTAGTCTGTCGGTCTCCATGTCCTCTTTGCTTCTCGATTTTTATGTGCGTGAGAAAATGGATGTGTGGCGACTGGCGAGAGAGCGTGTGAAAAGTGTCAATTGCGTGAGTCTCACGGTGAAAGCGTGAGAGTTGGCAGCTTACAGGTATTCAACATTATTTTATTAATCTTCTGGCATGCGAGCTTCAGAACCTAAAGTACAGGGCATTGATTGAAGGTCAGAATTACATGAGCTCCGGATGGATTGGCCAGATACTGCATACCTTCGCAGATGAGCTCACATTAAAAGGTGTCGTGCGGTTTTCACAGGCAGTGAACTCGTACCATAATGTGTCAGTAACAATATAAAACTGCAAAGTTCTCGAAGTAGTGTGTGACTGCATGGCCGGCCGAGGGAAGTGTTGTAGCCATACAGCAGGGCGACTGTACAAAATTAAAGATGAATAGATAAAAATAACATTTCGTACAGCTACATCTGCTACAGCCGCCTACGGGACCAACGCTACTTCCTTAGCAGCAAGGCACGCAGTAATGGCGGCGCTGCTTTACTTCCGTGTTTCGCCGGATTTGTCTATAACCAATCAGATCAACGTGTGATCGTCAACCAGTGGATCTCTGAGCTGAGTGAGTGAGTGGAGGCGGGGCTCATTTGCATATTCATAGAACCGCGCATACTAAATGAGGCAAGGGTGTCGAGTTACATTCAAGATATTTTAAGGCATGAAGACATTTTCCGTCATTCGTCTGTAATTAAATAAAAAATAAATTAATTCATGTAATAAAAAATAAAGGTTTTTACTAGTAAGAATTGTAGTCCTGATATGTGAAATTGGAATTTCATCTAGTAAGAAATCAATTCTTGATATCAACAATTGAATTTGAATGGCAGCCTATGGTGACATTTCACTAGTGAAAATACAATTACAGATATCAAGAATTATAGTTTTTACTAGTTGCAATTCAATTGTTGATATCAAGAATTAGCACTTTAACTAGTGAAAATATAATTGTAGATCTGTGGAAATCTAATTCCTGATATTAAAAATTGCCATTGTTTCTAGAAGAAATCTAATTCCTGATATCAAGAATGATCATTTTAACTAGTGAAAACTGAATTTTTGATATCAAGAATTAATATCCTGGAAATGAATAAAAGTTAAAACGGCTTGCCATAGTGAAAGGGCCTTTATGTTTGCACAGATGAAAACTGCTGAATTCAGCATCGGCGTGACGAGATGCTTTAAAGAATGAACTGCACTGTTTATCGTTGCATAATGCATTACATTTATACATTTATTATTAATATTGCATTAAAATACAGTATATACTACACAGTACCCAGTAAGTTGAAAAATATGGATAAACCCAACCGTTGGGTTAAAAAATTATTAAAAATGTTAACCCAATGGTTGGGTTTCTTCATATTTGACCCAAACGTGAGTTGAAACGACCCAGCATATTTTAGAGTGAACAGAATTCTCTTCTGAAAATACCTTAAAATGTGGCGTTCCCTCCGTCGGCTCATTATCAGCCTTGACAACCCAATAACAAACACAAAACTCTCATTAAAAACACATAATATAATATAATATAATATAATATAATATAATATAATATAATATAATATAATATAATATAATATAATATAATATAATATATCAAAGAAAACAGACTTACCCTGGATAAACCGATAACAAACCCTCTTTGAGGAACAAACTTGACTTTGACCTTCTTTTTGTGTTTCTGATTAAAAAAAAAGAGAATAACAGTGACTAAAATAATGAAAATGAAAGACAGAACAGAAAGACGACGGATCTTTCTCTTCTACCTGTCCATCATCGATCCCCCCCGTGTTTCTCTCGTCATCAACCTCTGGAATCTACAACAGGAAATCATGTGTAACTCAAAGTCTATCAAGCCACCCTGAGCACCCTAGCAACCGCATAGCAACACCTTAGCAACCACCCAGAATGCCCTAGCAACTGCTTTAAAGTTAAAACTACTTAGCTTTTCAAACTCAAACTATCTGACTCTGCGTTCTCAAGTTAACAAAGTTTGCATTGCCAAGATATCAGTGTTCTAACAAAATAATAAAAAAATAGAAATGTATAAAACTATCTCAACATATTTGGGAAAAAAAAGACAAAAGTAAACAATTAATAAAACTTTAAATGAAATTTAAATGATTTCTTTAAAAAAAAAATGTTATTAAAACTGTATTAGTATCTATCTCAAAGACACTGAATTAACACTGACATCTGCTGGACACAGACATGCACAGACAATGAAAATATATTAATTTTATTTTTTTGTCAAAACACATTGCTTTGGAAATAATATATTTTATTTAAATGCATTTTTAATTCATTTCATATTATTTTTGTGCTATTTTGTATTTTTTGTTATTTATGTTATTTTGTATTTTATATTGTTTTTTTATTTTATTTATTTATTTCATTTTTTATTTTTTTGTTTGATGTTTTTATATATTATTTTACATTTTTATTTTATTTTATATTATTTCTATTTTTCTATTTCTATTTTAAATATTTATTTTTTATTTTATTTTTTTATTTTATATATATATATAATATAAAAGTTATGTTAATTTTAAAAGTTAAAATAAAATGACAAAATAAAATAAAAAAACAATATAAAATACAAAATAACATAAATAACAAAAAATACAAAATAGCACAAAAATAATATGAAATGAATTAAAAATGCAAATAAAAGATATTATTTCCAAAGCAATGTGTTTTGACTAAATTTTTTTTAATATATTTTCATTGTCTGTGCATGTCTGTGTCCAGCAGATGTCAGTGTTAATTCAGTGTCTTTGAGATAGATACTAATACAGTTTTAATAACATTTTTTTTAAAAGAAATCATTTAAATTTCATTTAAAGTTTTATTAATTGTTTACTTTTGTCTTTTTTTCCCCAAATATGTTGAGATAGTTTTATACATTTCTATTTTTTATTATTTTGTTAGAACACTGATATCTTGGCAATGCAAACTTTGTTAACTTGAGAACGCAGAGTCAGATAGTTTGAGTGAGTTTGAAAAGCTAAGTAGTTTTAACTTTAAAGCAGTTCGTAAAGCTCAAAGTGTGAAGGTTTTTAGGCCATTCAGTCTCTCAGATATAAGCTAGTGGTTGCTAGGGCATTCTGGGTGGTTGCTAAGGTGTTACTATGCGGTTGCTAGGGTGCTCAGGGTGGCTTGATAGACTTTAAGTCTATAAAAATGTATATAAAAAATGTATATATGTATATATATATATATATATATATATATATATATATATATATATATATATATATATATATATATATATATAAAATGTATATATATATATATATATATATATATATATATATATATTTATTTATTTTTTTTTTTTTTTTAAATCACACAAATGTCAAAGTGCTTGTGTTATCTTTGATATATTTGGAATTAATGTTATTTTATATATTTATTTCATTTTTTATTTTGTTGTTTGATGTTTTTATATCTTATTTTACATTTGTATTTGATTATATATATATATATATATATATATATATATATATATATATATATATATATGTGTATTTATTTTTATTATTTAATATATGTATATATATATATATATATATATATATATATATATATATAATAAAATAATAATAAAAAAAAAAAAAAAAAAATATATATATATATATAATAAATAATTATATATAAATAATTATATTAAATTAATACAAATGTCAGAGTGCTTGTTTTCTTTGATATATTTGGAATGAATGTTTTGATTTCCCCCTCATCTCGGCCTGATAAATATTGCCATCATCAGACACTCTCTTGTATATTAATAACGTCCAGAACTGAGGTTTAGTCTCAGTATAAAGTCCAACACCACTGTCGTTCACTGAAACAGAAAACATCAACTACAAATGGAAATGGATTTACCGGACGCTTGTCATGGAGTGAAGCGCCGACATCCAAGTCTCCTTCCAGAAAGGGATCTTTGGAAAAGGACTGCGAACAGAACACATTCGTTTTTAAATAATAAGATATTGTAAGACTTAAATTCAAAGAGGCTCACGGTCCCGATCCTGATCCCTGTCTTCACCTCTGCAAAAGAGCAGTGAGAATACCTTTGAGTCCGTCGCTGGAGGAGGACCGTGTGATGACTTCAGACCAGCTGCAGAAGTGTCCTTCAGAAACCAGCACAGATCAGATAAAGTTATGTAGATTACACAGAACTGAGCTCCTGAAACGCCTCCACTGTAGTCTTGAGTTTCTTCCGGGAACGAACACGTCACAATATTCCTCATTATAATAATTTATGCGCAGAATAAAGGGGCGGGGCCTGGTTGAGTTAGTTAGTAGTGTGTTCAACTGGTGGTTATGGTAAGGGGCGGGACATTTCCCAAACACACTCGAAGCGCTCGACCAATCACAACACACTGCTCCAGCCGACCAATCAGAGCACAGTGTGCTTTTCAGAAGGAGGGGCTTCATAGAGACAGGAACTGAACATTATTTAAGTGTCCAAATATTGTCTCGAATGTCTAAATAATAGTTTTCCCTTTTATTTGTATTTGAAAAAAAAAGCAATGCAATAATATTTACTTGGTAAGATAATACATTATCTGCATATTCTTTACTGTTTTAATAAATAATATAATTTATAATAATTTTAAAATAAACTAATTTATATAATTTAAATCATAATTTATAAATTATTTAATTAAACACCTTTAATTTTTAATGGATACATTTGTAATTGATTTACTAAAACATAAATTATATATAAAGTATTATATTGTTATTATTATAACAGATAATTTGCTTTTTGGTTTATGGCTTTAAATCTAAAGTACCAGCTATATTTCATATATATATATATATATATATATATATATTATATTTCTCATACCTTTGATAGTCGATGTGGCACAGGAGGCTTGAATTTCTGTGATTGCTTCTGTAAAATAAATATAATAAATATATATAATAAAGATACGGCGGACATTGAGGTGAAATCGCAGCACAAAGTCAAACGTGTGTGTCGTACCGGTTTGAAGTCCACATCTTCATCTTTCTTCGGTCCAAAAGCCATGAGATCAGCAGTTTTTGACGAGGACATTAAATCATCCTAATAAGACAATTCAGTGAGGGCAAAGGTCAAACGATACCCATGTTTATCATAATAAATGTATTATTGATGTCCAGTGTAGCTCTAAACAAACCTGATAGTCTGCAGGGAATCCTTTAGCTGAAGCTTCAGTGTGTTTCGCCTGCAAACAACAGCAGAACACTGAAGATATGATACCAATAAGATAAGAACACTGAAGATATGATACCAATAAGATAAGAACACTGAAGATATGATACCAATAAGATAAGAACACTGAAGATATGATACCAATAAGATAAGAACACTGAAGATATGATACGTTAGAGTAAAAAGGCTTGTTTTAGAGACACACTGACCGCCTGCCAATAATTTGCACAGTTTATGCTGAAAGTCTCTGGCAGAACATGCTATTAAACTCTTTGTTTATTAAACTCTTGTTAGTTTACTGTGGTAATCATCTATGCAGATCAAGTCATGTATTTTAAATACCAGAAATGTCAATGAAAGTGTTTAATGAAAATATAAACAGGATTGTTATTACAAAAAATATATATATAGTAAAAAAAAATTGTGTGAGAAATTGGAAATGAGCAGCCTTTCCTCTTATGGATATATATATATATATATATATATATATATATATATATATATATATATATATATATATATATATATATATATATATAAATGATTTTATTATTTAAAAAGTAAAGAATATGGAGATCATTTATTATTTTATCAAGAAAATATTATATTCTTTTATCTTTTGTTTCGAATAATGTTGGGGACTGTTGGTACACTGTTTATTATTTATTTTATGAAGTATAAGCTTATAAATTATAAATTTATAAATTATCCTATAATTCAAATATAATTATCATACAATTATTTTTAGAATAAATTATTTTATCTTAAAAAATATTTTATTATTTAAAAAAGTAAAGATTATGAATATATTTTTTTATTTTGTGAAGTAACTATTACAATATTTTAATCTTGTACTATTTGAAAATACAAAAATACAATTACTGATCCCTTCAGATGTATAAATTATTATATGAATTATTTTATTTGAATAAAATAATTTATTCATTATCATTTTAAAGTTATAAAAATTACTGTATTTATAATCAAATTAAAAACAAATTTGTAAAAAAAAAAAAAATATTGTATTATTTAAAAAAGCAAAGATGATGATCATTAATTATTTTATCAAGTAAATATTATATTCTTTTAATCTTGTATTATGCAAAAACACAGATACGACTGATCGCTAGAGATGACAGTAGTGCAGTGTTTCACCTTAGAGCCTCTGCGGTGAGTGAGGATCTTGTGTTTTGATGATTTCTTCTGTTGAGAGCAAAAGAAATCAGCGATGAAAGACATGAATCTGAAATGACTGAAACATGATTCAGAAATAAAGAGCTTCGTACTGATTTAAACTCGACGGCTTCGTTCTGTTCTGCGTCTTCATCCAGAGCAAAAAACCCATCCGTCCCGTCAACAACGAGCTGAAGACACAACACACACACACCCTCAGAGTGAATATGATGAACACACACCAGAACAATAACCTGCCGCTGACATCTGAGTAGAGGTGGGCGATATATCGTTTAGACGATAATATCCAAATTGTTGTCTGGACGATATGCAAAATTGGGATATCGAATATTTCATAATTTGTACAATCCGACCCCCAAACATGAAAAGAGCTGAAAGAAGTTAAAGAGAAAACAAATAACGCACACTATAACCTTCTAAACAATTAAATGTAGCGATTTTTAATACTGTAGGGCAGTACTATTCCCGGAAGCAACCTCCGAGTGGCCCAGCCCATGGTCCCGTGTCGTCAAAAATGCACATTCATATGTAAATTCGAAATAGTGAACGCAGAAGCACATGCGCAAAACCGTTTTGTAAAATGATATATGAATTATTTTTATTTTATCATATGTCATTTTACAAAAGGACATTTTACAAACCTGTTTTGCGCATGTGCTCCTGCACACACTATTTCAGTCAGAACACAGCAATCAGAGGAGGACGCGCTGAACACTGTAATGCTGTTCTCTTCCTTCATAACTCGTACTGAGAAGGTTTGAGTTGCAGAGGAATTTGTGACAGTTTCACCTGTTCAACCACATCAAAGTTTCGTAATTAGTAAGTCCATGCTTTTTTTTCTTATGTGCTGAAGGGCCGCTGTGCCTTGGTGAAACGGTGTTTGTACGTGAAGAGCTCTTTTCCAAAACGCCATAAACCTAAAAAGCTGCCTCAAAGAACCAGCAAAAGTAATGATTATGAATATGTAAAATATTGCAATAAGACATTTTAATTGTTTATTAATTTCTGTTTCGCTGCAAAGATGAAGTTGACGATAGGCTATTGAGTAGGCTAGTGAACGCACCGGAGAAATGCAGGCTACATAATTTTATCTTGTTTTGGATGGTTTTGTTTAGAACCAGCTTTCTGTAAATATATTTCACATTTTTTAGGCCTGTGAGGCGAGTAAGCTACGGTTCGGTTCATGATTATATAATCTCCAGTTCAAGCACCTTATGTTGTGATTGCTAGCCTATATTTACTTTTTACGTATTAAATCCAGGAAATTGGTTAATGAAAAATTTATTAAAATTAAGTTACAATTAATACAAAATGAAATTCGTTTTAAAGAAAGGCTTTGTGCTTTCTGTTTTGAGGTCTCTGTGGAAGTTTGAAAGTCTTTTAGTGCCGCTTTCAGAGCGCTCGCGTCCATAATGGAGAACTGTCACGTAATATTGTTTTTTCCTCATAAATGTAAACAGGAAAAATAAAAGGCAAAAGACTTTTTTTTAAAAGACAAACCATCAATTTTTGGAAAAAAATGGATGGATTTATAGCGTTTTGGGGAAAATATGGATGGATTTATAGCGTTTTGAAAATAAAATGTTTTACTTTGAATTTATCATCAACAATGTTGTTGTTTGACTTAATAATCACTGTTGCAAGAGGTGCCTAGTTCCGTTTTTTTTTTTTTTTTTTTTGTAAGTGGAAAAAGTAGGAGCTACCTCAGATTCTGTTTAGTTAGCTCCTTTATTGTTTTTTCTATAGCCTAATAATAGGTCAAATGCAGCAAGTCAAAAGACCAACTGGACCTTCTTTGCCAGTTTGCACACATTTCTATGAAGGATGGCAAAAATATCGTCTGAATATCGATATCGAGATATTGGAAAAAAATATCGAGATATTCATTTTTGTCAATATCTCCCACCCCTACATCTGAGGTGGATGAAGAGATTCACCTTTGACCCTCGGCGCAGCGTGTCCGTGTTCGTCTCAGAGCTCTTCACTCCATCTACGATCTTATCCTGAAATCAAAGATTTGGTTGACATAAAGAAACTGTAATTATATATAACTATAACCTTAATGTGACTTTGGGATGAGACTATATATTTCACATGACAATACGAGCTTTAAAACAGTCAATATTTCATCATTTCTGTATGTCAACTCTACACTATGAAAAGTCTGTAAAAATCCTAGTGAATTACAATGAAGGAATTTTACATCTTGATTGTTTTTTCCTGTATTTTAAACAATTTTTTTTTTTTTACAGTGGACACTTGCAAATAAACTGCACACTTCTCTCGAGTGCCCCTATTATGCTATTTTAAAGTTTCCTAATTATGTTTTGGCGTCTCCTACAACAGGATCACATGACTCCAAGGTCAAAAAACACTTTCATTTTCTCATAATATACATCACAGCATCAGCTCTTTTCTCTCAGTGTCTGTAACGATTATATAAAGGAGTCAGTCTCTCTAAACCCCGCCTCTCTGAGAGCTGCTCTGCTCTGATTGGTCAGATGGCCCAGTCTGTTGTGTTTGGTCTAGTCTGCTCTGATTGGTCAGATGGCTCAGTCTCTTGTGACTGGTCTACTCTGCTCTGATTGGTCAGATGGCTCAGTCTGTTGTGATTGGTCTACTCTGCTCTGATTGGTCAGATGGCTCAGTCTGTTGTGATTGGTCTACTCTGCTCTGATTGGTCAGATGGCCCAGTCTGTTGTGATTGGTCTACTCTGCTCTGATTGGTCAGATGGCCCAGTCTGTTGTGTTTGGTCTAGTCTGCTCTGATTGGTCAGATTGCCCAGTCTGTTGTGATTGGTCTACTCTGCTCTGATTGGTCAGATGGCCCAGTCTGTTGTGATTGGTCTACTCTGCTCTGATTGGTCAGATGGCCCAGTCTGTTGTGATTGGTCTACTCAGCTCTGATTGGTCAGATTGCCCAGTCTGTTGTGATTGGTCTACTCTGCTCTGATTGGTCAGATTGCCCAGTCTATTGTGATTGGTCTACTCTGCTCTGATTGGTCAGATGGCCCAGTCTGTTGTGATTGGTCTACTCTGCTCTGATTGGTCAGATTGCCCAGTCTATAGTCTATTGTGATTGGTCTACTCAGCTCTGATTGGTCAGATGGCCCAGTCTGTTGTGTTTGGTCTACTCTGCTCTGATTGGTCAGATTGCCCAGTCTATTGTGATTGGTCTACTCTGCTCTGATTGGTCAGATGGCCCAGTCTATTGTGATTGGTCTACTCTGCTCTGATTGGTCAGATTGCCCAGTCTATAGTCTATTGTGATTGGTCTACTCAGCTCTGATTGGTCAGATGGCCCAGTCTGTTGTGTTTGGTCTAGTCTGCTCTGATTGGTCAGATTGCCCAGTCTGTTGTGATTGGTCTACTCTGCTCTGATTGGTCAGATGGCCCAGTCTGCTGTGATTGGTCTACTCAGCTCTGATTGGTCAGATTGCCCAGTCTGTTGTGATTGGTCTACTCTGCTCTGATTGGTCAGATGGCCCAGTGTGTTGTGATTGGTCTACTCAGCTCTGATTGGTCAGATGGCCCAGTCTGTTGTGTTTGGTCTAGTCTGCTCTGATTGGTCAGATTTCCCAGTCTGCTGTGATTGGTCTACTCAGCTCTGATTGGTCAGATTGCCCAGTCTGTTGTGATTGGTCTACTCTGCTCTGATTGGTCAGATGGCCCAGTCTGTTGTGATTGGTCTACTCAGCTCTGATTGGTCAGATTGCCCAGTCTATTGTGATTGGTCTACTCAGCTCTGATTGGTCAGATGGCCCAGTCTGTTGTGTTTGGTCTAGTCTGCTCTGATTGGTCAGATGGCCCAGTCTGTTGTGATTGGTCTACTCTGCTCTGATTGGTCAGATGGCCCAGTCTGTTGTGATTGGTCTACTCTGCTCTGATTGGTCAGATGGCCCAGTCTGCTGTGATTGGTCTACTCAGCTCTGATTGGTCAGATGGCCCAGTCTGTTGTGTTTGGTCTAGTCTGCTCTGATTGGTCAGATTTCCCAGTCTGCTGTGATTGGTCTACTCAGCTCTGATTGGTCAGATTGCCCAGTCTGTTGTGATTGGTCTACTCTGCTCTGATTGGTCAGATGGCCCAGTCTGCTGTGATTGGTCTACTCAGCTCTGATTGGTCAGATTGCCCAGTCTGTTGTGATTGGTCTACTCTGCTCTGATTGGTCAGATGGCCCAGTGTGTTGTGATTGGTCTACTCTGCTCTGATTGGTCAGATGGCCCAGTCTGTTGTGATTGGTCTACTCAGCTCTGATTGGTCAGATTGCCCAGTCTGTTGTGATTGGTCTACTCTACTCTGATTGGTCAGATGGCCCAGTCTGCTGTGATTGGTCTACTCAGCTCTGATTGGTCAGATTGCCCAGTCTTTTGTGATTGGTCTACTCTGCTCTGATTGGTCAGATGGCCCAGTGTGTTGTGATTGGTCTACTCTGCTCTGATTGGTCAGATGGCCCAGTCTGTTGTGTTTGGTCTACTCTGCTCTGATTGGTCAGATGGCCCAGTCTGCTGTGATTGGTCTACTCAGCTCTGATTGGTCAGATTGCCCAGTCTGTTGTGATTGGTCTACTCTGCTCTGATTGGTCAGATGGCCCAGTGTGTTGTGATTGGTCTACTCTGCTCTGATTGGTCAGATGGCCCAGTCTGTTGTGTTTGGTCTACTCTGCTCTGATTGGTCAGATGGCCCAGTGTGTTGTGATTGGTCTACTCTGCTCTGATTGGTCAGATGGCCCAGTCTGTTGTGATTGGTCTACTCTGCTCTGATTGGTCAGATGGCCCAGTCTGCTGTGATTGGTCTAGTCTGCTCTGATTGGTCAGATTGCCCAGTCTATTGTGATTGGTCTACTCAGCTCTGATTGGTCAGATGGCCCAGTCTGTTGTGTTTGGTCTAGTCTGCTCTGATTGGTCAGATTGCCCAGTCTGTTGTGATTGGTCTACTCTGCTCTGATTGGTCAGATGGCCCAGTCTGCTGTGATTGGTCTACTCAGCTCTGATTGGTCAGATTGCCCAGTCTGTTGTGATTGGTCTACTCTGCTCTGATTGGTCAGATGGCCCAGTGTGTTGTGATTGGTCTACTCTGCTCTGATTGGTCAGATGGCCCAGTCTGTTGTGTTTGGTCTAGTCTGCTCTGATTGGTCAGATTTCCCAGTCTGCTGTGATTGGTCTACTCAGCTCTGATTGGTCAGATTGCCCAGTCTGTTGTGATTGGTCTACTCTGCTCTGATTGGTCAGATAGCCCAGTCTGCTGTGATTGGTCTACTCAGCTCTGATTGGTCAGATTGCCCAGTCTGTTGTGATTGGTCTACTCTGCTCTGATTGGTCAGATGGCCCAGTGTGTTGTGATTGGTCTACTCTGCTCTGATTGGTCAGATGGCCCAGTCTGTTGTGATTGGTCTACTCAGCTCTGATTGGTCAGATTGCCCAGTCTGTTGTGATTGGTCTACTCTGCTCTGATTGGTCAGATGGCCCAGTCTGCTGTGATTGGTCTACTCAGCTCTGATTGGTCAGATGGCCCAGTCTGCTGTGATTGGTCTACTCAGCTCTGATTGGTCAGATTGCCCAGTCTGTTGTGATTGGTCTACTCTGCTCTGATTGGTCAGATGGCCCAGTGTGTTGTGATTGGTCTACTCTGCTCTGATTGGTCAGATGGCCCAGTCTGTTGTGTTTGGTCTACTCTGCTCTGATTGGTCAGATGGCCCAGTCTGTTGTGATTGGTCTACTCTGCTCTGATTGGTCAGATGGCCCAGTCTGTTGTGATTGGGTTTTACCATAGTGGATTCTCACTACGGTAAAACAGCATCTTCTCGACATGAACAACACAAACCAAGCTCTTCCAGTCTCTGATACACTAGTGTTTGAGGGCGGGGCAAAGAGACGCTGTTCAGCCAATCAAGACAAGAGGCTGGCATTATGCAAATTAGGTACAAACCTATGCAGGTTCAGCAGGACGTGAGATTGGAATTACTGATGACTCGTTTCAGTTCAGAATCACTTTCTTTCTTTTAGGAGACAAAAACACCTAACTCCTATCTGCACTTTGATCTTTGAAACTTTGCAGACCTTTTACATTCACAAACAGCTCTATTACACATGGCATGAACAGGAATATCTGCAAATCATAAAAGGGGCACTTTAAAACTGGTTGTCAAAAATCTTCAGTCATTTACCTTTGAGCTCCTCCTGATCAGCAGAGAGTGTCGCAGTTTTTTCCCCAGAGTCTAAGAAGATCAACAGGACGACATTAACATGTGAAGGACACACAGACACTCAGACTCACTCATGCTGAGTTTAGTAACTCGCATTGTACCTGCTTTCCGTTCTTCTTCGCAGTCCCATCGACTCCATCGAACGCTTCTGTGATCTAAAGGCAAGAGTAAACAATACTATGAAACCAGGTTTTTACAGTGTGAGAAGCTCGCCAGCAAGACACGTGTGATTTGGGTGGTTGCCAAGGCATAACTATGTGGTTGCTTAATGGTTTCTGTGTTTTTTAGCGCATTCCACACCCTCAACATTCGAAAAACATCATAGTTCTTTTTTATCTTCTGTAGTTTTGTTGATTTAGACTACATTAAATACATGCATCAAGGATAAATATGTCGGCCAAGTATGTTTTCTGAGGTTAATTATTGACTGAAGATTATTATATTATTTTAATTATTTGTTTTAACTACTGTTACATTCAATTTATTGTTTGATTTCAAATACATTTTTGTTTATATTTTTTGGGCTGCAGAGATTATTAATTATTATTTAAATTATTATTATTTATTTTATTTAGAATAAAATATAATTTAATGTTTAATTTTAAAGACATTTTTGTAATTATTTTGGATGCAGAAATTATTATATTATTTTAATTAATATTTTAATTATTATTATGAATTATTTTATTTTGAATAAAATATAACTTAATGTTTAATTTTAGACTTTTTTTTGGCTACAGAGATTTATATATTATTTTAATTATTAATTTAATTATTATTATTATTTGTTTGATTTAGAGTAAAATACATTACTGTTTATAATATTTTATTTAGAATAAAATAGAATTTAATGTTAAATTTTAAATACATTTTTTGTATTTTTTTTGGATGCAGAAATTATTATATTATTTTAATTAATATTTTTATTATTATTATTATTTATTTTATTTAGAATAAAATATAACTTAATGTTTAATTTAAGACTTTTTTGGCTACAGAGGTTTATATATTATTTAAATTTTTCATTTAATTATTATTATTATTTGTTTGATTTAGAGTAAAATACATTATTGTTTATAATATTTTATTTAGAATAAAATAGAATTTAATGTTTAATTTTAAAGACATTTTTGTAATTATTTTGGATGCAGAAATTATTATATTATTTTAATTAATATTTTAATTATTATTATTATTTATTTTATTTAGAACAAAATATAATTTAATGTTTAATTTTAGACTTTTTTGGCTACAGACATTTCTATATTATTTTAATTATTCATTTAATTATTATTATTATTTGATTTAGAGTAAAATATAATTTAATCTTTCATTTTAAAGACATTATTGTTTATAATTTTTTTTTGTAAAATGTGTAAGGTTCGATGCTGAATGTAAAATGAAGTAAAACCGCTTGGGAAATTCTGAAAAGTTTTTAATATAATACTTTATATAAAAAATGAATGTATGTCAGTTTTGATTCAATTAACAAAAATGTTTTGAATAGTTTTATTCATCTGGCGGTCTGACTCACCCGTACAGAGTCTCTCCGAAGCCTTAATTTCCCAGACTGCAACAGAGAAAGAGCAGATGAAATGCCAGTATTATTGCACCGGTTTTCTGCACTACATTTCACACATTAAGAACTTACTGGTTTCCATTCTGGAGAGAGTTCTGGACTGTGTTCGGGCCAGTCCTCCACACACCTTTCCTGTAAATCACGTTTCAGGTATGTAAGTGTATTTGTTTTAAATCAAGCATTACACTCTACACATGATTCATATACATATGAATCCATTTGAGGGTGTTTCTTCAACTACGTTTAAGAATTTAAATGACCTTTTTCTTTGTTGCAACATAAAGATCAAATTAAAACCTGTCAGATTTTTAACATGCCTTCAGCATTTATCTTTTATCTACAGTCTGTCAAATTATGCAAAACATTTGAATAATTAAATAACTATAGAAACATTCTAACAATTATAAAACATCTCTTTTTTTCTGAACCAACCGTAGATTTCAACAGCCGGGTTCCGGAAGTAAAAACTCCAATCATTTTCTCCATAGGGAAATTGATTAGCCTGCATTATTTCAACTTAGTTTTACAATAATCGTGTTTTACCCATGAAGCTGTACAGAAAACTTTAATTTGATTATGCAGTTTGCAATGCCTCATGGGACTGTAGTTCTTTCCATCACTATAACCATTGAGTTCACAGTCTTGTATTTTATGTCCAATTATCAAATACTTTTTTGCTTCAAACCAAAGTTTGTAATGTTATGATGCTCCTCATAGCTGGTTGGTTTGGTTTATAGATTATAATGCTTTAACAAAGACTGTTTTGAAATGAAATGAAACGAAACAAATGGAAAAAATACTTCAGGAACCAGTGCGCTGAAACTGTGGCACACATACCTGACCGATGAGAAGAACATCCTCATAAACTGGCAGATCGCTCTCGACCTCAGCCGTCGTGTTCTGCCAGATCAAAACATTTCATGATAGTGTTGAACAGATAACAGAGCGTAGATAAGATGTGAAGATTGCATTTAAACTCAAAAATACAATAATAGCGGAGTGAAAATAAAATTCAGGTAACGCTTTGTTTCGATGGTCCACTTAAGACATTCTACTAACTACAAGTAACTTTGCTGCTTAATAATAATAATAATAATAATAATAATAATTAATATCTGCTAACATGTTTTGATGCTCCCCAACAGATATTTTACTGACTATAAGTAACTTTGCAACTACATGTCAACTTCTACTAACCCGAACCCTAACCTAACAGTCTACTACAGTCTACTAACCCTCTAATGAGAGTTTGTTGACATGTAGTTGCAAATTAATGAGTTAGTTGACATGTAGTTGCAAATTAATGAGTTAGTTGACGTAGTTGCAAATTAATGAGTTAGTTGACATGTAGTTGCAAATGAATGAGATTGAGTTGCAAATTAATGAGTTAGTTGACATGTAGTTGCAAATTAATGAGATTGAGTTGCAAATTAATGAGTTAGTTGACATGTAGTTGCAAATTAATGAGTTAGTTGACATGTAGTTGCAAATTAATGAGATTGAGTTGCAAATTAATGAGTTAGTTGACATGTAGTTGCAAATTAATGAGATTGAGTTGCAAATTAATGAGTTAGTTGACATGTAGTTGCAAATTAATGAGTTAGTTGACATGTAGTTGCAAATTAATGAGTTAGTTGACGTAGTTGCAAATTAATGAGTTAGTTGACATGTAGTTGCAAATGAATGAGAGTTAGTTGACATGTAGTTGCAAATTAATGAGATTGAGTTGCAAATTAATGAGTTAGTTGACATGTAGTTGCAAATTAATGAGATTTAGCTGACATGTAGTTGCAAATTAATGAGATTTATAATCTATATTTAAAAAGTTATGTGTTTCAATGTTAGATAGTAGTCTAATAGTAGGTAAATCATAGCAGGTTTCATCAGTCCAGTCTGTCTTTATGGCTTGTTTAATGGCTTGCAAACATAAACGTCTACATTCAGTTTCAAAGGGCGTCTTCTCAACGTTATTCTGTAAAAAATAAGACCATCTTTTTTTGACATTCAAAGGCACCACAAGACGTTTTTCTCTTATTCCATGGATTTCACCCATTTTCCTAGCAGTTTTCCTAAAAAAAAGGCTGCTTAATGAAACAAATAATTTTTCAAACAAAAAAGATTTTGACGCACAATATTACCAGAAAAGTGTTTTAAGAGAACAATAAGCAAATATTTTTGCTCAATACTGTAATATTTACTTCATGTTGATATAAATACTACAAATACATATAAATAGCAACTAGATAATATTTAAAAATCTAAATGATTTGTTTGAAAATAAAATGATCCCTCTAGTTTTGTTTTGTGTAAATGGACTTTAAATTGAATTGTATAATACTTGTAATCCTATGTGCAATTATGTTTATGTTTACCTGTACTGTTATTGTAGTATTAAAAAAGAGAGAATGAGTTATTCTGTATCCAGACTAACTCATTCTCTCTTGTGATCATCAAATCACATCCACTACATCTCCCACAGAACACTAATATGGGGAAAAGGAAAGGGATGAGAAGAAATAATGAGAGAAGTTTCCGGTAAAGGAGTGATACCTGAGGCTGATGGACGCTCTTAGGGGCTTTACTGCGAGGAGCAGGTTTCGGTGGACGCCTCCTGAACATCTACAAGAACAAAACAACTGCCATTTTGTTTTGGGTGAGAAACAAATGGGTCTAATGAAACCCTAAAGACCCCATGAAATGATAAGATGAGTGTTTCCTGCTGAAACAGGAAGTTGGAACCTGACATCGGGGTTAGTCGGTCTAGAGAGCATTTGATTGGACAAAAATCAACGTAGTGCAACATACGTCATCGATATTTTGATTTGGGAGAGAAAGATTGTATTCTATATTATCTGTGTATATCTTTGCTATCTATCATAGTATTAAAATGTTAATTTTGTCTTACTTTGTCTTATTTTGTAAACTTTTAGGACCCTATCATACACACAGCACAATGCAGTGCCAGGCCGGCGCGAGTGTTTTTTTACTGGTTTCAGCCCGACGCAGTTTTCATTTTCACGTAATGCGCTGTTTTGTTTAAATAGCAAATGTATTTGCGCCCATTTGTGGCCCGTGTGATGCTGGCCTGAAAACAAGGTGTGTGTTCTGGCGCATTGTTGGCGTGTTGCTATTTTGAGCAACAGAAATAGACTGAACTATTGACCAACTGAAACCTGGTCTAAAGTCAATGGCGCAATATTTCTTTTGTTATTTAAAGAGCGGGGCGGGTCCACAACGCACATACACTCTGCTTATTACACACACACTCTGCTTATTACACAAATAGGGATGCGCAGCAGCACACAAACATGCCAAATATTAAAAATAAAAGCATTACAATGTAAAAGATTATTATTGTGTAAATAAAGATATGGTGGAATCCACGGCTTGTCCCGTAGATGGTCTCGCTTTAACCTCACACACACACACACAGCTTTATCTCGCGTACGAGCAGATCCGTTTCCTACGTATCTGGAGATGCGTACGGTTTTTCCACTATCAAATTCCGTCATGTAAATAGCGAATCCGCGATGGCGTGAGCGCAATTGGCATTTAAAGGGAATGGGAGATGAGACTCTGATTGGTTTATTGCATGTTACGCCCAAAACACACCCATTACTCATTATGAGAATAGAGACAACCCTTTTAGACCATGCGCCAGGAGCGCCGACCATTTTTCCCTTCGTTAAACTAGCAAAAGTGGATTTGGACGCCCTAAGTGCACTTGCGCCGTGTGCTTTAGACCAGGAGCTTAGATCGTTAAAATAGGGCCATTAGAGTCACACTAGATATAGATGAGCTCAAAACAAACAGATATGGATTAAAAGCCAGGAAACTTGATTTCATGGGGTCTTTAGTGGACAGATGTTCTCACCAGGTCTCCGGTGGAGGTGTCTGTGGAAGGAATCTCTTCAACGGCTCCGTTCTGCAAACCAACATGAGACGTTGGAACGTCCTGCTTCGTCTCTTGACCGATGAGAAGCAGATCATTATTGCTCTTCTGATTGGGCAGAACTTCACTCTGAGGGTTGAACAGAGGATCAAACGCCTTGATGTCAGAGACGCTGGTTCCTGCGGTGAACGAAGGCGTCTTGAAAATATCATCAGACACTGGATAGAAACTGTCTGTTTTAGTGGACGTTTCTTGGAAAACATCGGTGGAATCGAACGCTGATGTGAAAGAAGGAGTGGCTTGGGATTTGCTCTGTCTGGAGAGGATGAAGTCCAGCAGAGGATCCCTCTGATTGGCTGAAGACGATGATTCTGTGTTCTGATTGGTTGAGCTGCTTTGTGTCAGATCAGTGCCCACTTTGTCTTTAAAAGGCTGGAAAATGTCCGTTTCTTCACCCCAAATGCCTGATGTTGATTGAAACACATCAGGTGTGTTATCTTCATAAAAATCAGGTGGAGGAAACACAACCCAGTCTGGAGTGGCGAAAGGATCGCTGTCCACATTAAAGTCTGGAAACAGAGGCGAATGATGAATGCCGTTGCTTTGTCCTGATCCGTTTGGGAACACAATGTTTTCCTCATCAACTGTTTTCATGTTGAATTCCTGCAAACACAAGCGTATTCAACAGAACATTTGAGGATTCAATGCCATATACATACACAATCTTTTTTTATAAATTATGTCAATGCATTTTATTATACTCAAGGAAACAAATGCAACTAAAATGTTTGGGGTTAGTATGATTTTTTTATGTTTCTTAAAGAAGTTTCGTCTGCTCACCATTTATTTGATCAAAAATACAGTAAAAACAGTAAAATTGTGAAATATTATTACAATTTAAAACATCTGTTTTCTATGTGAATATATTGTTAAAGTGTAATTTATTCCTGTGATCAAAGCTGAATTTTCAGCATCATTACTCCAGTCTTCAGTGTCACATGATCCTTCAGAAATCACTCTAATATGAGGATTTGATGCTCAAGAAACATTTATGATTATTATCAGTGTTGAAAACAGTTGTGCTGCTTCATATTTGTGAGGAAACCGTGATACCTTTTATAGTTTTTGGGATTCTTAGATGAAAATAAAGTAAAAAAATAAAATAAAAAATAAAAATAGAAATCTAATGCATCAATTTAATGCATCCTTGCAGAATAAAAGTGTTAATTTCTTGATAAAATCTTTCTGTCCCAAGACTATTGAAAGGTAATGTAAGTGTGAGATTGTCATGATACCTGTGGGTTTGAATAGAAAGGATTCAAAGAGCTGTTGATCCCATTCTAGAGGAGAGAAAATCAGAATTAAACCGTTTAGATTGGATAAAACCAGTAAAAAACACATACATGGGCTCTCCTTCATACATTTCACACACACTCGTGCAAATAAAGCTTCCTTATCTGTGTCAGTGGTTCCATGGAGAACCTTTAACATCCATGCAATCTTTCCCTTCCACTAAAGGTTCTTCAGATTATTAAAATGTTCTTTACAATCAGACAAAAATGGTTATTTTAAGAACTGTTCATTGAGAGGTTCTTTGGGGACAAAATAGTTCTTCTATAAGGCAACCACAAAAAAATAAAAAAAATAAAAATAAAAATTGGAACCTTTATTTTTTAAGAGTGTAAACTAAAGTGTTTTATTTGTACATGCGCACTGTTACGGCCTGGTTCGATGATCCTCAACTACAAATACGTGAAGATCTTTACTTGAGCTGTGTGTCAAATGGACTGTCTGCACTCTGATATATTAGTATTGTTAAATTATTTCATAAGAATAAGATGTTACTCAGAATCTCACCTCCATAATCAGACCTGATGCACCAAACACTGAATCAGAATCCTGTGACAGACACAATAAAGGAGATGGACAGATGGAATAAGGAGCACTGTATACTGGTATATGTACTGGGTTTATTCCATAAGTTATTTAAAACAACAACAACATCAACAACTTAAAGACATGTGAACTAACCAGCTACTTTGCATACTAATGTATGAACATTTCCAAATGTTTTCTTAATTTTCAAAACATCCAGTTTTTTAAACGTTTTATTGGTTACACTTTATTTTAAGGTGTCATTGTTACAGTGTAATTATATATTCAAGTACTGAGTAAAATTAATCAACTACATGTACTTACTATAGGGTTAGGGTAGGATTAGGGTTTGGTTGAGGGTTAGTTGCACGTAAATTATGCATAATTTACTGTTATTACTATGGTAAGTACATATAACATATGTAACAAGGACACTGTAAAATAAAGTGTTACCCGTTTTTCTTTCTCATTCGAACGTTAAGGGAACATTCCATCGTATCATTATTCAAACATTGTGGCAACGTTACTTTTAAATGTTATCTGGACGTTCTGATACAAGTAACAGTTAAATAAAGTTCAACGAAAACGTAAAAAAACAACAACAATATTTCATTAACATTGTATAAATGACGTTTTTCTGCTGACGTTTTGAGAACATTACTGAAGATGAGATAACTTTGAACGAGCGAACTCATTGAACTTTGATGAGTTGCAAAAGCAGTTGTATTACAACAACGTAAGCATTACTCCTCACAGGAACCCAAAATGTGATGTCAATGATGACTGACGTGCACACCTACGCTAAGCCACAATAAAGCCTGAAAATGCGTTTAAAGACATTAATAATGATATTAATTTCACTCAGATTCAGTATAAACAACATCAGTCCTGTATTTACTCCTCACTGAAAAATTATAACATTTAAAATAACTGGTATTTAAGTCAAAATAGTATTTAACATTGCTGAATCAACCTAAATACACTAATTTATACCAACACAATGAATTGTATGGATATGTAACAGTATTATAGCTAACGAAACTTTCTTTACCGGCTCAAGTATCGCTGTTTTCAGTAGACCTGCTAATGCAGTGAAAGGAACGCGCTTGTGTTTTCCTTTAGCGTCACATGTGCAGCTCACTGTATTCATTTATTTTATATCGTTGCAAGTTTGGCGCATAGATATTTTAACAAAAAAACAAACTTACCATGTAGCCTGTGAGGTTTCCAGAGAGGCTTATTACAGGAAACCTGTGGACGAACTAAACTAAAGCACTCACCAAACTTGTTATGTAAAAATAATAAACGAAATGCAACGCAACAGCTGAAGCTCGCGCGTCTTTCAACACTCACCTGAGCAAAACTGTGCGAACCTGCCTGTCCTGTCTGAGCATTACCAGCTGAAACACACTGAACTCAAACCTGTGCCTGTCCTGTCTGAGCATTACCAGCTGAAACACACTGAACTCAAACCCCTGAGCTCAACCCAAACAGAAGAACACAGAGGGCTTGACAGTTTCATGTTATAAATATACAATTTAGTCAAAACTAATGCAATGCAAAGACATTCTCTCATTAGCTTGCACATTTTTTTTTTTACCAACTCAGAACCTTTCCTATACATTTCAAAATCAGGAACAGCAGCATATTTGACACACATTTAATGTCATCTGATAAAATGCTATATCATAATGATCGAAATTAATTCATCCTTCAGTTGCCATCCAACTCTTTAGTTATTCTATGGTGAATAATTTGCTTCCAGAGTCAGATTAGATAACTCATATCTAATCAGTTTAACTCATACCTCATATCTAGGGGGTAACTCATATCTAATCAGTTTAACCTTCATACTTTACAGTAGGCAAGTGCTCTGTCTCACCACAAGAGGGCAGTAAACAAGTATTTGTTCATAGTAAGTAGTAACACTGTAGCAAAGACTTTAGCCTATAGATTCACTTAAAGTACTGTCAAGATGATTAGATGGAAAATAAGATAATGTTGTCCTTTTAAATGGTATAGGGCCTACATTATGCATACACAAGGACCTCAAAATAATACATTTGTAATTAAATTCATACACAAGCACAATTAGTGGAAAGGCTTTAAAGGTTGTGGGAGACAGAGGCAAAGAACAGCATTAATGCAAATATCAATTTCACTGGCAACATTTGGGCATTGAACAGGCTGAAGAGTGCAGCCACATATTAATATTATTTTTGCCGTTCTACCTTGTGCACTGTTGGTTTATAAAGTCAAAGGAAATCATTAAAGGGGGGATATAATGCCCTTTTCACAAGATGTAAAATAAGTCTCAGATGTCCCCAGAGAGAGAGAGAGAGAGTGTGTGTGTGTGTGTATGTGTGTGTGAAATTTTAGCTCAAAATAAAATACCCCACAGATATCTGTATATAGCATGTTAAAGTTGTCACTTTCACTTTTTTTTTTTATTTTTTTTTTTACAATTTTCACAATATTAAATGAAATATGAAATAAATTTGCACTGTTGATCACACTAGTCTACTTTAATGTTTCACCTGGAAGCACTTGTGGTGTTCCACTGGGCCATTGAAAGTGAATGGGAGAGAAATTTAGTTTTCAGGAGCATGTTCATGTGCATGTGTTTGCAAACATCGAGCCCTTAGACCTGTGCATGTGTGGATGCACGCACACACACACACACACACGCACACACACGCACACACACGCACACGCACACACACACACACACACACGTTAAAACATGCAAACTATTTCACAGAGAGAAACTTGATCCTACCCTGAACTGCATCTAATATCCATTCATCCATCTGACATTCACACACACACACACACACACACACACACACACACTCTCTCACTCTCTCACTCACACACACACACTCTCACTCTCTCTCACACACACACACACACACACGCACACACACACACACACGTCACCTTGTCTTCGTGAGCTTTGCTACCACATGACATGACAGTAAATCATATACAATTACTTGAAATGCCCATTCCTAAAAAGATCTCTTTAAGCTAATGAAAACATCATTTACACTTAATTTTATGGTGTCCTTGTTAGATTGCAATTATAAAATGAAGTACTGTGATAACATGCACTTACTAGGGTTTAGTTGCATGTAATTATGTTATCTAATACACTATAATAAGTAGCAGGACACTGTAAAATAAAGTGTCACCAAAACATCTGTCAGAGCATTGAGAAACATTGTCAGGGATGTCGAATATCTCGTTCTTCACACGCTGTTGTCGTGTTTTGTGTGTTATTTTTCTGCCGCTGGAAGATCTTCCCATCAGCCTGGACTCTCCACGTTACGCTGGACCCAGCGTCCATCCCCTGCTCCGAGAGGATCTGACGGATCTGGAGACCAGAGTTCATCAGTGAGAGTGAGCGAGATGAGATCAGTGATGAGAGACGTTCATCTCACCTTCTCTTCTACGGCTGTCTTCACTGCGGATTCGTCCAGAGGTCCGGCTGATCTCACGGCCACGCGCACAAGCTGCATCTGACTCCGTTTAGCTTACACACACACACACACACACACACACACACTTCATGAATAATCAAGAGAACAGACTGACACTGTAAAAAATCTAATGTGAATTCACAGTATATAGTATTCTTGATTATTAACTACTGTTTTTTTTTACAGTAATTTGCTGTTATGGCAGACAATTACCTGAAAATGATCTTGCACTCATTTTAGTCAAAATATGAATATAGTACTTACTGCAAATAGTTGTTTCAACTTAAAAAAAATGGTGTGCTGCGTTAAAAAGCTGTAAAATATGTAGTGTGATTTTACAGTAGATTCTTGATTATTTGTCATTCTTTGCCTTTTTTTTACATAAATGTATTGTTTTTGTTGACAGAAAATTATCTTGCATTAATTTCATAGTAAAAATGAATACAGTATTCACTGTAAAACAATTTTTCAACTTCAAGTTTGTGCTGCCTTAAAAACTGTTGAAAACAAATGGTGCGAGTTTACAATATATATTTGCTTATTAATTGTAATTCTTTGTTTTTGACAGATAATGACCTGAACATGATCTTGCATTCATTGATGCATAGTAAAAATATACAGTATTCACTGCATAAATAAATAAAACATCCAACTTTAAAAAAAAAGTGTTGATGTTGCTGTAAAGTTAAGTTAAAGGACAACTCCAGTGAAAAATGAACCTTAGGGTAATTAACACATGGTTACCGAATCGATCGTTCCCTGGGGTGCGTTTTCATGATAATCGAATGAAAAGAGTTTTATTTATAAAAACAGGGAACGATCGACTCGGTAACCATGTGTTAATAGGTTCATTTTTCACTGGAGTTGTCCTTTAAATCTGAGAAAGTTAATCTAATGCAAAATTTTAAGTTGTAACATCTAATTGCGACAATTATATTCTATTGAAATAAATTACTTTTCCTTGTTTTAAAATCCAGTCAATATTTAACGTATATTTTAATATCTGTATTTGTTGTTGTTTTTACAGCAACTGACTGAAATCCAGGTAATATCAGAAATAACACTCACTACTGCAGAGGAACGGTAAGGGATGCAGGCAGGTCTCATCCCCGATCAATCCGGTCCTTCTGATAAACGCACACCTTTCATTCCCATCTCCATTATTAGGCTCTCCTGACGACCATTTCAGTGACAGCCAGCTCACTTTGCTCTGGTCCGACCACGTCATCTCACATTCCCTTTAAAGCTTCATTCATTAGTTTCGGGATTTCTTCGCTGTATTCTCGCTTTTTGCTCGCAGGTTTCTCTCTAGAGCTCCCCCCACAGCTTCGGAATAGATATTTGACAACACTGTTGTAAAAACTCGTTGGCGATTCTCAGACACCAGAGGCTATAGATCAACGACATCAAAGCAGATGGGACATTCTTTAAAACGTCTTCTTCATTCGGGTTCGAACAGCGTGAGGGAGCGCAATAATGACAGCATTTTAGCAGATTTCTTTTGGCCGTAAAGCAATTGTTTACATCGCGAGACCTGATATCACGCGATACTTCCTGACGCGGCGGCCGGTGGCCCGCCGGCTCAAAGTTGCAAGTGCGTATTTTCCGCTCACGGGCACCAGGGGGGTGCGAAACGACCACCATTCAACCCATAATAAGTAATATAACCATTCCAATGACTCCGAAGCTGTTCAGTTAAGGTAAAAAAGTTACTTAGTTCACCTAAGTAAGAGCAGGAGCGCTTGTTCCATGGCGGATTGCTATTATAACAGCGGATTTGCCAGGAGCGGTTCACAGCCGAGGAGACCGACGTTCTCGTCAGGGCCGTAAAACACAGAGAAGTGACATTGGGGATGGAGAAACACACCCAAATAAGCTTCGGTTAAACAGGCGTATGATAATTTGGGTAAATGTGTAAGCTAGATTTATGCCTATATTTTCACATCTTCATGGACACAACAATGATTTCCCTTGTGTGGTAATATTTTTCCGTGTAATTATGTATGGTTTACAAAAATGGGAACTGCTGTGTCTGTGTAGATGAGAGAAGCAAAGTGTGTGTGTGTGTTGTGCACACGCTACATTATGGCCAAGCATGCGCCCTTAAAATAGCATCTGAACGCGCCGCTGAAAACGCGCCTCTGACTCTAGACGAGGTTTCTCCTGGTCAGTGGAGGAATTGTTTTCTGAAACTGCAAAATAGCACCAGGGAACGTTTGCGCTGGAACACGCCTCCTCTTTGCGCTGAACCGCCGCCGGGAGCGCAAGTTCATTCCCTAATTTACCGTCGGGTGCAAAATAGGAATGATACATGTGTCGGTGTACAAAGTCAATTGCGCTGGGTGCAAGATAGAGCCCTTAATGTTCTTCGGCAACAAGCCGCCTCTCAAATTTACAATTTGACACTCTAGCATTTGTACTTGTAGTTTTTCTGTGTTTTGTGCATAAAATAGACGTAGACTAATAGACGTGCCACTGGAGAAACGGTAAATAAACTCCACTGTTCGGTCAATGATTTATGCCCTCCAAAACCAATTCATCCAAAGCTTAAAATACCACAGATTTTCCTGTATTATTATTGTATTTATTTGTCTGTTCATGTATTTTTGATGCTCCAGATTTGCTGTTCGAGAAACATTTATTTCTTGTTGCTTTATTATTATTTTTTTTCTGCAGTGACTTTAGTCTCACTTTTGATCAATTTAATACGTCCTCGCTGAATAAAAGTATTGTCTTTAAAAAGAAAAAAAATTTGAATGGTAGTGTACACTTTTTTTTTTTTTATCATGGTTTCCACAAAAATATTGCGCAGCAAAAATTGTTTTTAACATTGATAATAAGAATTACTAAGCACCAATAATAATTGATAATAACATAATGGAATGATTTCTAAAAGATCATGCGACACTTAAAACTGGAGTAATGATGCTGAAAATTCAGCTTTGATCAGGAATAAATGTAATTTTATAATATATATTTTTTTCAATTATATATTATAAACTTATAATAATATATAATAATAATAATAATAATATATAATAATAATAAGTAAAAAACTTACGCCTGTACCAAACAAAGGGTTTTTGTTCATCACAAGAGGCAGTGTGCCAGGTTCCGTTACTTCTAATCACGCCACACTTCCTCTGAGTCCTGGTGGTCGTGTCTTCCGAGAGCCCCCAGTTCCTGAACACTAAGTCCTGATCTTGGTAGGACCAACGCCAAGCGCATAAGCCGTCGTACAGTCCCATCCAGCCTTTATCAAAACTCACTGAGCTGGTGATCTCCTGCATCTGAGATATGTCCTGAGCGCTCTGAACCGTGGCCAGGTCCAGGTGATACTCCCTGCAGAAGGACTGGGCTTCGGTCCAGGTCTTTGGTTCCTGGATCAGAATGAAGTAGCACGAGGTCCTGTCGACAGCACAGTATTACATAAAAACACTTATTCTGGAAGGAAGTAATCTGATTTCGGCACAGATAATGTATAATGTGAGGTTAAACATTTGTATTCATTTGTGTTAGTTCTTGCTACAGTATTTGGTTAAACTTAACAGTTTGGTTACACTTTTTCGAAATAGTCCATTTTAGATGTTCTACTAAATGGCAGCAACTACATGTCAGTTACCGCTCATTAATTTGCAAAAATGTCAACTTATCTCTCATTAATTTGCAAAAATGTCAACTTATCTCTCATTAGTTTGCAACAACATGTCAACTAACTCATTTATTTGCAACTACATGTCAACTAACTCAATATATTGCAACTACATGTCAACTAACCCCCAGAGTATTAGTAGACGGTTGGGTCAGGGTTCGGGTCAGTAGAATAAGTTGATGTGTAGTAGCAAAACTTACTTATAGTCAGCAGAATATCTGTCGAAGTGCATCAAAATAAAGTGTTATCAGATGTTATGGTGACAGTCTACTAATACTATAATGACTGTTAGTTGACATGTAGTTGCAAAGTTACTTAAAGTTAGTCATATGACGAAACTATCGAAATAAAGCGTTGTTTTACCAAAGAAGTTTATAAAACAGACTGTGGCTAGGTTCCTGATAACACTGCAAATCACATTATCCAATCCAGGACATATATTACTTGTTATTAAGTGGATAAATATGAAACAATTAATACTAACTAGTTAAATTAATAAACAATGACCTTCAGTCAGGATCAAACTCACCTAGTAAAAAAAGTAGATGAGTCATTTTTCACTCACAGGTTTGTTCACTGAAATAAATAAAACCTGTATGACATACATACAAATGGGACAACAAAAATGATTACATAATAACGCTAGCAGGTATTAAAATGGTTAAATCTTTTAAATCTCTTTTTACTTTAAAAACGTGAAGTACTCTCATAGTGTGCCAGACTGAAAAGTCTCAAGACAAGAAACTCATGCAGTGCCATGTTAAAAAAGATATGCAATAAGCAATTATAAGAATAATATTGCCTAATAATGTACAAAAAATACAGTATTTCATGACAATTTATCTTTAAAAAATGCATCTGTAACCACATTGTACAGCCATTTGTGATCTCATGATGAGAAAACGTGCGTATTTTTACGTAAAGGGTAGTTCTATCACACATTTACTTAAGTTTTATACACACAGAAAGGTATAATACTGACGTATTTACAGCACTAAAAGTAAAATATTTACGTATGAACTAATATCCTAATATAAATGTTTATTCATTACCTTTCATGGAAAACCTCCTGCGGATCAGAACTTCAGTGTGGAGACGCCGAGACTGATTCCCGTTCTGACTTTACTGCATTATAAGGATCCTAATTTAAATGCAATCGCAGAGCATGAAAATAACCAGTAACTGATATCATTCTCATGGAAATGGATCATTTTTACATGCTTGTAATAACAGCATCTCCCTGCTCTTTTCTTCCATTGGGGTCTGTGATGTTAAGAGGACTGATTATTTCAGGACCTTGAAACAAGTAATTATTTTTTAGTTTTTGTATTGCTTTGGTTACTTGTATTTAAAACCGAGTTGGTCATCCTCTTGTGCTATTTTGTGCAAAGAAATAAGTCAACATTTATCACTATGATAAGAAAATCTTAGTTTTATACACTACAGGCCAAAAGTTTGGACACATTACTATTTTTAATGTTTTTGAAAGAAGTTTCTTCTGCTCATCAAGCCTGCATTTATTTGATCAAAAATACAGAAAAAAAAAGTAATATTGTGATATATTATTACAATTTAAAATAATTGGTTTTCAATTTATTATACTTTAAATGATCATTTATTTCTGTGATGCAAAGCTGAATTTTCAGGATCATTACTTCAGTCTTCAGTGTCACATGATCCTTTAGAAATCATTCTAATATTCTGATGTATTATGAGTGTTGGAAACAGTTCTGTTGCCGAATATATTTGATGAATAAAAGGTTAAAAAGAACTGCATTTATTCAAAATAAAAAAAATATTTTCTAATAATATAAATCTTCTACTCGTTTATCAATTTAACACATCCTTGCTGAATAAAAGTATTGATTTATTTCAAAAAAAGAAAGAAAAAAATTACTGACCCCAAATTACTGACCAGTAGTGTTTATTGTTGTTACAAAAGATTTCTATTTTTAAATCATTTGCTTCTTCTTTTTTTTCTTTTCTTTTTTTTAAATTTTTTAATTTTTTATACAACAAAGTATCCTAAAAAAGTATCACAGGTTATGAAAAAATATTAAGCAGCAGAACTGTTTCCAACTTTGATAATGAATCATCATATTGGAATGATTTCTAAAGGATCATGTGATCGACAATGATCCTGAAAATTCAGCTTTGCATCACAGAAATAAATGATAATTTAAAGTATAATAAATTGAAAACCAATTATTTTAAATTGTAATAATATATCACAATATTACATTTTTTTGATCAAATAAATGCAGGCTTGATGGGCAGAAGAAACTTCTTTCAAAAACATTACAAATAGTAATGTGTCCAAACATTTGGCCTGTAGTGTATAACCCCGGATAAATAAAAGGAAATTAAGTTTAATTTATTCACACTTTATTAACATCTTATTTCCCTAATAACGGTTGAAAAGTGAAGTGTAAAAGTAATTTAAGAAAACAAAGCTGAAGTTTTAAGTTATTTAGTTGATTGGTGATTGACCAATGAGAGCGCTCTGTCATCACGCGCCCTGGGTGTGTGTGTGTGTGTGTGTGTGTAGACACGTCTGCGTAACGAGGGAAAAAAGCTGAGCATGATAGAGGAGAAAAGACGTGAGCTGATCTTTGCAATCTAAGTTAAAGGAATATAGTTAAAAGAAACCTTCTGAAAAGCAGAAAAGTGTTAAATTGATTCTTGTATGGAGTGTATGGAGAAGCTGATTGAATATTGTTGAGTCACATTTTACTCCGGGGTTATAGTGAACCGCGTGGGTATTCCTTGTTCATCGACGCCATTGTTGGCCATTGCCACTGACCTCCCCTGAGCACTACATGTAGTTGAGTTTAAAAATCTGTTTTTAAAGATACAGTTCTCCTACTTGCTTACTCTATCGAGAAGGTAGGGGGCCTGCACACATTTTCGGTCAACGAATCATGCCTGGTTTCGGGCCGGCTAACTCTCATTATTGAGACCCCGGCCTGGATTGTGCCCAAGGTTTCTACCTCTCCCTTAAACCGGGACCAGGGGGTGAGCCTGCAAGTGTTGCCCTGGAGGAGGTGGACCCAGCCCTGACCTTTCTCTGTTCTTCTAGTGCGGTTTTTAAGACAGAATGCAAAGTCTCATGACCTCTCCAGCTCTTGTCTGTTGCGGAAACCAGCAGAAGGGAAGGTGGTTTCCATTCGGAGGTTGGCCTACTAACAAAATTAGTGGTTGCCATCATCCACCTGGGTAGTGAGCTCCTCTGAAAAGAGAGTGTAGCTCCTTCCTGGGTGTTGACACGAGTTCCTCACTGACAGATTAAGAGTTGTGGGCTGGGCGACACCAGCACATTCGCTAGGAAATTAGCCTAATTTTTGAGCCGGTTGCTTTCCGTGGGCTCCCTTCACACAAAGCTAGCTTCACCTTAGCCCGGTTTGTAGTGTCGGCTGCGCCATTCCCCTCCTATGGACTGGATAAATGAGCTTTTTGCTCCAGTTGAGTTCCCTCTTCCAAACCCTGTTGAGTTCCTCCTCACCCCGTCGGTGTTGGACGTGGCAGAGCGTCCGATGCTAGACCTATCACTTGTGTACTTGTGTACTTGTATAGGTGGGGTCCATATGTTGTGATCCCATATTTGTATTCTTCCACGGTTTGACTCCATGTGCCGAGCCCATGTCTTCCCTTGGCAGAGCCTGCTCTGTGGTCACTGGATGTGGATGTGGCTTCCGCAGCGTATGCCTTCCAACGAAAGGCACGATTCCCAGTGGCCCTGTCCTATGAAAGGCCTATGACTGAAAGGGATCGTCTTGGTTATGTATGTAACCCTCGTTCCCTGAAGGAGGGAACGGAGACGTAGTCCCCCAGCCACTATTGCTGTACCACCGCTGACCGGGGTCCACTCGGCTCCTCAGCGACAAACAACTGGTGCGTGTATCCACTTTCGTATTTATACCCACGAGGCGTGTGATGCGATTCACGCACGACAATGTCCATTGGCTCGTTTTTACCATACTCGAAGATGACAGGCTCCCTAGCGCGATCCCAATCAGTCGACTACGTCTCCGTTCCCTCAATCAGGGAACGAGGGTTACATACGTAACCGAGAGGATGTCCTTTATGCTTGGTATTGTTTATATAATTTGACCTTTAAGAAACTACAAACTTTAAACTGTTACAAGCCACTATGATCAAGGAAGCTGAAATGTGCCACCAAAACGTTTTTTTGTAAATGTTGCTTTTTTGGTCACAATCTTACTATAAAAGTATAAACATTGAATTGCTTTTTGCTTCTGTTCTTGTAACTATTGTGTCACTTTAGGGTGTAGCAAACATAAACCATTAACAGCAGCTAATAATTCATCAAAAAAGCTGCAACACGGAGCAAATGTTACAATAGACAAAAGCAATAAAGTTAATATCGCCACCTGGACGAGCTCAGTTACTGGTTATTTTCATACTCAGCGATGCCATTTAAATACAGAACCAAAGACGAATGGAAATCAGTGTCTGTGTGTCCAGACGGAAACATTTTGCATCTTTAAAACAACACAAGGTTTTGCATGAATTGGTCATATTGTTTACAACCAAACGAACTGCACTGGAACACATATAATTACATTATAACAATAAGACAACAGAAAATGTGTAAAACTGAACAGGCGTTGGTTTTTAAAGCCTGTAAAGTGTGATCCATATCATAGGACCTGTTGTGATGAGGCAGAGACAGTGGGATCCATTTGCAGCTTTATTAAAGAGTAGTCAAGACAGGCAGGGTCAAACACAGCAGACGGGGCAAAGCAGGCTAGGCTGAGACAAACCAGGTGAACATGCAAGGGTCGAGGAAGGCAGCAAGAATCAGGAATCAATAAACAATCCAGGTCAGGGCAGGCAGAAGAAAGTCAGAAACGATAAACAATCCAAGGTCAATAACAGAATATCAAACACGGGAATAAACGCTCAAAAATGATGGCCGGGGCAGAATCAAGACTTCACACTGAATGTGTGTGTGGAAGTGGTTTATATGTCCCAGGTAAGCGGTATTATGGGAAATGGAGTTCAATGAGTAAAGTTAATATTCCGGGGATGGTTCCCTCTGGTGGTGAAGAGGAGGCGGTGCGGGAGCCTGCTCTGTAACAACCTTTAAGATGCAATAATTCACTTCTTTCAACAGTTCAGATAGGAATCATGAATATTTATTTATTTGCTTATGAATAGTAAAATGGCAGCTATAAAAACAAACATATTTAAATTAACTTTTTAAATGTAAGTTCAGGAGGAATCTGTTAATGCAATCCTATCAGTCACTTTAAAGTGACCGCTTAACTCGATTCCCTGACAAATTACATGCATTTTTCTTTTTTTTTATTCTATGGTTAAAAATAAAGGTTCTTTATTAGAATCTTATTTCCATTAAGAGCCTTTAACATCAGTGGAAACTTTCCATTTCACAAAGGCTTCTTTATAGTGGAAAGAGTTTAAAAAATTGTTCTTCACATACAAAAAGGTTCTTTTAAGAACTGATCGCTGAAAGGTTATTCATGGAAACTTTATTTCTAAGAGTGTGTGTTTTGAAATATGGCAAATTTCTCTTTATACAGTTTAAGCAAGATAAGTTTGTAAAGTGACCTGCAACATACATTTGGCGACTGCTAAATGTTTAGACAATTATTTAACTTTAATTAATTAATTAATATTTTCTAAAGTGACTTGCACATTTGGAGGCATTTGTAAGGAATTAAACTGTACGTAGTATAACTCTTAGACTATAAAGTAAAGTCTCATTGATAATCTCTGTTAAGAAAACATTTCTACCTCATATTCAGCAGATGGAGCTCCTGTATAAAGCAAGAACAGCTTTGAGCCAGATATCAGTTGTGTATATCAGTTTTATTTTATACACAGAATTATTTGAAGGTAATTATTTTTTTTTTTTATATATATTCAGATGATTTTAGAACAAAAAGAAAAGTAAATTGGCCAAGTTAAATTGGTTATACGTATTTCACCACACACATTTTATACTTTATTTGATTCCACATTACAAGTCACATTTTATTAGAAATCAAATTTTTTAAATAATCCAACAGATTAAAACAAATCAGCACATTGTTATGGATTAAACCTGTTCTAAGGGTACAAGAAACATCGCCTTTTCCAAACAAACATGCTTCCTATAATTGCTGAGATTGAACAGTACTTTGCCAACTGTTTGGTCCTTGTTTTAAAAATCCCCCCAATGCAAAGTCCACGGATCGGCAGCCTGTGTACATGACCTAGACCACCAAACATCAGCACAATAAGCTGGCATTTGTACTGAAGGATCCAAATTTAAGAATATGTTTAAGATCTGCTGATCTTACTTCCTTACATAACATCACATGAAAAACTAAGGTGAATTACACTGTATTGGGCATTCAAGGTGAACATGATGGCATCAATTTACTGATCAGAAGTTAGCTTTAAGTCAGCTGTCTAAACATTGTAATAGTCAGGGGTTTTGTTAGCCTTTGATCTTCCAACTAAGAGTTGAACTGTGTGTGAATGTTACTAGTCTTAGTTCTCGTGACCATTTGTGATTATACCATTTGGGGAGCTCAGTTGGGGGTAATTGCCTCTATTGTCTTTAGCAGTAGTCATCCCTAAAGGCTGTGTGTAAGTTCAGAACCTTTAGGGACAGCCCACTGAAATGCCTATAAAGAAACCATGTAAAGTTACATTAGTTAGACTGATTTGGGAAGAACTGCAGCCGCGTCAACGCGAAGTCCTCAATAAAGAATAACTTTGTTTGAACGTGATCCCCAACGTCTCCTGGTCTCTTGCTTTGACGAAGAAAACTTTACAACAGATGCTGCCGTGACCCGGATGGAGAAGGAAACTCAAAGAATTTTAAGCTCAATGAACTGAATCTTGAAACTTCAAGCTCAACAAAAGATTTGACAAAGATTGCCAGACTGAATCTTTCCAGCTTCCTCCAGATTGAAAACTTCAAGCTCAAAGATCTCAACAAAGCTGACTGAGTTCCAGACTGAATCTTGAAACTTCAAGCTCAAAGATTTCAACAAAGCTGACTGAGTTCCAGACGAAATTTTTCTGTACAACCAACGATTCGGTGAGTTTACACTCCATTCAAAGAACCAATGCAGACCAGTACAAATGTTTTCCTCTGCGCCGTTCAGAGAAGTAGTTAACAAACAGCTGTAGAGTTTGGTTAACTAAAGATGAGCCTCTAAAAAGTTTTTCTTTTAGAGATGAAATTTACCCTCTGTTGTTGACAGGGAAGATTAACAGTTACATGATTAATAGTATGCTCTTGCTAGAGAAGACCTATCTGTGAGCTAGAGAATTAGCTTTAGAATTAGATTTAGCCTCATGTGCTAATAAGATTGTACCCTCTGTTTGCAAGACAGTAGAGAGAAGTTTTTTTAGTGTTTGTTTGTGGTAACAAAAATTCACAAAATGTTTAGGAAAAGTACTAGACAGATTACACCTTTTTGGACAGATAGTGAATTCAAGTCTTTGTTATCAGAGCACATGGACTCAATCGTGACTGAGAAAGTCAGATTGAATTTAACAAAGAAATTTAGCATTGATCCAGGCAGAGTTTGGTCAATCGAAGATTGTAAGAAGGTACTAGGAGAAAGTATTCGCAAGAACAGTGTCAAAGGCATTATCTTCTGTCACAGAGAATTCGGTTTAACCCTAGCTACAGAACAGTCTAAGCGCAACTCTGAGCTAGAGAAACAGATCAAAGAGCTCCGTGCTAGAGTATCTTCGTTGACTAAGAAAGTAAACCGCAACAAAGATGCAGAAAAAACTGATGTGGAAGAAGTTAGTCAGCCTGATAACAATTATCCTGACTTAAAAGCTTTCGTTGAAACAAATGTAGCCATCCAATCAGTAACTGATCAGCCTGTAGATTCAGTGCAGGTTTGTGGGGCTAGGAGAAGATCTCAGGGAACTGAAAGTGTTACTCCGAACTCTTCTGTTGTCCAAATACAAACGGTTGCCAAAACATCTTTAGGTCCTAAGGATATAGATAGACTCTCCCAGAGTTTACCCTCAGCACGTACAAATTTTTCTGAATTTAGAAGAGCATTGTTCAGCAAAATGCATCTTTACGACATGTCGTTGCCGGAAGTCACACAGCTGATGTCACAAATTCTAACTGAATCTGAATTCAACAATTTTGAGTCTGCTGTTACTTCCGAACTGCAACATGTCAGTAAAGGCGATTTGAGAGAAGGTGTTTTGAAAATCCTAAAGAATATCTTAGGACCCAAAATCGATTGGTCGAGAGTTACTAGCTGTGTACAAGAGAAAGAAGAAACTGTGAGTGAATATACTGAGAGGTTCTGTCAGGTAGCGGTAACGTACAGTGGAATAGTGGATGATTCCGAAAGTGTGTTAGCTGACAAAGGAGCTCTAATCCGAATTTGGGCAGATGGTCTTGTAGCTGAGTACAGAACAGCCTTGCCATTCCTAGATATTACGTGGGCTAAAAGAACTCTCAGAAGTAACCTAGAAAGTTTGGCGATTTGGGAAAGAGATTCTGATGTCAAAGAGAGAGTAAGAAGTGCAGCAGTTTCTGTTAAGGTCAACTCAGAGAAGCCAAAGAAACGCAAAAGTCCTAGAGAAGCCAGTTGTTCTTACTGTGGCAAGCACGGACATTTTGGAAAAGAATGTAGAAAAAACAAAAATAACTTAAGACAAGTTAACAATGTTATGCAGCTCTTACTACATTTGTTTGCTACTTTAAAGCAACCCCTCCCCTCGTCATTGGACTCGTGGCTAAGCTTTTTGAGGTGTTAACCATTTGGGCTGTGATTGCTTAATCTCCCCAATAACTCACAACAAAGATGAAAGACTTGGCCTGTCACAGCCTTTGTCACAGCCTTTGTTTGGGGGACATTCAGAAAACTCACAGCCTTTAATGTTATGCCATAAAATATTACAATCAGACCTCCATGCTCTATATGATGTCTATTAAGACTGATGTTTCACTGGAGAATGAAAATGTGCCAATTTTCTCACACACTGTACAGTGTGTACACAACACAGGGACAGAATAGGACACGGTTCAGTGAGGGCCCTGGAAAGAACTGACGCAACAGGCGTCGGGGGCCAATCCAGGGTGAAGACAACCTCATAGGCCTTTCCCCATTTAGTCCATCCTTACCTCACTGGTCCATAGGTGTCAAATCAATTAAGAAATAGGGAAAGAATGAAACGACAACAGTAGACTCTGAAAACGATAGAACCATAGTGTTTAAACTGCTACAACCCTAGTGTTGGGACAAATACTGCTCTGTCGTCTTTTGTTTTCTTTCTTCCTCTGTGCAGATAAACACTTGATGGCTGTTCCAAAAATCCATATGCAACGACGTCTCACCTGCATATGAAGCCACAACCTCAAGAAGACAACTACACCCACTGCTGAACGAGCCAATCACAAAAGAAAAAGAAGAAAAAAAAAAAAACACAACGCAGAAATACAAAACCTTCAGTCATCCATCGATATGATCAAGACTACAAGCCTGCACCATTATCTGAGTGCTGCACCTGGTTAATATGACTGAAGATAACTTTTCATGGTTCGGAAACCTGTTAGTATCAAGTGTGTCAACCAGCAAATGACTCACGTCCAGCACACCCGTAAGATTTCACGGACCCTAAGTGCATGTTTGTTTCTGTGTCAACATGCAATTACAGATGAACAACACAGAGCAAGTTATATGTGCCTGTAACTTACACAAGTTACAAGAATGAACATATACGATGTGCCTGTAACTTACACCAGTTACAAGAATTAACTTTATGTGTTTAAATTTGTATTTTGTGAGAGTTTTTAAGAACTCTCAAATGGGGGACTGAAGGATCCAAATTTAAGAATATGTTTAAGATCTGCTGATCTTACTTCCTTGCATAACATCACATGAAAAACTAAGGTGAATTACACTGTATTGGGCATTCAAGGTGAACATGATGGCATCAATTTACTGATCAGAAGTTAGCTTTAAGTCAGCTGTCTAAACATTGTAATAGTCAGGGGTTTTGTTAGCCTTTGATCTTCCAACTAAGAGTTGAACTGTGTGTGAATGTTACTAGTCTTAGTTCTCGTGACCATTTGTGATTATACCATTTGGGGAGCTCAGTTGGGGGTAATTGCCTCTATTGTCTTTAGCAGTAGTCATCCCTAAAGGCTGTGTGTAAGTTCAGAACCTTTAGGGACAGCCCACTGAAATGCCTATAAAGAAACCATGTAAAGTTACATTAGTTAGACTGATTTGGGAAGAACTGCAGCCGCGTCAACGCGAAGTCCTCAATAAAGAATAACTTTGTTTGAACGTGATCCCCAACGTCTCCTGGTCTCTTGCTTTGACGAAGAAAACTTTACAACAGTACCCAAGGTTCTCAATGATCGATATCAATGACTGATACTTTAGAATCTTACAGCAGTAAGAATCCTCCATAAACAAGTCAAATGCACATCACACCTCAAATAGTGTAACTTTGTTTTCCATTCTGAGAGATTTTAACAATATCGGGTGTATTAGCAATTCCTAAAAAAGTGTTTGCAGATGAGATAAACCACTTAGATTGTACAGTAGTGTGTTTAAAAATTTGCTCATCACCCACACAGGGAACCTGAGCAGCAATGCGGTCCACAAGTCTATCATGTCTGGCAATATATAGTCCTTTAAGTGATGAACAACTGTTCATGATACGGGCTACTGACTCCTGGTGTTGGGGGGGGGGGGGAAACCACACTGATAAGTTGTATTTTGTAGGAAGAACCTGCAGACGTGCTTTTACGCAGAAGGTGAGGATCTCCTCACTGATGGTGGCACTGCTGTAGATGGCGTGTGACACAGAGTGGTCCGCGCAGGGCAATTTTGCCAACTTTCCCTGGAGTTTCAGAATGGACCAGTGCTCCATATTTTGGGCTCTTTGAATAGACAAGAGAGTCTGCCTTGATGTTTTAGGTTGGAGCAGGAGAACAGTGTTGTTATGGTGCAGTCTGGCTTCCACGATGACAGATGAGTCCTCTACGACTGGATCAGAGACCTCTACAGGTCGGCAGTGAGAGGTCCACTTCAAGTCAGTACCTGTCCTCCAGCATAAGTCTGGCCAGTCTGATGACACACCAAATCCCTGTGCCCGTCCATCCAGCTTTCCATTTGTCTTTCTTTTAAAGCCCAGGAAGCTATCTTCCCCGCCGCATGCGTGCAGCACCTTCCGTTTTTTCAAAATCCAGCAATAAGGATGCCCTGGCCATCTACCTCCCGCTGGCATCATCACAGTTCAGCATGTTGGTAAGGTGGGACTGTCTTGTGGCGGTGTACTCCCACAAGCCCCCCGTCCTGTCTTTTCTGAAAGATAAAACATCTTGTGGAATGTGTGTTGAGACAAAGCCATTTCCTAACCACGCTTACGGTTTTGTTATCCATTTCACGCAATACTTTTTGTTGAATATGGACATTTGCAAAAAGATGTTGAATTTTAGAAAACGCTATGTCTCGTATTGCTTGTGTGGTGATGTAATCAGCCATCATAGGGTTAATTCCCAAATATGGTGTTCTGCGGGTATAAAAAGGGATGCGGCAGGCATCTAGACAAGCGTGCTATTCCGAGTCCGGGAGGTGACGTCATTCTGGGGCGCCGGTTTAGGTTTAGGAGGTAAGTGCTTTTGTGGCAAGTGCATGAATGTTTGGATCAGAAAGGGTAATTTGGGACTCGCTTAACTTGCAGTGTGGTGGAGGAGAACGTGGAGTGAACTCTTATCATGGCGAGCCTTTTATTAGCACGCCTCGAGTGCACTGCGCGGCATGAGTTAATTACCGCAGGTATGTGATGCATTCTTCTTATGCCTAAGCTAACGAGATGATCATCTCCTAAACCTAATGTTATGTTTTAATAGTGGTATGAGGCGTGGAGGTGTTGCAGCAGGCTTAGCAGGCTTAACAGGCTTAGCCGGCTTTGCAGATTCTGGGAGCATTGAAGACGCTGTCGGCTCGTACTACTTTCTGTAACTCTTATTTGTGTGTGACGCTGAACGACTTCGGACGGATTGTGTTTCACCCCCTAGTCGCTGTGTTCGCCCGCCCTTCCGTCTCTTATTCGAACTACAGTTTCTGTGAACTTGTATGCGAATTCTAATTCAACAGTGCGACGGTCTCCATCCGGCCAAGGACGACGTCAGAGCTGATCAAAATACGCGCCGAGTGTACAGCCTGCCAGGATACATCTAAATTGGGGCTGTCACAGTGTTTCTCGACGGGTGGACTGAGGACGGGGGAGGGGTAATCTTACAGCGACGAAGGTTTATGTGTGTCACCCTTATATTTGTATATTATTAGGAATGTTTGGTTTTCTTTTGTATTTTTGTTTTGTTTGTGTTGAATTGATTTTCTGTTTGTGAGTAATATGTTTGTCAAGACATAGGGGAATGACCCATTAACGCCCGCTATCTTGCTGATCGCGGTCCACGAGCACGAGCTGGTTGGCTGGTATTGCTACTGAGAAAGACAGGCCTTTACGGCCGGGTGTGATTATATGCTTCATTGATAGAGTTTTATGTGGAAAGAGTTTTATGTGGAAAGTGTATGTGTTTATTGTTATATTGATTGTTCTTGTCTTTTCCCTTCAGAATCTGGGGTACCCGTGGTTCCTGAAGTCCTCTGGGTGTGGTGGTGGTTTGACTGACAGTCTGCAGTGTTCACAGTGGGTGGAGTGTTGTGAGAGCACGAGTGGTTGCTGTGTTGATCTAATAGTCAGGACAAATCCCCCAGGTTCTGAGGTGGTAGGCGTGTGTGTGTGTGTGTGCGTGTGTGTGTGATTGTTGTTTTATTTGACTCTACGATTTATTATTGAAGATCGTGTTGTATTTATTAAATGGTGTTTTCTTGAATTAACTTTTGTACGATCATCGTTGTCTGCTATCTGACTCAGCCACTACGTATCTGCGTGCTTTGTGTACCTGAATAATCTGTGGGTTCCCGGAATATTTCCGGGTGGCGTAGTCGGACTTAACCTAAAATTGCAAACTGCCACATTTGCACTTTTAGAGTAACAGGAAGAGGTGATACGTCAATAAGATCCAGTCTGGTCATAAACTGATGTGCCATGTCAGTCACTTGCAGACTCCACTCTCCGGCGATGTTAAACTTGTGACCCAGATAGTTGTAGGTTTCGTGTCTAGTGTACACTCTGAGTGGCTGGTCTAAGATGGTAAAGGAGGGGGGTTGGTCAACCCTGGATCTATACCAACGGTTGCCACCACTCCTCCTCTCATAGAAAACTGCACATTTACTGTGCTTTGCTTGTAGGCCAGACCATATCAGGAATCTGTCAGCGCATGACAACATGTTTTTAATCACGGATGCGATGACCACATCATCAGCATAGCCCTGGACTGGGTTCGGTGACGGGACGTGCACAGAGCCATTTTAGCCACTGATTTATTGCAATGATAAAGTTTACAGCACTCCATGGACAACCAGTTTTGATTCCTACCTCCAGTGGTATTGGTCTGGTGAGGTGTTTTCCACAGATCACAATATATATCTTTTATTATGTCCACAAAGATCTTAGGGAGCTGTATATCTTCCAATGCATCAATCATGAGTCTATGAGGCAATGTGCCAAAGGCATCTCTGAAGTCAAGGAAGACAATGTACAACTTAGCAGACTCATGCTTAAAATGGCAGTTTTTAAGCAAAACACACACACACACACACACACACAACATCCACATGCAAACTAGTTTCCTCTAGAACACGGATGACACACATTTAGAATCTTCTGGAAAAATGTAACTGGTTTTCTCTAAGAATATTCTTGAATAAACTGAATAAAAAAAGGTGCCATCTTCCTTCAGGTAGAAGCAAAGACAGAATAATTATACACACTTTATTTTGATGCTCCCAACAGACATTCGACTAACTACATGTCAACTTACACAAACCCTGACCTAACACTCGAATCACTCTAATGTAGTTGCAAAGTCACTTATAGTTATAAAGTGGACTCAAAGTGTAACCTTAAATAACAATTTGTTTAAAAGTTATTTATTAAATATTTTACTTTAACAACTAGACAGGAAGTGCATTTGGTTTAAAAGTATTTACATTTTAAATTGTTAAATTGTTTAAAATGAAAAGAAACTGTATTTGCATAATTGACCTCAAAGCTACAAAACTCTTTTTAAAGCATGAAGGTGTTTATCTAAAAACATGCAAAGACAGCTTTAATGTCATAGAAAGGGGGACATCATGTTTAAATCAACATAACCAAAGTGCATTGGTTCTGATTTGAACAAACTTTGCTCTACTATGTTTTATGTATATACATGATCAGCCATTCCAGACCGGAAGTAACTTTTCAGACTTTGATTAAAGATTACGACGGCAAACTATTTTTTTCTGTGTATTAACTTGCACGCATTCATTTTTCACCACAAGACTAGTAATATGCGCTAACAAAGTAAATAGGGTCAATTTTGATTTCAGTTGGACTTTAAAACACATTATATATATTTTTTTTAAGTATGCACATACTGTAGCTTTTTTAACCCTTGTGTGGTGTTCATATTTTTGTTACTCAGCCAGTGTTCGTGGGTCTGGTGGACCCGCTGCATTTTTGGGTTTTTAATTCAACACAATCAAAAATGTTATGTTAAAATACTCAACAGATGTTTACTTCATCCCAATTACAAGCAATATAAACAGCATTTATGGTTAATATTTTCTCTTTACCTTTGTTAGATCACATTTAAGAATTGCAACCTCGTGTGGGAATGGCAGGAGTAGAAACACAAAACTCACTCTTGCACTCTTTCACACTTACACACAATCTCTCTCTCACACGCACGCACACACACACTCATGCACACACATACACACACACACACAAAACACACACACACACACGCACACACTCACTTGGATATGTGGTGTACGGTCACTCTCCATAGGCATAATGGTTTTTCTAATGTACAAACTGTATAATCTATCCCCCTACACTAACCCTACCCCTAAACCTACCAATCACAGACAACTTTTGGCATTTTCTGAATTTCAAAAAACACCATTTAGTATGTTTTAGTATGAGGACACAGATGTCGTCATAAACCATGTTTACGTTGTAATACCCATGTCATTATACACATTTGTGTCCTCATAAACCATATACAAGAACATACACACACTAACAGCAGGCCCTGACAGGAGGAGGACAGAGTAAAGGTACACAGGACCTACAATTCCCACACTTTTATTAGCCCCGGGTCCAGTGGACCCGAACATCCTGTGTGTAATATAAATGTGTAGGGGGGGTGTACAGTGTGTTTTCATTGAAAATGTGTTCTGATATATATTCCTCACAGAAAATGAGCCAAGGCCAATGAGTCTCAGTTTGAAAAAATAATTAATTGTATCAATTTTCTTTTGATAAAAAATGAAAACAGGTCCAACAGACCCGAACACCATACAAGGGTTAAATCAGAGAAAAACTGCATGTGCACCTTTATGATCAAAGATGTTTGTTTCCTTATAAGTGTTTACTGTAACTCACAGAGGTTATTCTGACGTCACTCATCAAGTTGCATTTTTCAAGTTCCAACAAGTGAAAAACACTGAAAGTTGTTACACAAATTTGTATGAGTTGTTTCAGTATCCCAGAGTCAGAAAGTCACAGATGAACCGCCCAAAACAGTAAATGTTTCTCAAGAAGCTTCTTTTTTTTCTGAAGGTTTTGACATTTTTGTGAAACTAATCCTTTTTTTTTTTTTACATTTTTGTATCTCATTTTGTACACTGAAAGTGCAATGTAACATGTTAAAGGGGCAATATGTACGAATTTTCATGTATTAATTGCTTGTTAATGCCAATGTGTGAACAGCTTGCAAGGAAAAATATAAAAAAAATGAGACAGATTGATTTTTATGTGAGGGACTTGGGATGTTTTTGGCGGGAAAATCAAAAGGATATGATGTTTACGCTCCCGAGAGCCTCTCCTCCAATCAGTGACACATGAAAACGAACGAATGCTTATGCAATGTTCAGGATAACACCGAAAGAGCCGTTCTGCACTGTAATGTCAATGTGCCGTGCAAAGAAAAGGGATTCATTCAAACTACAGCCTCACAGAGACAGATATAGTCTATAGTCTCAAATACACTTTATAATAAATAATCAAACCTCATCTGTTGTCGTGATGCCGGTGAATCTCAGAGCTGCTGCAAACATCCACATACTTTCTGAACTTATGTTTCTCATTTTTGTTGTGGGTTTATTATGTTATCGAGAGAAAAACTGCAGAACATATTCACATATTCATCTAAATCTCTCAGCAGTGGACGGCGTCGAGATGTTCGTTAACAGCATATCGCTGCAAATGTATTTCCAACTTCTTTTACTTCTAAAAGAAGAACAAAAAAGACCTTTGCAGTGTATATATCGGGGCTTTGAATCACATTTGTTTCGAGTGCGAACAATAAGTTGCTGCTGCAGTTCATGTAATGACTACCAGTGTCGCTAATAACAAGGGTTTCTGAATTCTACATATAGCCCCGTTAATCATGTATTAAAGGGATAGTTCACTCAAAAATGTAAATTCTATCATTGTTTACTCACCCTCAAGTTGTTCCAAACCTGTATGAGTTTCTTTGTTCTGCTGAACACAAATGAAGATATTTGGAAGAATGTTTGTAACCAAACAGATCTCGGTCCCCATTGACTACCATAGTATATTTTTTTCCTACTATGGAAGTCAATGGGGACCGAGATCTGTTGATTACAAACATTCTTCCAAATATCTTCCTTTGTGTTCAGCAGAACAAAGAAACTCATACAGGTTTGGAACAACTTGAGGGTGAGTAAATGATGACAGAACTATCTTTTTGGGTGAACTATCCCTTTAAGAAGCAGGTTCATGCATAAAGAAAGAAAGTTTGCAGAGGAAGAAGTCCATCTGTGAAAGTAAGTAGACCTAAATGAAAAGAACAGGTTGAAGAATCATCACACAATCATTTCAATCAGTGTCTCTGTTTTCCACACAAACTTCTGTTTCTACAGGGGAAAAACAAGGAACCCTGAGAAGTCTTTGTCTGATATGATTTTCGCAGCTTTACTAAGGCATCTGGTCTGATAACTTTGTTCTAGACCTCTTAGAGGGATACCAAGTAGATTACTCGCAATACTCAAAACTTTCCTAAGCGAACTCATAATGATATTGTAATATTATATTTCACAATAGTTCCAGTTTTTTTTTGTGTGTGTGTTTACAATGGCTAGGACACATTTCTCAATATGATCGCTAATCTATGGATCATTTATCACTGCTTCAACACAACATACATTCAGTGACGACGTTGTTCAAATGACATCAAATCTTTTTTTCCCCACTCAAACTCAAACACAGCCAAAACTCAATGAACCTGCAGGACAGTTTGCACGTTTACAAACTCTTCAAAACTGTTAAAATTTGCTACATTTCTACAGTAATACCATTTTGAAATAACTAAAAAATGAAATACTGTGATATATAATGAAATAAGTTGCCCAAATGCATGAAATAAATATAAAATAAGGTATACCCAACATGCAACAGGACTATAGCACATAACGCATTAAAAAAGACTTTCCATTAATTTATAGGCAAACCTTCTATGAAGGAACATGCATATCTCCAGGACATTGTGTGTATGATTATTACCGTCTTGTATAGTGTCTTTTGTATTGTATTCTGTTTTATGCATGTTTTATGATAGAAACACTAGTTAATGTGACCTTATCTATACCATGCTTTCTAACTTCCTTGACCATGAGAGTCAAACTAACAAAAGAATTTCATAATTTCTTCGTCCAATGCAGAAGAAATTGATTGCAACTTCAACACCATCGACTCACTAAACCATCAAGACTTTCTCCCGAGACTGCATCCGAACACATCCGAACACGGTTCAGTTCAGATGGTTAAATGACTCATTTCATTGCTCCATTCCCCTGTTTCTGTTTATTGGTTTTACCCATGTGTGCATGATTTGTGTGTAGGCCTATGTGTTTGCTTAGATTAGTTATGTGTGTCTGATTTTAGTTACATAAAACTGACATTTTTCTGTTGCCACAAAAAAATATCATTTCTGAGAGTTGATAGATGATCAGTACCGAGTGTTTGCTGGACAAACAGATTCATTTATTGTCATATTAATTCAGCTACATCGATTTAATTGAACCAAATATTTATAATGAATTATTACAAGTTATATTTAATTATTCATATTTACCTTTTAAGCTAATTTGCCACAGTTGATTTGACACAAGAATGAAGTGGTAGTGGTAGTTTTTTGGTAGTTTTAGCGCATTTTTGAATGTGAAGCTGAAAGCTTATGAGAAATGTATGAAGAGTTTTTAAAAAGCGACATTCAGAAATGTGTCCTAGCGACGGCAGATTTAGATTTTTTTTTTTTTTTTTACTTTGGTCACTAAAAAGTTTCAATTTAATTAATGATTGATCAACTTTGCATCATTAAACTGTTTCTGAATTGAATGACAGTGAACCGAATTGAGTTGAATGACAATACTCTTGTCTTCTGTAGAGCTGCATTAGAGTTGAACTTGAATTTTACATTAATCTGTACTGTATAAACCATTATATAAATAAATGTGAATTAACTTGACTACATCATTTAAAGGGATGGTTCGGAGTAAAATTTCAAGATCCAAGGTTGTATCTGGTAAATTACCCCACTAATAATGCCCAGAATGGTACCAAACATCTACAGTAGTACAAATAGGTTCTGCACTCATAAAACGAGGCATTGGAAAGTTTGTAAGTACATCAGGAGTTTATTTAAATAACACTTGCCTGATGGCTAATGCTACTGCTAACCCGGACGTCGAGGTCACTTCCGTGATTTGGGAAAAGCCCGTAAAAGTTCTGGCAGAAAGCGATACATAGGGATTCGATTTTGTTGCACCCTCAGATTCCAGATTTTCGAATAGTTGTATATCGGCCAAATATTCAAGCCAAATAACAAACCATAACATCAATGGAAAGCTTATTTATTCAGCTTTCAGATGACGAGTAAATCTCAATAAATAAAAAAAGACCCATGTGACTGGTTTTGTGGTCTAGGCTCACATATTCCCTCTACCTGGTCGAAGTATATGGTCATGGTGCGTTTGCTCATCTCCAAGGGCTCGTGGTTGTTGTTCCTGACGGCTGAGAATGCGACCTGTCCGCTTTCCCGAACGCACCGACATTCCCAACGTGTTCCCGGCCGGCTCCGAGGTGGGAGTGTAGTCACACACCACTAAACACTTTCCCATTCTGGCCCTGAACCCTGAAGCCCGTCACACACAGGAGCCCAGCAAACAGAACCAGCAGACACCCATCCTGGATGATCCTGATCCACTCTTGCTGATGTGTGTTTCCCCTTCTTCTGGTCCGCTCGAGTGTTTGAATATGAAATATGTCTGCAGGTCCAAAACGAATGCAGACGGTCCGAATGTCCAGCTTTGACTCTCTAAGGAACCACAGTCCAGACGAGTCTGATTATTGGATTATTCGCACTTCAGCGTTTCTGTGTGTTGTGAGATATACTGCATATGTGACTGTATCACTCACTCACTCACTCACTCACTCACTCACTCACTCACTCACTCACTCACTCACTCACTCTCTCACTCTTTTACTCTCTCACTAACTCATTAACTCACTCACTCTTTTACTCACTCACTAACTCACTCACTCACTCTCTCACTCTTTTACTCTCTCACTCACTCACTAACTCTCTCACTAACTCACTCACTCTCACTTTTACTCTCTCACTAACTCACTCTCTCACTCACTCTCTCACTCTTTTACTCTCTCACTAACTCACTCTCTTACTCTCTCACTAACTCACTCTCTTACTCTCTCACTAACTCACTCTCTTACTCTCTCACTAACTCACTCTCTTACTCTCTCACTAACTAACTCACTCTCTTACTCTCTCACTAACTCACTCTCTCACTCACTCTCTCACTCTTTTACTCTCTCACTAACTCACTCTCTCTCTCTCACACTCACTCTCTCACTCTTTTACTCTCTCACTCACTAACTCACTCACTCTTTTACTCACTCACTATCTCACTCACTCACTCACTCACTCACTCACTCACTCACTCTCTCACTCTCTCACTCACTCACTCTCTCACTCTTTTACTCTCTCACTCACTCACTCACTCACTCACTCACTCACTCACTCACTCACTCTCGATCTTTAAAGGTCTAGGAGAGGGAACACAACATTCAGATATCATACTGCTGGTGGGTACAACAAACATAACAATAGCTATGTACAATGTAAATGAAAACACACAGAAGGAAAAGAACATACAAATTGGAATTATAGGGAAAAGGAACTTAAAATGCTGCCAAATTAAAGAACCAAATATAACATAATTTCCTTAAACTATTCCACACAACCTCTAACCTAATAAAATAAAATGTTAGGAAATTAATGTTAGACTACACATACACAAATGGGATTTGATTAAACTGATACAAAGTACGTATCTCAGGAGTCTGAACAAACACACACTGCTGCCAAACGAAACACGCTGGAAGTCTTTTAAAGCAGCGGGGCGACAGCCGATTGGACGCAGAAGAGCCGCCCTGATGACTGACAGCTGACACGGCCTATCACAGGAACCTGAGAGCGAATAGAGAGGCGTACAAGAGAGGGAGTGGAAAACAAAAACACAACAACAAACACGTATAGAACGCAACATACACACACACACGCACGCACATGTAGCCGGTCTGGACGCGCGCATTTGTCTTTCGCCACGTCTCAGCAACCCCTCTGCGTTGTGTTGTGTGGTGGTGTGATGCTGAATAAAGACTGGAGTCGAAGTGCTGGTTCAGTGGTTCTCTTATCTGCATGAGTTGGGAAAATGCAGTTAAACCGTTGCATATAATCAAGTTTGAGTAATCAAGCCCGCTCCTCGCTCTGCTCAGACTGAAGCAAGAGCGCGCCGCGCGCCAATTTTTATTTTTATTTATTAGTTTATTTGTCAGGGACAATGCAGCGCATATTATTACATACAAAATTATCACAGTCAGAGCCATAACAATATGTGTAGATGTGTTGCATAAAAGGTTTCTAGCCAATAGGTTAATTTGCAACCCCAGTCCCTGGTCAGACCTTTCTAAAAAGATAATCCAAATATATAATTTTTAAAAGAGCTACATAGTGTGAGTTACACAATCATGCAGCAGATACATTATATACTAACATCAGCATTTCACAGATTCGTGACCACAAAACAGCACATCACGTAACAACACAAGCCCCAAGCACCCAGCCGCTCGCACCTGCTCACCTATACCCACCCCGATAGTGAGGGCCTAGGCCGCTACAAGATTATCTCCCATACCCAGACCCCGCTCCAGACCCAGACCCAGACCCAGACCCCGCCCCATGGGGTGATCCTTGGCAGCCATCTGCAAACAACCAGGCATCCAGCACAGACAATACATTACAATAAAACTGACTCAGTGGCCGCATATTTGGTTTTCTTTCAGCCAGTGTTTCACCTTTCTATTAAATGTTTTCAGTTCGTTTTGTGTTTTTATTTCAGTTGGTAAATCATTCCAAAAATGGGTCGCTATCACGAGCGGCTGGGTGCTTGTGTTGTTACATCCCTACCAGAAGCCTACGATCGGTCAACGAGCGACGTCTCATGGTTCCATCACAGAAAGCCACAAAATCACTTTCCAGAACATTCTCATTCACAGTTCCATGCTGGTGGATTGCTCTCCCCACCCTCATCCGGAATGCAGAATCCCTGGCAACATTCCAAAGACAACTTTTCTTCCAGCATCTGCGAGAGATTATCCCGTCCTTCGGATGAGACGTAAAACCGAGGTCCTGACTCTCTGTGGTCATTAAAAATCCCATGGCATTTCTCGTAAAGAGTAGGGGTGTTACCCCGGTGTCCTGGCCACATTCCACCCATTGGCCCTTACCAATCATGGCCTCCTAATAATCCCCTTACATTGAATTGGCTCTATCACTCTCTCTCCTCTCCACTATAGCTGGTGTGTGTGTGTGTGTGTGTGTGTGTGTGTGGTGAGCGCACTGGCGCCGTTGTACTGTGGCTGCCGTCGCATCATCCAAGTGGATGCTGCACACTGGTGGTGGTTGAGGAGCGATCCCCTGATATGATTGTAAAGCGCTTTGGGTGTACAGTAGTACATATGAAAGCGCTATATAAATGCCTCATTCATCCCTGCAGCGGGCCGTTGGGGAGCGGGGGTTCGCTTTGGCGTACACCGGATGTGAGAGGACGCTGGCGTTGTTTGTTCGCCGCTTCTCCATCTATTCTAGTCTATTCCTATGCTAAACTGGCATTATCGTTTCAATTCTACTGACCATGATTGTCAACTGTAATCCGGTACCTCTTCATCTGTACATGGATTATATCTATTTGGATGTCAATTTACCTTCCATCATTTTCATCCTACGGCAGCTTCGACGGCTTCTACCCTTGACCAACACCATCAGCACTCGTGTTGCTGCCATCCGGATTTCTCTGTGGAAACGCCACCGGCAGCTCATCTCTGGGTAACTCCACAAACTATTTGCCCTTCTCAACGGGAAACGCTAGCTGGCTCAGCTATCGCCATTTTAAATCGCCCGCTGCTTGCCTGACGCTTACAACCTGGATTTCCTCACCACTTCATCTCCTTCTCTAGCACTGCTACTGCGAGGTAGACCCCTGGACAGTCTGCTGCTGTCCGGGTGCAGTTAGGCTTCGTTGCCTGGGACGGCTGCCTCCAGTTAGCATCTGCTAGCCGCTATCAACCGAACTACAGTTTTGGCTTCGGCAGGTTCGGCTACTTGACAGTGGCTTACACTGTCGACCTGCTCATCCTCTGTGACTGTAGTCTTCACCCTTCCTAACTAATTATGTCATTTACATACTCTATATTACAACTGTACAAGCTGAATACCCCTATATCTCCATTCTGTATTACCATCATCAAAAAACTCGGTCTTCTACGTCGCCCCCGCTACATCTATCGAAGCTCCCGTAGAAAGATTGTTTACTCCGGGTTCAACCACAACATTCCGTCCAAAAACACTCCTAGTGGCCTCTCTCCTTCTGTTTATTTTTATCACAAAAGGACAGAGTACGGCTGGAGCTAGATTATTTGCGCATTTAAAAGTCAGTTTATTAAAAGAGAACTTAATAAAACTATCAAAATCTAAAAGCTTGTATTTCTGTACAATCAAACAGTGGTGCCACATAGTTGGTTTCTGATCCATTATTTTCAGTGCCTGTTTGTATAATGATATGATGGGTTTGACTGTTGTCTGGGAGGCTTGGCTCCATACAGTAACACAATAAGATAAGTGAGAGGGTATCATGGCATGAAAAAACAGTAAAGCTTGTTAATGTGTTTATTGAATTTGAGTTCTGTCAGGTCCATTATTGAATAGATTGCAAACAGGTTGATGTTCCTGAATTGAAATTTGGCGGTATGGCTCTGTTCAGGGAGTCCTCTGACCTTTCATGAGCACCATGAAATAGCAGAGAGTCAGAGGACAGCAGCAGCAGCATTAGGGAACGTTCACACAGTTTAGGACTGTGAGAGCTAAAATATCCCCCCTGTGAACAGAGCAGGCAACATGACATAGCAAAATGCCACGTTATGCATAAGGAGGAGCTGGGGAGGTGGCGGGCAGCAGTAGCGAGCAGCAAGCATGTATGAGCAAACTGAATGTGCTTTAAATAGGGCGCCTTGTTTGAGCTTGGCCATTGAGCAGCGAGGGGAGTTACCCAGCTAATGCAGCTCAGCTGAAGCAGATCAGCTGAAGCAGATCAGCTGGCGGGACAGTGTTGAAGCAATAGCATTAGCAGCGTCTTGACTAACTGGCCTGCCAGAACTGACGCTGACGCTCAATTTGTGAATCCAGAATAATACCAAAAAAATTTAATTCCTCAACTTCCTCTATGGCTTCTTGATGTATTTTGATAGTACACTTAGCTTTCCCCTTTATAGAGAAGCACATAGATACAGTCTTTTTGACGTTAAACATCAGATGGTTGTCTTTAAGCCACTGGGATATACCCTCCATTTCCTTGGTCAGGGTCTCTGCCACTGCACATGGTGTCCTGGCTGATGCATAAATTACTGTATCGTCAGCATACATTTGACAGTTGGCTGATTGACAGCATGTTGGTAAATCGTTAATATATAAACTAAAGAGCAGAGGCCCCAAGATGGAGCCCTGTGGGATACCCATTATGGATTGTAGTGGCGTTGAGAGTTGCTCTCTATGCTCCAGATATGATGCAAACCAGCCGATAGCATGTTCAGAGAAGTTGAAGCTGGTGAGTTTATTCAAGAGTATATTGTGGTTCACGGTGTCAAAGGCCTTTTTTAGGTCTATAAACACAGCTCCCACGACATTACCCTTGTCCAACTTACTCTTAATGTTCTCGGTAAGGTAGCAGTTAGCCATTTCTGTAGAGTAACCTGCTCTAAATCCAAACTGTTTAGAATTGATAAGTTTGCTACTGTCAATATGCTCTACTAGCTGTAGTAGTTCTTCAGTGCCAGTTTTCAGTACGGATGAATCTGATGGCTTGAATAAACTAATGAGTAGGCTATGGAGTAATTGTGGTAACAGTCACTGTGTCAGAACCATCAAACCACTTACATTTGTGAATCAACACTGTGGCATAATAGTCTCTCTTGTTACTGTAAATGGAAATGCGCATTCACACGTGTATCTGAATCAGAGAACAAATGCAAAGGACTGTGTTTATTAGCGTACAGTTGTATACAGTGCATTTGTGTGAAGTTCACTAGTGTTTAATTCAATAGTGCTTTTTATTGTGAGAAGATCTGATGCAGTTTTTTATATCGTCCCAAAGACCTTTATTTATTCTTCATGACGATTTTACAGTGTTTACATTTGTTAGCTCATATTCAGGTGTACATATCTGTCTGCTAAATTAAGAAATGCTAAACGAATAGATCTACATTTATTTTTGACTAATTACTTGTAAGTTGTAACAGATATCTGTAACTAAGAATGAAATGAAGCATTGGTTTGAGAAGTTTCACTCCATGGAGGAACATGACTTCAGCAAACTGGAGCACTGGCATTACTGGCATTACTGGCATTACTGGTTTTCCGAATGGTCTTTTTCTTCTGGAAGATTTTTCCGTCCGGTTGTTTCCTCCATGTAAGTGTGACGTCCTGATCGCTCAGCATCTGCTGTAACTAAACCACAAAAACAGGCTTTCATTAAACAAGTGTGATGTATTTCTCCTCAAAATTATCTTACAAATCTGGCAGAAAGAGCAGAAACTGGCGAAGCTCAAAATGCATACATAATATTTTGTCATTGCGCGAAGGACTGACCAACTCATTGAACAAATGCTTACAAATCTGAACACATTCGTCACCAAAAGCAAATGTCGCAAAAGCTCTTAATAAATAATACATGTGTGATGATTCTCATTAGACGCTCATTACTGTCATACATGAATGGAAATCATCAAGCCAGCACATCATTTTAATACATTACTGGAGCTCTTCACGTGTCGGTCAAAATGACAGAAATGTATTTTTTATTTTCAATCACGTCATATACGTCAAATTTCGTTAGCATGTACAGCGCGCAATGCCTACCATACCCGCGAAAACATTTCTTCTTTACGTCGTGCCGTTTTGGAGTTAAAGCCGCCAAGCTGTTTTTGAGTGCGGTAAGTGAATTCTTTTGTGCGGTACTTTTTTGACTGACAAATTGGATTTATTGTTTCATGTGCCATTGTAATGATAATACCGCAGGTGTATTAGTACTGAAACACAGCCTTAAGTGTGCAATATCAGAGTTTTTTAAGGCAAAAGAGGTTTAAATGACAGGAGGCGCTGTCGGGACGGTTGAAACAAGTGTTTAAACCATCCCGACAGCGCTTCGTGCCAGTTAAACCTGGTCATAGCCTATACTGTTCATAGATTCATATACTGTTCCTAGGCTTGTGTTTCTTTTAATGCAAATTAATTTTCAATTGTCCAATCTTCAATCTTCAATAAATTAAATTTATCATCTTCCGGTTGACCTTGTTTTCTTCATAATAACAGGCTATTCAACTGGCAAACACTCAATATGACTCAAGGAAGAAAGTAAGAAAATGAATTGTAAACGGATTTGTCTATCTTCGTCAAAATAGCCCATTAGAAAGATTACAAAATGCGCATAGGCTTATCGCCTATTGTTTATTGGGCGACATAACAAAAATGGTTAATATGAACCTTTAAATTAAAATAAATTACAAAATATGTTTGTAACAATATGTACACAAGTTACTTGTCAGGTATTGTTCACAAAAAATAAGCTTTAGATGAATAGGTGCCGTTTAAACTTATGTTTCATCCGTCCCACCCCTGTGTTGCAATTGAAACAAAGCACAACTACCGTTCAAAGTCAAATTTTACTTAAATCATTCTATATTTGTACCGAATAACACATATGTTAATAGGAGAACACATATGTGAGTTGTTAATCAGAAACAATAAAAAATCTATCTGTAACCTTATCTTAGAAAACGACATTTATCTGAAAAGTGTTTGTCCCGGCTCTCCCCTACTATATTTTAGTTCGATAATGTTTTTTATTTTATTTTTTTATTTATTTATTTTTTTAGGGGATTTTATGGCACTTAATTATATTTATGATGTATTTATAATCCATTTATTCACTTTTTGAGCATAGACCTGACAATTCAATTTCCAACTTAAACTGTGGTAAATCTTGAGTGCTTTAAAGCACAGACTTCAGTTTGATCTCTTTTTAAAGTTTTTAAAGTTTTTAAAAAAGTTACAGAATTTTACGTTTATTGTTATGAAAAATGTGCAAAAATACTATTTAAAATTTTTATGTACATGTTTTATTCTAAAACTGTGAGAAAATCAAAGCTATAAATCTAAACAAGTTTGATATCTCAAAAAATGAGCTTTCAGTGAGACTGTGTTCGGCTGCAGTTCCAGACGCTTCCACTAGAGGAAATTCGTCTCCCATTTATTTTCCCAATGCGCTCATTTTTGACCGCAAGGAGCACAAGTGTGACTATTTTTTTCAGGACCATTTAACCTGTTCAAATGATGTCCATGATTTTTTATTTTTTTCACACTGCAAGTGCCAAAACCTTTGCCAAGTTTCGTACCATTCTGATAAACAAAACAACACAAAAACAAGTGTAAAATTTGTCTGTAAAAAAATGAGTGAAGAGCCCCAGAGGGTTAATTTGAGTCTGTTGAGTGTTATAAAACCCACCTTGTTTAAGACGAGTGCACTCAGTGTAGCGTCGTCCGCATTCTCACTGGCTTTGACCTGCACTCGGATCACCTGCTTTCTCATCACTGCAGGACAACACACGTAATATCTTACTTTGTGTTTTACTGAAATGACAATGTGGATTAGGGATTCCCAAACTTCTTCTTGTCAGTCGGATCTTATCTCGTCTTGATAAGACCAAATATTATATATTTATAATAATATAAATATATATTTAACATTTTTTGATATTTAAAATGATCTAAATGTTTGATTATGCAGTGCATTTTTGTTTTTAAAATGGGGCAATTGCACAATAGCTTACACACACAGAACAAGCCTGATTTCAAACTATGAACTGAATTGCAAAAAAAAACAAACAAAAAAAAAAACAAATAAACAAATTACTAGCAGTAGCACAAATAAATAAAACAGAATAAAGATTAGTAAAATAAACAGTTCTGTAAGTTTTTTTCAGGTAGGTGTAACAGTAGGGAAGAATACTAAACAAATTTAATAATGAATCAAATGTAAAATAATACTGGATGATCTTTTAAAAATAAACATAGATTAATCATTACAATTAAGGTTACAAAAATGTGTCATTCAAGAGCAGTTAGTGTCATTAATGTTAATCAAACAACAAAAGACTGAGAAATAATCAGAGACAGTGGCAGGATTATTCGGCTGCTGTCACTTTAAGAGCTGCACAGATCCAATATACTGATACACAACTTTCTAATTCTGTAATTCTGTTTAGTGACGAAGCAACACTGCCTCGATTGAGCAAGCTCTTATAGTGCAGACGATGTGCTGATGTGAAGATGAACTTCCCAAAGCCATTATCGGCCGATAGCATTCAGTGGACGACCAATCAGAGCTCCCCTAACCAAAAATGTGGAACTGACTTTAAGATGGGTGTATATAATTAAATCAAATTAAAATGAAAGTGTCAAATTAAAATGAATGATTTTAAAATAAAACACTTACTAAGAAAAATATTAAATATTTTAGTTGTTTATCTGCATGTCACATGACCATTAACCAACATCAGAGAACTGTGAATATGTGAATGTGTTGTTTTATTATTATAAATTATATATATAAATAGTGATGCACCGAAATTTCGACTACTGAAACATTTCGGCCGAAACAGCTATTTTCGTGTTTCAGATGGTTTTGGAGTGCATCCCTATATTCATACATTTTAGCTTTTGTGTTTTTATAAAAAATATATGTATAATATTAAATATTGATATTTTTATGATTTAAGTAATTATTAGCTTTTCACAGTTCTGGTTCACGCATCTTTTCGGCCAGGCATTCATATAATATTGTTAATCTTACAGTTCAAACTACAATCCGGCCTCTAGTTCATAAACGCCAGAGGAGAACTGGCCCCCGACTGAGCCTGGGTTCTCCCAAGGTTTTTTTTCTCCATTGGGTCACCTGATGGAGTTTTAGGACACCATTAGGTCACTTGATGGAGTTTTTTCGGTTCCTTGCCACTGTTGCCTTTGGCTTGCTCAGTTGGGGATATTTTGGGGATATTTAATTTTATTCTATCAATCAATAAATTCCACTAGAAACAAACCTTGTTGTATTATTTTATTTTAATACTGTGAAGCTGCTTTGATACAATCTGTATTGTGAAAAGCGCTATACAAATATACTTGATTTGATTTGATTTGACAGTTCTCTCATAAACCTCCAGTTTGGGAAACTCTTATTAAATGAACAGTCATATTCAGTTTTTGTCAACAAACAACTATAAGAAGGAAAGTAAAGGACTTACCAGTGCTGCAGTAGAAGTAATAAAGTCCAGTGCAATTGTAACCGGTAATAGAATTACTATAATAATATACACCGGCACAGTTTTGTCCCGTCCCGCTGAGTCTCTGAGCAGCGAGTTGGGTTGAGGAAGTAAAGCTGGCCTGATCTGACCACTTCCACGAGTCCCGGTACAGTCCAATCCAGGACTGATACAAGCTGACGATCTGATTGTTGTCCTCTAGACTCCTAACAGTGGCCAGGTCTGTGTAATGATCTCTGCAATACGTCTGGGCGTCAAGCCACGTCTTTAAAGTTTTGACTAAAACCATTTTCTTTGTTGCATTGGTTCTTTCTGTAAAAAACAGAGTCAAGACATCAAAGGCATGACAAGACTAAATCATTTTCTCCAGTTTAACGAGTGTGAGCCTCTTAAACCTGCCAAAATTTGTTTCCAGAAGTCAATTTTTTTATTATATTTCCATAGTTTATATGGACCCAGCATGGATAAAATGAGAGTTTTTTCCCCTTTATACTCCATTTCAGTTATTCTACTTCAAAATATCATGTTTAATTTACTTGGCATTTCTTTGTAATTATTTGTGAAATTTACTAGCAATTTTTGAGTGAAAAAAATGTCACTTCTATCACCCTACAATCCATCGCGCTCTTTAAGATCACTAAATTCGAGGCTTCTGGTCATTCCTAGGATATCTAAGTCCACTAAAGGAGGGAGGGTGTTTTCACATTTAGCTCCAAAACTATGAAATAGTCTTCCTGATATTGTTCGAGGCTCAGACTCGCTGTCCCAGTTTAAAACTAGATTAAAGACGCATCTCTTTAGCCAAGCATTCACATAATGATTACCTTTTATACTACAGTTAAATCGGATCAAATGCATTAATATTATGAACAGCAGCTATGCTAATTATTTCCCATCTGCTTTTCTGTTGTTATCTCGGGACGCTAGTCAGCTCCAGTTTGTATCCAGCCTCCCATGGAAACTACAGATGCCCCAACACCCGTGAAGAGACGACTCAACACCAGCGATGTTATGCCCTAAATTAATACATGATTAACTAACTTTATTTTTCTATGTACATTTCTGAAATGCACTTTCTGTAAAGCTGCTTTGAAACAATGTGTATTGTGAAAAGCGCTGTACAAATAAATTTGAATTGAATTGAATTCCAGAGGCTCTATCAATAACAACTGCATAGTTCCGTACCGTAAGACTTCATTTGGTCAGTCTGCTTTTTCATATAAAAGTGCAAAGTTGTGGAACTCATTACCCACTGAATATAAAACCATGACTTAGAATGTTCACTTCTCGAGCTAAGTCTTGGATGAAATCGAAACAGGAATGTACCCATTTGTAAATAGCTAGTTTGTGTATGTAAGTGATTTATATGGTGTGTCTATAGATACGTTTTTATGATGAAATAGAAAATGTTGTAGTGTAAAGGCCCAACCAGGGACTGGAGTTGTAAATTAGCACTAGCTATAAACTCTTTTTGCATAGCATCAGTTACAAACTTGTTTTGTACTATGTTTAATTGCAATGTCCATGTCAAATAAATGAATAAATAAAAAATAATTGAATTGAAAGTTGTAAATCTTACACCGAATATTTTCAGTGTTAAAACCTGTATAATGTTTTCCTTTGTGTTCATGAAAGCGTTAATACAAGATTGAAATGACATGATGGTCAGTTATTGACAAACACTTGTATTTTTGGTTGAACTACATGTATCCCTTTAATCTCCCATTTTGAGTTTTATATGTCTATTTTGAGAATATTTAAAGTATAACATTTAGGGATGCACCGATATGAACATTTTGGCAGATACGATAACCGATAATTCTTTATATTTGAATACCGATAACCGATATATTGGCTGTTAAATCTAAGTCCAAATTTTTAAAGTTTTTGAGAGCTTGATTACAAAAACAAAAGTCTCACTATGTCCCAAACACACAATTTTAAAGTTCTCATAATACTGTTATGTAGCCGATATGACAGACTACTGTGGCACTTAACTGTATTTTAATTTTTTGAAGTGATTCCAATCATATTTCACGTAATTCAAACAGTGCGCATCTGAAGTGTCTCAGCTGAAGGAAGTAATCCATTATTTATCTGCTTTAATATATCGGCAAAATTTTATAATCAGGCCGATAACAATAACATTAAAAAAAGGACATATATCAGCTGATACCGATATGGTGGCCGATATATCATGCATCCCTAATAAAATTTATATATTTTTTGTTTGACATGGACTGAAATCCCAATGCAGCCACTAGAGTTCCAGTTGAGGTCATTGTGTTCTTAACTGATTATGAATTTATTAATTTATTATAATTAAATCCTATGACAATGTAATTTAAGGGTGGGTGACTGGATAAAACGATAAACCATTCAAATATGTAAAACTGCGATGCTGAATCTCCAGCGCCACAACATTAAAAATTATATTTACTCGATTTGTGAATGTAATTGCAGTCTAAATATGATTGTGCACATCCTTCTATTGGGTTGTTGCACTTTAATCACAATTATTTACAGTTATTCATCTGCACAAAATTCATGATCCTGCCTAATTGAGATATAAATGTTTACTTCTATCGCCCACCCCTAATGTCATTATATTAATGTCTTCATGCATACCATATTCCTCATTTGAAATCTGCTTTGGATAAAAGTGTCTGCTAAATAAATAAATATAGATAGATATGTAATAAATGCATAAACTGAAATAATGAGCATCAATAAAGAGTGTTTCTCACCGTCACTACACACGAAATATTTAGTGTGATCACAGTTGTCATCATACCAGTATCCAGTTTTATACATTGCGACACACTCCTGGTGCCCACCGTTGTTATTCGGCTCGACAGAGTCCCAGTACTGAAACACTACACTCTCGTCTTGATAAGACCAACGCCAGCTGTTGATGTCATTGTAGAGTCCCAACCAGGCAAATGTATAAAAATCTTCTTCATGTTCGACTTCTTGCAGAGTGGTCCAGTCTTCATCGCTCTGAACCGTGGCCAGGTCGATGTGGTTTTCCCTGCAGTAATTTTGAGCTTTTCCCCACGGCATCGACTCTTGGATCAGAACATACTTGTGTGGATCACACAGAGTCAGTGACAGGAATCCTGTCGACAGAATACACTCATTTCCAGATTTGTATATATTATTTTCCCCAGTGTCCTTCTTAAAGGTTCAACTCAATGTATTTGTTTCTATTTGGCTGGATTTTTATTTTATTTTATTATCATTGTTGAACAAGTTCTTGTTGTCTTCGATTTTTTCGAAATCTTCGAAATTACAGCATTAGTAGTATATGTAGTATTTCTGTTGTAAAGCAGTGCTAAAATATTGGAGACAGGCAATATATTGGACAGCATAGATAGGATAGCCAAACATATATTTAAAAAAAAAAACATTAAACACCACACCAAACCAAAATACAACTAAAATGCAAGACAACAGTAAAACAAGATATACTAAACCGCTAGCTTAACCATAAGCCTGGGCAAGTAAATGTGCCCTCAACCGTGATTTAAAAACACCCAGTGTAGTACAACATCTAATATACGAGATTTAGGGATCTTTAAAAGTAATCTGACCAATCAGAGCAGAGCAGCTCTCATTGAGAGAAAAGAGCTGCGTGTATTATGAGGAAATTAAAATAGCATAATAGACGTTTTTTCCACGATTAAATAAGGATTTGATTTTAATATAGTTCTTTAAAGTGTAAAACAACAATTACAGTGTGTTAATGTTTTCTGGTTAAGAAGTCCATCCACAGTTTTATTATTATAATAAACAATCATAACAATTAATGACTTAAAATAACATAAACTATATAACTTGCAATATACATTGTATTTTAACAGTGTTGTTCAATAATATTATATCTTATTAATATAAATGTATATATTAAGTTAAGGCTTCTTTTTTGTTGTTGTTGTTCATTTAAGTTTGTTTATTACTTGATTAACCTTCAGAATAATCGGCCGCTAGTGACGGATCTTGTCTGGACAGCTTTTTGATTTTTGAGAAGTAATTTTTCCTTGGCTCTCTTTCATAGATGCTTTCTTTAACTGTCAGTTGATATTAGACAACCTGAATTATTATTGGCTTGATTACATAGACATGAATTCTCTATGCGGACAAATCTCACTTTCCTCTACAAAGATTTGTAGGATATTTCACAGAACAGTTTGTTGTAATATCACTACGTAAATGGAACAAATATGCAAATCATTTGGTGTTTAATGTTTTACATAATGTTTTACCTGAAAGAGAAAGCAGATGAAGACAAATTTGGTCCATCATCTTGCCAGAGAGTTTGTCACTGGAAAAAAGTACAAACACAAAACATTGAATTACAGTAGTTCACTAATATACATATCTTGCATTTAGGTTAACAAATTGACTTGATTTTTCTTAGGTTTTATGTATTTTGTTTGGGGTGTTGAAGGAGGTCCACCTGAGAGTGGCACTTCCTTCGCTTCATTTGCACCTCCAACTCGACGTCAACGCAGAAAGGGTCACAATAAGAAATCTGTAACTAATGATGCAGCCAACGAGCTGTCTTGGTTAATAAAGAATATAACCATCTAAAAATATTCTGCTGAATAAAGAGGTTGCTGTTCATCTCTGCATCTCTCAAACCACATGAGAGAGCAGTGATAAGAGTCATTATCCACAAATACAAAGGAACTATTGCCTTTGTATTGCCTTCCTCTTCCGGAATTCGAATGCGCATGTGTCGCGTCTGAACGCGTTGTTGTCTTTGGAGCTCTATCGATTTGATTTATAATTCTTGATTTTTCCCTTTAAACTCACTTACAACGAACATTTTCTACTTTTCCTCACTGAGAAGCACTATTGCTCAAACCTCATAGTTACAACGCGGACTGTTGAGCAGACGCGTCTCAAGCCTATTGGTGATCCAACGCCGGATACTCTTATAGGTTACGTCCGTGGATCACGGCTGAACGCGTCTTCTCCACACTCACTTACAAACAAACATGGCGAATATATTAGATGTAAGTAGTCTACCTCTTGGTGCAGGTGAAGATACATTTGAACTGCACGCATTGCAGTCTGAGCTGGAAGCTGTTGAGAAACAGATCCACAACCTTTTAGTAAGACAGGCCGAGCTGATAGACCGGCGGTTAGCTCTTGAAACATCACGCGCCGATGCACACAAATCAGTGATTAACGTTACTAACCCGCTGACTTCGACCTCGTCTACTCCGTGCGTTACTCAGCATCGGTCCCGAGCGCCGAGGTCGCGATCAGCCATGGTCTCGCTCACTCCGGCTCCAACACGCCACCACGAAGCCTGGATGGTTCCGCAGCGGAAGACGCGAGTCAGGTCTAGACCAAGACTCTCTCCGCCCCTCCCGGTTTTCGAGTTATCCACACAAAACCGCTTCTCCCCTCTTCGCAAAACCGAACGCGATGCTGTGATCATCGGCGATTCCATCGTTCGGCACGTACACGCTACGTTAGGTAAAAGTAAGGTGCACAGTCTTGCACTGGTGCTCGTGTTTCTGAAATTGCTGCTCGCGTTCCCGAGATTCTGAACAGTGACAAGCGCGTCGGAACTGTGGTCTTGCACGCGGGAGAGAACGACATCAGACTGCGCCAGACAGAGGTTCTGAAGAAAGACTTCAGGAATCTGATCGATACGGTACGCAGCACATCGCCTGAAATAACGATCATTGTGTCAGGACCGCTTCCCACGTACCAACTAGGACATGAAAAGTTTAGTAGACTATTCGCGCTAAATGAATGGTTAATGTCATGGTGCAATGAGCAGAAACTGCTCTTTGTAAATAATTGGAATCTGTTTTGGGAACGTCCTAGGCTTTTCCGTGCCGATGGCTTACACCCAAGCAGATTCGGAGTGGATCTTCTGTCGGATAACATCTCCAAAATGTTAAATACCATTAGATGACTAGTAACCAAAAGTCCAAATCATAGTCTCTCCTGCACCAATTTAAATGATATAAATACTAGTGTAGAACATTGCATAGAAACTGTGTCTATTCCTCGTTTAGTGAGATCAAATAATAATTCTACTGCAGGATCTAGGAAAAATCTAATTGTTATTAAAACAGAAAATGTTGCTATTAGTAAACAAAAACAATTTTTAAAGCTAGGTCTTCTAAACATTAGATCACTCACACCTAAGGCAGTTATTGTAAATGAAATAGTCACAGATAATAGCTTTGATGTACTTTGCCTTACTGAAACCTGGCTTAAACCAAATGATTATTTCGGTCTAAATGAGTCTACTCCATCTGGATACTCCTATAAGCATGAGCCCCGTCTGATTGGTCGTGGCGGCGGTGTTGCAACAATCTATAGAGATATTCTCAATGTTACTCAGAAAACGGGTTATAAGTTTATTTCGTTTGAAGTACTTGTACTAAATGTTACGCTCTTAGATGTTAGAAAAAAAATCCATATTATCTCTAGCCTTGGCTACCGTATATAGACCGCCTGGGCCTTAAGGCTCGTACACACCGGGACGAATATCGGCGCGCGTTATTCGCCAGCGTTTTTCGACGCGTTTTTTGTGTTCACACCCAAGCGATTTTCACTGACGATAAGCCGAGTGAACATGCAAATTCATTCCCTGACATTAGATGGCGCTTAATGTAAAACAGAAACACCCCAGTACACAAGGTGGCGCTGCGCAACTTTACGCTTCTGACACTCGCTTGTCACTCAGAAGAAGAGAGCAAGTATTTACGCGCTTGTCCAAAATCATACAAAGAAAACATGGATATTTCAAGCACCAGTAGCTCCAGCTCCAGCTCCAGCGATGAAGAAATTATTGTTCTGTTGAATGAGGAAAGACGCCAGAAAAGACGCCGATATTGGATACATCCCATAGTTACGAGAAGAGAAGAACATGGGGAGTTTTATCGACTGGTACAAGAGCTGAAAATGTATCATGAGCGTTTTCGGGGGTATTTTAGAATGTCCGTCAGTGAGTTCGAAAATTTACTTCAACAAGTGGCTCCCTCGCTGACAAAAGAACAGACACACTTCCGTAAACCAATCGACCCAGAACAGCGTTTGGCCGTGTGTTTACGGTGAGTTCGTTTACATTGTTATTCACTTAAATGAATGTTGTAAAAACATAAGTGAAGCGTTGTTAAAAACTAGTATTTGTCTATTTCCATTTCAGTTTTCTAAGCACTGGGGACTCGTACCACACTATTGCGTCCAGCTTTCGACTTGGTGTGTCAACTGTGGCTTCGATAGTGAGTGAAACCTGTGATGCATTGTGGCATTGCCTCAGAGATGAACATTTGCCAGTGCCTACTGAAGAGATGTGGAGGAGTACAGCCAGGAGGTTCCATGAAAGATGGAATTTCCCTAACTGCTTGGGAGCCATGGATGGGAAACACATATACATCCAGGCCCCTGCAAACTCTGGTTCTCTCTACTTTAATTATAAAGGTACGTTCTCCGTTGTATTGCTGGCCTTAGTTGATGCAGATTACCGCTTCCTGGTGGTTGATGTGGGGAGCTATGGCAGCAACAGTGATGGAGGCATCTTTGCCAATTCTGTGCTGGGAAAGGCACTCCGAGATGAAACTCTGAATGTTCCCCCACCAAGTGAACTTCCAGGTGCTCCTGAGCTGGGAAAAGTTAACCATGTCATTGTGGCGGATGAAGCTTTTCCGCTGAAACCATATCTCCTCCGGCCATACCCTGGACGCCGCCTCCCCACAGAGAAGAGAATTTTCAATTATCGTTTGTCTCGGGCACGGCGCATCTCTGAAAATGTATTTGGCATCCTCAGTCAACGCTTCCGGGTTTTTCAAAGAACTTTACAGGTTCAACCAAGTGTGGTTGACAAAGTTGTCAAAGCTGCTTGTGTATTGTGCAATTATTTGCGCCCGAACGGAAATGACCAGAATCATGCCACAGAGGATGACCATGATTGTGAGCAAACACTACAAGGTTTTGACCATTGTAGGGGGCAGCGGGCATCTGTGGAGGCACAAAATGTCCGAGAACTGTACAAAGAGTACTTCAACTCACCAGCAGGAGAAGTTACTTGGCAGTATGACCATGTGAACCATGGTCTGGGGAACAGATAAAATCAAACTGTAAATTTGTGCCATGTTCATTACATTTCCCATTGTGAAAACCGCTAGCGTATGTGTATATATACAATTTCTGTGAACTTGAATACACTATCAAATCTATTGCATCTGATTCTTCATTAATATGCCAGTACTCATCAGAGCAAATTACATATTTTTTGATGTAACATGTTCTATCAAAGTTAAAGCAGTTTTTTGCAAAATGTAAACTATTTTGTCACTTCAACATATACTTATTTACAGCTAAATTTAAGTTGTGATTTTGAAAATGTGTATTTTTAATAAACATTTTTACAAGCATTTTCTTTAAAATGTTTTCATTCCCTGCATAATGCTATGCCCAAAATGGTTATGTTCCTGTAGATTGATAACTGTTGCCTATAAATGCAGTGACTCCGTATTTAGGCACATAGCTATTTCAATAAGAGGTCAAGAATACTTATGTACAAATATGCCAAATCCCAAAATATGTTATATTATTTTCAAGTAAAAGTCACTTATGCACAATTTCTTTTGGAAAAATTAAACTTTTTTTAATGAACTACAAGTTGCAATAACAATCACAAACATAAAGTATAAAAGGGAGTCAGAAAAGGTAGTGCAAATAAGTCACAATGACTGTAGTGCAAGTAAACAGTAGTGCACGTACACATTCAACAATTATACTGCTGGTTTTTTGGGGGGGGTTTTGCACATATATATGCAAAAAAACAGCAGTGCAAATAAGTCACAATAACAATAGTTCAAGTGAACGATAGTGCAAAAAAATGTATGAAATAGTTATTTACAACTATATTTCTTGAATGTAAAAAAACAACAACTAAAAAATACAGAATTAAAACGCATATAATAAACATCTATTAGGGTAGCCAAGAAGTTGTAGAGCAGCCATAGTTTGTTGGGGTCTGCGGGGTGACCTGATGGTAGGACACCGGCGACTGCTGAGGAAAAAAAGCAGAAGAGGCCTGGCCAAACTCAGCATCATGTAACAGCTGATGTATTTTTATTTTGACCGAAGACTGTACGGCAGGGGACAATCTCCTTAGTGCTGGTATCAAGCCAAGAGCAAACAAGTAATTATCATCATTTTGTTGCTCTCTTTGTTGCTCTCTGCGCTCCTCTTTCTCTCTTCTGCGTTCCTCTTTCTCACTTTCCCTGGCTTCTTTGGATAAGAGGTACCGTTCCAAGAAGTCTGGTGTCTCTGGCCGTTTTCTTTTGTTTACAGTAGACCTTGTCACAGTTTGGCTGGAGAAGGATGATCCTGGAGACGTGCTTGCTGGTGCTTCTTCACTGTCGCTCACTTCTTTTTGGACCACCACTTGGTCAACCCCTTCATCCATATTTTCAGGAGAAATATTGCTGTGAACACTGTAAAGACAAATTCAGTTTACATCAGAGTTTTTTACATCAAATTTCAGCAGAGGTTACCTATACACAGAACACAAACTAATATACTGAACTAGAGCTGTGATCGTATGGTGAACAGGGAACATGCAATTATATCATGTTAATCAATGTTTAATGTCAATGCATTATAGTGTAGCTCACACAGCTATGTATTGTAATGTTCTAATGATAATACCTTCGAAATTCAGTTGATGTTGCTAGGAACTCCATGACCTTCATAAATTTCCACGGCTTCTTGTTTTTAGCAGCCTGTCCACTTCGGCAGTCATCTTCGCGCTTTTTTCGTGTATATGTATCTCGCAGGCTTTTCCATTTCTGTTTTACCTCCTCCACTACATCACACAAACGATGGCGATTGTCAAACGTTTGTTGGAAAAAGTTACAAGCCTATGTACATGAAAGACAATTAAGTGAAATGAAACTCACCATCAAGGCCCATTTGCTCTGCAATTACACACCATAGCAGTTCTCTTTTTTCAATATTTTTGTAGTCGCTGTCACGTTTGTCATAAAGTGCTTTATGTTCCGAAACTAAGGAAACCAGCAGCTCCACATTCATCTTTCCTTGCATCTTCCTCTCTTCCCGCAGTGTAGACGCTACTTGGCGTATATCTTCTTCGCCGTTACATATGTGTGCTCGGCAAGACCGTTTTGTGTTTGAGCGCCCCCAAGTTGTGTTTTACTGTAACTTTAGAAGCTCCAGACACGTGAGCAAAAGCGCCAATCTCATTGGTCGGATAGTTTTTGACGCGGCGCGTCAAACCAAAAAAACGAACCCGAGGCGTTTTAAAAAAAATGACGCTTTTACGCGTGGCGTTTTTCGCGTCGGTGTGCACACTCACATTGGCGCCCTTTGTTTAGTTACGAGGCGTTAAACGTCGGCGAATATCGCGCGCGAAATTCGTCCCGGTGTGAACAGGCCTTTACGCTGATTTCCTAAAAGAGTTTGCAGATTTTCTCTCAGATCTATTGGTCAATGTCGATAAAGCATTAATTGTTGGAGATTTTAACATACACGTAGACAATTCAAATGATGCGTTAGGGGCTGCGTTTGTAGATTTATTAAATTCCTTTGGGGTCAAGCAAAACGTCACCGGACCAACTCATCGTCTTAATCACACACTCGATTTAATTATATCATATGGAACCGATCCAACCGATATAGATATCATTCCACAAAGTGATGATATCACTGACCATTACTTGGTAACTTGCATATTACGTACTGCTGTAATATGTCATGCTGCGCCGCGTTATCGACCAGGCAGATTAATCCTTCCATCCACCATAGATAATTTCTCAAATTGCTTATCTAATCTGTCTCAGCTGCTGCCTGAACCCAAACAAACAGATGAACTAGAAGAACTAACTAGCACTATGAGCACCATTCTCTCTAGAACATTGGATGTTGTTGCACCCATTAAATTAAAAAAGGTCAGAGAGAAAATTAAAGCACCATGGTACAATAATACTACGCATGTTCTAAAGAGAGAAACCCGTAATTTAGAGCGTAAATGGAAACAAACTAATTTAGAGGTCTTTAGAATCGCGTGGAAAGACAGTATGTCACGTTATAAAAAGGCCCTAAAAGCGGCCAGGGCTAAGTACCTCTGCAAACTAATAGAAAATAACCAAAACAATCCAAGGTTTTTATTTAACACCGTGGCTAGACTAACAAATAAACAGACGTCACCCGAACAAAATATCCCGTTACAGTTTAGTAGTAATGATTTCATGAACTTCTTCACTGAGAAAATAGAAAACATCAGAAATGGAATTAGTTTCCATTGTTATGCTGATGACACTCAAATATATATATTTCATCACGGCCGGATGAAAACGCTAAATTATCCAAATTGACAGAGTGTGTTAAAGATATAAAAGATTGGATGACGCGTAATTTTCTTTTATTAAATCCAGACAAGACAGAGGTAATACTTATCGGTTCAAAAAACCGCCCACAGAACCTCTCACAATACAACTTTGACATCGTAGGATGTCCTGTTACTTTATCCTCTACAGTAAAAGACCTGGGTGTTATACTCGATTGTAACCTGTCTTTTGAAAATCATATTTCGTATGTTACAAAAACAGCCTTTTTCCACCTTAGAAACATTGCTAAGCTACGTAATATGCTATCAGTTTCTGATGCAGAAAAGTTAGTTCATGCATTCATGACCTCGAGACTAGATTACTGTAATGCTTTATTAGCTGGTTGTCCTGCATCCTCAATAAACAAGCTACAGTTGGTCCAAAATGCAGCCGCTAGAGTTCTTACTAGATCAAGAAAATATGATCATATAACACCGATTTTATCATCACTACATTGGCTACCTATAAAGTTCCGTATTAATTATAAGGTATTGCTACTGACTTATAAAGCCCTAAACGGCTTAGATCCAGTCTATTTAACGAATCTTCTATCGCCCTATAATCCATCGCACTCTTTAAGATCAATAAATTCGAGGCTTTTGGTCATACCTAGGATATCCAGATCAACCAAAGGAGGGAGAGCATTTTCACATTTGGCTCCGAAACTCTGGAATAGTCTTCCTGAGACTGTTCGTTGCTCTCCCAGTTTAAAACTAGATTAAAGACGCATCTTTTCGGCCAGGCATTCATATAACATTTTAAATCTTACTGTTCAAACTACAATCCGGCCTCTAGTTCATAAATGCCAGAGGAGAACTGGCCCCCGACTGAGCCTGGGTTCTCCCAAGGTTTTTTTTCTCCATTGGGTCACCTGATGGAGTTTTAGGACACCATTAGGTCACTTGATGGAGTTTTTTCGGTTCCTTGCCACTGTTGCCTTTGGCTTGCTCAGTTGGGGATATTTTGGGGATATTTAATTTAATTTTATCAATCAATAAATTCCACTAGAAACAAACCTTGTTGTATTATTTTATTTTAATTTAATACTGTGAAGCTGCTTTGATACAATCTGTATTGTGAAAAGCGCTATACAAATATACTTGATTGATTGATTGATTGATCTTCAACTGCTTGCTGGAGAACAAGCCGCTGGCTAGGCATAGTCATGCTTGCACAGAAATAGCAGTCATACGCATGATATTGAAACAGCAGTCATGCGTCTTATATCAACTATGATGAAGACGGCTGAATTCAGACTATAAAAGAGGAGACCTGGACAGGACTCTTCGCTCTTCCTTGCAATCTCCAGTCTGATACGCCAGCAGTTATCAGATGCAAGAAGCTTTACGCCTAGCTATTATCTCTCTGTTAGTTAGTACTTATTTTGTAACCTTAACAAGTATTCTTTTCATTTGATTATTTTAATAAATATTGTTAAACATTTATTATAATCATCTGACTGGACCTTGGATTCTTGGGTACGTGTCACATTCTTCTATCTGGATCAGGAAGATCCTAACTGGAGGAAACGACAAGAGGGTGAGCATTCTTTTGATATAAGAATAATCACTGTGAGATTTGATTGATTAACAAAGCCTAGCCAAGAGGCAGTTTACGACAGGGTTATTGTTGTATAGCTAACACGGTTGAAGAGTACCTAAAAAGGTAGACTTATAATACGAAGGGGAAATCTATTATCTTTATAATAGAATACGAATTTGTATAGACTGATCGCCTAACTCTTGAGGACACGACTAAAGGATAGGCTCTTTAGTTACCGTGGGATTATCTATATGTCCTGGATAGGATGTAGGGTAATTTGGAACGGTATTAATCGTGATAATCCATCTCAATTTGTATGAGGAAAAGTGCATAATGTCATGTTTTATCAACGTGAAAATAAACAAGAACAAGAAAATAAAATAGTAAAATGGCATGTCTATCTACAACAAGAAGAGGTGATGCTCAGAAAAGAGAGTAGATTAATAACAAAACATCCATAAAATCTGTTAATGGAATTGTCATTACAACATTATTAATCAGAGGAGAAAGTGTAAACTTGCATCTTTTAAAAGTACAGCAATAATTACCAGTTCTCTTTTGAATTAAAGGTCCTGTTCTTCGTGATCCCATTTTTCAAACTTTAGTTAGTGTGTAATTTTGCTGTTAGAGCATAAATAATACCTGTAAAATTATAAAGCTCAAAGTTCAATGCCAAGCGAGATATTTTATTTAACAGAAGTCCCCTTTCAAAGCCTACAGCGAACGGCCGGTTTGGACAACATCCCTCTACTTCCTTCTTTAATGACATCACTAGAACAGTTTTTTGACTAACCTCCGCCCACAGGAATACACAAAAAAGGGGGCGTGGTCTTGTTGCGCTCCCACGGAGAAGAGGAAGAGTTGCGTTTGTAGAGTGTTTTTGTCGCCATGTCGTCGAGACGCTGTTATTTTCATCCATAATTTAATGTGCAGTCACGTAACATTCAACTTTTAATAAATAAATTATTGTAATGCATGGCAACGATTTCTTTTACACAACATGGCAGCTTTATTTATATAAAGTTGTTTGGATGAAAACAATTTCAAAAGAACTATACACAACAAAAAATTATTTATTAAAAAAAGTATTTAATTAGAAGGTGTTACAGTACTTTTTGTATTTCTTTGCAGCAGATGTTTTCAACTTCCGTTGGCATTTTGTCACAGTTACCACAAGTACACCTATAAAACATACACTCACCTAAAGGATTATTAGGAACCCCATACTAATACTGTATTTGACCCCCTTTCGCCTTCAGAACTGCCTTAATTCTACGTGGCATTGATTCAACAAGGTGCTGAAAGCATTCTTTAGAAATGTTGGCCCATATTGATAGGATAGCATCTTGCAGTTGATGGAGATTTGTGGGATGCACATCCAGGGCACGAAGCTCCCGTTCCACCACATCCCAAAGATGCTCTATTGGGTTGAGATCTGGTGACTGTGGGGGCCATTTTAGTACAGTGAACTCATTGTCATGTTCAAGAAACCAATTTGAAATGATTCGAGCTTTGTGACATGGTGCATTATCCTGCTGGAAGTAGCCATCAGAGGATGGGTACATACATGGTGGTCATAAAGGGATGGACATGGTCAGAAACAATGCTGAGGTAGGCCGTGGCATTTAAACGATGCCCAATTGGAGAAATCGAGACTCATCAGACCAGGCAACATTTTTCCAGTCTTCAACTGTCCTATTTTGGTGAGCTCGTGCAAATTGTAGCCTCTTTTTCCTATTTGTAGTGGATATGAGTGGTACCCGGTGGGGTCTTCTGCTGTTGTAGCCCATCCGCCTCAAGGTTGTGCGTGTTGTGGCTTCACAAATGCTTTGCTGCATACCTCGGTTGTAACGAGTGGTTATTTCAGTCAAAGTTGCTCTTCTATCAGCTTGAATCAGTCGGCCCATTCTCCTCTGACCTATAGCATCAACAAGGCATTTTCGCCCTCAGGACTCCTGCATACTGGATGTTTTTCCCTTTTCACACCATTCTTTGTAAACCCTAGAAATGGTTGTGCATGAAAATCCCAGTAACTGAGCAGATTGTGAAATACTCAGACCGGCCCGTCTGGCACCAACAACCATGCCACGCTCAAAATTGCTTAAATCACCTTTCTTTCCCATTCTGACATTCAGTTTGGAGTTCAGGAGATTGTCTTGACCAGGACCACACCCCTAAATGCATTGAAGCAACTGCCATGTGATTGGTTGATTAGATAATTGAATTAATGATAAATTGAACAGGTGTTCCTAATAATCCTTTAGGTGAGTGTATATTACTAATCAAAACTCGTGCTCATGTGTAACTAAGGTAGGAATAAACAATGCACTTATTTTAAAAATTCAACAACACCATTGTTAATTCGACAGATGGACAAAACCATATTTTGGTGTGATGGCGCATTTCAGCTGATTCACGATCCTGCTGCTGGTCTGTGCAGTGGCTTGCACTCGGCTCGTGTTTCTCCCCTACTAAGGAGCTTTTCTTCCAAAAGAGCTTTATGGACACGTATTTTTAAAGATGTCTAGTCTGTGTGTTTCTGGTTGTGGGAGCATGGTCCATTCGCCTGACGGTCAGGAGTGCTGCCTCGCGTGTTTGGGCTTTAATCACGCTCAGGCAGCACTCATGGATGAGTCATGTTCTCATTGTGGGAAAATGGGTATCGTGGTGCTTAGATCAAGACTCAATGACCTTTGTGGGCACCCGCCCCCAGTGCCTTTCTTCCTGGAAGTCCATCAGAGGCCAGGTGATCTCCACATGTGTGGTCTAGAAATGCCATCTGTGGCTCAACCTGGCCGATATGCAGGAGGCTGAGAGAACCCGTTTTCTCAACTCCCCCATATCCCAGGCTGGGCTCTTCGGCGGTGCTGCTGAGGACTTTGCCCAACAGTTCTTGGCAGCCCAGAAGCAGACTGAAGCGATAAAACATATCCTTCCCCGACGGCCAGCTGCTGCCTCCACCCAGCCGTTGGTGCAGCCCCCTCAATCTACTTACCACCGAGGCCGGCCTCCTGCGGCTCCCGTCCCTCCTGCTCGGCCCAAGCAGCAGCCTTCACCCGGGCCAAAGCAAGAAGGCCGCGGATGACGGTGTGCAACGCTATCTCTCACCACTCTCGTCCCCCTCTGTCACCAGACTCCTGTCAGAGCAGGCCACCGCGGAACGTCCCTCCCTGGCCTCCTCTGTCAGGACGCTGAACTTGACCACACCGGAACGCTATGCCCTACCATGTCTGGGCCAGTCGTTCCGCATCGCTGCCCCATCGTGGGTACGCCTGTAGTTCCAATGACCCTGCTGGTTCAATCCTTGGGAGCCTTGCTAGAGCTTCCCAACCTGGCTTGTGAGAAGGATGAGCCTTGGCTATACGATTCAGTTCACACGGTCTTCTCCCTGATTTCGGGGAGTCCGCTTTATCGTGGTGGGTGGCATTGCCTCTGTCATGCGTGCGGAGGTCGCCGCCCTACTGGCCAAGGGTGCGATCGAGCCCATCCCTCCAGCTGAGATGAAGTCCGGCTTCCACAGCCCTTACTTCATTGTGCCCAAGAAAATCGGTGGGTTACGACCAATCCTGGACCTGCGTGTCTTGAACCGAACCCTGCACTGCATCCATTCAAGATGTTGACAGCTAAACGCATTTTAGAATGCGTTCATCCGTCGGATTGGTTTGCAGCGATCTACCTGAAAGACGCGTACTTTCATGTCTCCATTCTTCCTTGACACAGATTGTTTCTACAATTTGCTTTTGAGGGGCAGGCATATCAGTACACAGTACTCTCATTCGGTTTAGCCCTGTCTCCTCACGTCTTCATGAAGGTCGTCCAGGCAGCCCTTGTGACACTCAGGCAACACGGGGTTTGCATTCTGAATTATCTCGATGACTGGCTGATTCTCCCGTCCAGGCCTTCGGGTCAACTGGGAAAAAAGCGAACTCTCCCCCGTGCAGAGGATCCCTTTTCTCTGTATGGAAATCGGCTCGGTCGCCATGTACACGCAGCTTACGAGCGAGTGCGCACAGTCATTACTGAATCAATGCTGAGTCAATTCGAGGGGCAAGAATGCGGTTCCACTGAAACTGTTTCAGAGGCTCCTGGGGCATATGGCATCCATAGTGGCAGTCCATAGTAGGGGACCTGCAGGCATTTTCGGTTGATGAAGCATGTCTGGAATTCAGGCCGGCTAACTCTCACATGATCTTGAGACCCTGGCCTGGATATGTGCCCAAGGTTCCCATCACTCCTTTCAGGGATCAGGTGGTGAACCTGCAAGCGCTGCCCTTGGAGGAGGCAGACCCAACCTTGGCACTGATCTGTCCAGTACGCCAGAACACGGTGTTTCAGGACCTCAGACCAGCTCTTTGTCTGTTTCAGTGGGAAGCTGAAGGGTAGGCTCTCTCCAAGCAGAGGTTTTCTCACTGGATAGTGGTTTGTCTTGTCTTACCAAGCGCAGGGCCTGTCATGCCCCCTAGGAGTGAAGGCACACTCCCCTCGGAGCATTGCTTCCTTCTGGGCACTAGTGCATGGCGCCTCGCTAACAGACATCTGTAGAGCTGCAGGCTGGGCGACACCTAACATATTCGCGAGATTCTACAATCTCAGTGTAGAGCCAGTGTCCTCTCATGTACTCGCTCCCAGTGGCCAGTAAGTAGGACCTGCTCGGTGTCATCGCTTGCTGCACCATTCCATTCCATGGACTGGATATGTGCGCTATTTTACTCAAATCAGTTCTCCATAGATCCTGAGTTCCTCCTGCACAGTTGATGCCATCACCAGAGTTCATGCCTGGTTGGTCAGCCCTCGTGATTGGCTAGGTGCCTCCATGGGCATGGTTCCCCGCTTGGGCAACCCCCACGTGTGTATTTCCATGATAAGTGGTAAGTCTCCTGCAAGACCTCTGTTGCTATCACGAGGATGAAATATTCCACCCTGCGGGCGGGATACCTCTGCAGAGTATCAATCTCAGATTGATCTTAGATTGATTTTCAGTGGCAGATAAATTAGCATCTAAACATTGAACAGATAATAATAGCCATGATTCCATAACTATAATAACAACCAGAGTAAATATTTCCTATAATTTTGACATAAAAAAATTAATATGAAGAGATAAACAGATAAACTTTAATTGTTTTGGGTGGCTTTGTGATGTGTGTAATCTTATTATATCTGTAAATGAAGGACAAACAGATATCTGATATCTCTCCTTCCATTCATCGCGAAAACACTTGAACGAGTTGTTTTCAACCAGATCTCTTCCTTCCTTACACAGAACAACCTCCTGGATAACAATCAATCTGGTTTCAAAAGCGGACACTCAACTGAGACTGCCCTGCTCTCAGTAATTGAAGCTCTGAGACTGGCAAGAGCAGCCTCCAAATCCTCAGTTCTCATCCTGCTGGATCTGTCTGCTGCCTTTGACACAGTTAACCACCAGATCCTCCTGTCAATCCTAAAGATGAAGGGCATCTCGGGAACCGCACTCCAATGGTTCAATTCTTACCTCTCAGGTAGGTCCTTTAGGGTGTCGTGGAGGGGTGAGGTGTCTAAGACACAGCATCTAGCTACTGGAGTGCCTCAGGGCTCAGTGCTGGGACCGCTTCTCTTCTCCATCTACATGACATCACTAGGATCTGTGATTCAGAAACATGGTTTTTCCTATCACTGCTACGCTGATGACACACAACTCTACCTCTCATTCCAGCCCGACGATCCGACGGTAGCTGCTCGCATCTCAGCCTGCCTTACAGACATTTCTGGCTGGATGAAGGACCACCACCTTCAACTAAACCTTGCGAAGACAGAGCTACTCGTGGTCCCGGCCAAACCAACACTTCACCACAACTTCACCATTCAGCTAGGCTCGTCATCCATAACTCCATCTAGGTCAGCCAGAAACCTTGGTGTGGTAATAGATGATCAATTGAACTTCACAGACCACATTGCTAGAACTGCCCGGTCATGTAGATTTGCCTTGTACAACATTAGGAGGATCAGACCCTTCCTATCAGAACATGCTACTCAACTCCTTGTCCAAGCGCTTGTTTTATCCAGACTTGACTATTGTAACGCTCTCCTGGCCGGTCTTCCAGCTTGCACAGTCAAACCTCTGCAACTGATCCAGAATGCCGCAGCTAGAGTGGTCTTTAACGAGCCGAAAAGGGCACACGTCACTCATCTCCTCACTAAATTGCACTGGTTGCCAGTTGCTGCTCGCATCAAATTCAAGTCACTGACGTTTGCCTACAGAACAACCACTGGTTCTGCTCCCTCTTACTTTAACTCTTTACTTCAGACTTACATGCCATCCAGAAACTTGCGCTCTGCAAGTGAACGACGTCTTGTGGTGCCATCTCAAAGAGGCACAAAATCTCTTTCTCGGACCTTTACCATGACTGTTCCCTGCTGGTGGAATGATCTGCCTATCCCAACCAGAGCGGCTGAGTCTATAGCCACTTTTAAGAAACGGCTGAAGACGCTTCTTTTTCGACAGCACTTGATCCAGTAATACTAACACTTTCTCTACTACTCTATTCTATTCTGTTCTATAAAAAAAAAAAAAAAAAAAAAAAAAAAGGTTCTGCGTTAGATTAAACTGAGAAGGGTCATAGCACTTGCATTTTGTTGTCGTCCTACTGTTAGTTTAACTGCTTCTATTGTTCTCATTTGTAAGTCGCTTTGGATAAAAGCGTCTGCTAAATGAATAAATGTAAATGTAAATGTACAAAGTGATTCACAAGTCTATGCAAAACAATCAGTGTCGCCTCAGAAAGATAGAAAGTGCTTTATTCATCATTTACAGATGTTTCTGAAATCCATTGTCCTTTAAAGTTCTACTTCTCAAATTAACTTGCAGTTATTGCATTGTTGTTTTTCACTAGTATGACATTGAGTTTGTGATTAGCAACAGAGTATGATCATGCAAAAGTTTTTTTTGACTCTTCTGCAGTTATTTACCTATGCAAATACAAGTAGGTGCATGCTGGGCGCTTCTCCTTGACATTTGTCATACAGACAAAACAAAATAATAGAAAAAAAGATATAATAAGGATGCAGGATATATCGTTCACTCATAGATGGGCACTCGAATTAGAGACTCGCACTTGAGTCGCATTTTAATAGACTTCAGACTTGACTCGGACTCGACCTGAAATTACTTCAGACTTGACTCTGACTCGACCAAAGGACTCGTGAATATTTTTTAAATGACTCAAGTCTTTAATCCTTAACTACTGATATCACTGATATCAATAAAATATCAGTGTTAAGTGTTTTATTTGAATGGTTTTTATAATATCTGCGTCACATATATTTCCCTATGTGTCGCGGTTGTTTGGACCCTTGGCATAGAATTGAATTATGTATGTCGTATATTGCGCGGAAACTGTGCCATATGTAATTTGTTCTTGTCAAAGGACAGGTAAAAAACGTGAAGTTCTGCATTGGTGACAACCCAATACCAACAGTGTCTGAGCAACCTGTCAAAAGCCTGGGCAGATGTTACAACGCAAGCCTCAGGGACAAAGACCAAGTGCAGCAAGTAAGGCAGGACATTTTTTGTAATGTGAAGTAATGTAATCAATAAAATGACAACATTAAGAGCTATATTGATATGCAACATTTGTGTATAATGAAACCAGGCGAACATCATTAAAGGTAATGGATGTCATCAGAAATGTTTTGGTTTGCTAGTTAACTCATTTCCCTAACTCACCATGCAGTAATGGGAATAATGGCGTTATAAATAATAGAATAAATAATAGAATAAACTATTAAATAAATAATAGGGTTTTTTTTCAATAATGAGTAATCAAACTAATTACTGTTTCCTCTGTTACAACGCCGTTACCGTTACTGACAATAAAATGCGGCATTACTATAATTGAGTTCACTGAAGCGGTTTTCATCCGAGTAGACACTCTCTCAGCCATAGGACCTGTTTTTTTCTCTGGTGTGTATGTGTGTGTGTGTGTGTGTGTGTGTGTTTATGAGGCACCTTGCTGCAAGGTGAAAGCCGCGAGTGCGCTGAACAGACCGAGTGTGTCTGAGCATAATATAGTTTGTTTATAAATAAATGACACATTTCAGCATTAGAATAATCTCTGTGACATTATTGGTATCATCTGCAACGTTTTAATTGGTTTACATATTGTACTCACAATATGTAACCTGTACCTCAATATGTACCTCACACCATCAGTGTTCGGGCCCTAATAATAAAAGAGACATCAGGAATGAAGTGCCATGTTAAAAAAGTTGTGCAATTAGCAATTAATAAGATTAATATAGCATAATAATGTAACAAAATGTGCAGTATGTTATGACAATTTATCTAAAAAAAATGGATCTGTAACAACATTTTGTGCAACCAATTCAATTTTAAAGGTCAGATCAAAAATCTTGACTTGAATAATGACAAATAAAGCAAGAGACAAACGAGTACAATATGATAAATATCACAGCAGATTTGGATTTTTCTGCAGTAACAGACTGAAGATTTCTTAAGCCTCTGTGTTCTTTCAAAGCTTTTATTTTCAGCATTCTCACTTTATTCCTAACATAAATGTTTATTTATTCATTACCTTTGATGAAAAAACCTCCTGCGGATCAGAACTTCAGTGTGGAGACGCCGAGACTGATTCCCGTTCTGACTTTGCTGCATCATAAGGATCCTAATTTAAATGCCATCGCAGAGCATGAAAATAACCAGTAACTGATATCTTCCTCATGGAAATGGATCATTTTTACATGCTTGTAATAACAGCATCTCCCTGCTCAATTCTTCCATTGGGGTCTGTGATGTTAAGAGGCCTGATTATTTCAGGACCTTGAAACAAGTCATTATTTTTTAGTTTTTGTATTGCTTTGGTCATTGTATTTAAAACCGCAGTGCGTCCTGAGACACTGAGGAACGAAATACCCACGCTGCCATGCTAAGGGGATGTTTGCCAATAATGGCTGTGACAAGCACAAAAATATTTAACACAGAGTAAAATCCCCCTACTGGTACTACACCCTACGGCCACTGCCCGAGCTTCATGCTTTAATGAGGAAACACCTTTGAGATTCACACGAAGGACTTGACCCAGAGCCAGCTCAAAGGCCTGGACACCACAACTCAGGCTGTCTGTGTGTGGACTCGACCCGGCGTGGTATATAAGATTTGTAGGCGAGCACGCCTTCGGCTCCCTGAATTTTAAGGCCCCAACAGAGGTCCCGAAAAGTTCAGAAGGTGAAACTGGGGGATCGAGGAGAAAGGCCTTCTCTTTCTCCCCGATTCTCGCAAAGTTCACCCACATCTCTCTGTGGCCACCATAGCCGCCATCGCTCTACCAATCGACCAACAGCTGCGGCCCACTCTCTCACTCACTCACTCACTCACTCACTCACTCACTCACTCACTCACTCACTCTCTCACTCTCTCACTCTTTCACTCACTCTCTCACTCACTCACTCACTCACTCACTCTTTCACTCACTCTCTCACTCACTCACTCACTCACTCACTCTCACTCTTTCACTCACTCTCTCACTCACTCTCTCACTCACACACTCACTCACTCACTCCCTCATTCTCTCACTCACTCTCTCTCTCACTCACTCACTCACTCACTCACTCACTCACTCATTCTCTCACTCACTCACTCACTCACTCACACACTCACTCACTCACTCCCTCACTCACTCATTCTCTCACTCACTCACTCACTCACAGACACTCACACACACACACACACACACACACTCACTCACTCACTCACTCACTCACAGACACTCTCACACACTTCACACTTACTCACTCACACACACACACACACACACACCAGAGGCGTAGCCAGAATTTTATTTTTGGGGGGGTCCCATCTTAAAATGGGACTAATATACTAATATAACTATATAACTATAACTAATAACTCATATATATATATATATATATATATATATATATAGCCTAGGCTATAGCAGCCTACGACATAGCTCGGCGATTATGATCTTTTACATGAGTCTGCGAGGGCGATTATAAAAAGTGTCGATGTCATCTTACTCAGCAAATATATGAAGTGTTTGGTTCCAAAACATATATATATTTAGTTCCCGCAAAAATCTGTATTGTATCTGGTCGGTGTTGAAAAGTCCATTTTTAATTTTACGTAAAATGCGATATCCGCCGTGTTATTCTGTCATGTTTTCTCCCTTTTCTTTTCCCTTTCTCTGCAGAATGCGATCCGCTCAACTAATCACAGCGCACCATTCCACGCTTTGTAAACCATAACGGCGGCGCTTTGAATAAACCCTGTATCCTAGTTTTCCTTCTACTTTGTCTACTTTGTGATCCACAAAAAAAAAGAAAAATAATAATAATAATTTTGATGGCGTTGGTGACCCTGTGGTGGTTTCTGCGGTGGGGAAGAAACGTAAGCCATCGAAAGCTAATCATTTAAGCTACTTAAGGGGATTAAGAAGGTGAGGCACGCGGGAGGAAAAATGCCGACTGTTGCTTGTTCTCACACGACAGCATCATACTTCTGTCACGCTGACACTTTGACCCCAGGGGATCTTTTGAAAAACTTTCAATTGTTTTACTCAAAGTCAACAAAAACCGAGCAGGACCAAGCCATTTTAAAGCTGATAAGTTCAGGAGTTATTTCTTAGCGATGGCTGATTTAATGTCGGCTATTTTTAGTCCAGTGCCTGTATATAAGATTAGTATTGACCAAGTTCAGAGGCTGTCATATGTGGATCAACTTACTTTGTTGTGTATTTTCAATAGTTAAAATATGAAAATAACTTTTATATTGATTCAATGGATTATTTGCATTTTGGGAAAAAAAAGTGTCATGAATTTATTGCATTTTGGGGGAAAAATAATCCTTTTTTATAATAAATCTTTGAAAATCAAAATCTGGATTTGAAATTTTTATGTTATTATAACCTAAATATGCTATGTGAAAGTTTGAAACAAAAAATAGTGGTTTTCATCTTGCCACTCTCTTGGTAAAGAAAACACATTATTACTCAAATCAATCATAATGGATTTATCGCGTTTTGAAACCAAACTCTTCATATACAACAGATATAGGCTATACAGGAAATGTGGTCATCACTGGTTGTGAAGGCGGTTCATCAATTGCAAACAAGTCATTGCGCATTGTGCCGATCTGAGTCGAAGTCTCACCGCTATTCCTGTGATGAAATATGTGCATTTCTGTCTCCTAGCGGCTTCACTCGCTGTCGTCTTGTAGTAAGCTGAAGCAAACTCAGATGTAGATGGCTTATTTTCTCCTTCTCACTCACTCACTCACTCTCTCACTTGCACTCACACACACACACACACACACACACTCACTTACTCAGACACACTCTCTCTCTCTCTCTCTCTCACACACACACACTCACTGACACTCACACACACACACACTCACTTACTCAGACACACTCTCTCTCTCACACACACACACACACACACACACTCACTCACTCACTCACTCACAGACACACTCACACTCTCTCTCTCACACACACACACCCATGCTTGCGCATTCCCTCCACATTCACATAGTTTGAGTGTTGGAAGCGGTGAATGTGAGAGGAATACGGGTTTTTCCTCACAGTGGAGGTCGGGAAGGAATGGAAGGCTCTATGGAAGAGCTGGTGGGTTATGGCCAGAGAAGAAGCGCAGTACTCCAGCCATCAGTCACGCTGAGGCGTTCCCCAAAGTGTCTCAGGACGCAGTGCGAGTTCCCTTTCTGAAGGGAATCTTAGTTTCAGCTCAAAACAAGAATATATATCTGCCAATAAACTTCATTCAAAAGGAAAACAGATTTTTGTACTAGAAAACACAATTTTTTTGCAGTGTAAAGCGAAATTGAAGATGTCCTTTATGCTATGTATTGTTTGTATATATATCTCGACCTTTAAGAAACTACAAACTTTAAACTGTTACAAGCTACTGTGATCAAGGAAGCTGAAATGTGCCACCAAAACGTTTTTTGTAAACGTTGCTTTTTTGGTCACGATCTTACTATAAAAGTATAAACATTGAATTGCTTTTTGCTTCTGTACTTGTAACTATTGTGTCACTTCAGGGTGTAGCAAACATAAACCATTAACAGCTGATCATTCATCAAAAAAGCTAGCCTGGAAATCCAGACCTAAATCTAAAAGATTAATGTTCTGTCGTCGGTCAATGAAAATCGACCCGAGAGCCGTCTTCTGTTCCTCTTTTAGGGAAAAAGCCAAGTCTAACTCGCTCATTGTAGCGGCCAAAGCCATTTCAAACAACTGGTGTTCATCCATAGGCATCTTGCAATGTTTACTAATGACTTCGACGTCACAGCGCTGTCGTCATCTCGCCTCTGGCCCGCCTATATCAGATAACCCGCTGTGATTGGTGCAGCTCAGATCGAGGGGCATATTTAATGAGCTCCACTGCTCGACACCAGAGTAACTCGCTGAGCAAATTCAGCTTGTGCTCTCGCGAGAACTCTGGATTACCAGGGTACAAAAAAGCTGATACACGGAGCAAATATTACAATAGACAAAAGCAATATAGTTAACATCGCCACCTGGACGAGCTCAGTTACTGGTTATTTTCATACTCAGCGATGCCATTTAAATACAGAACCAAAGTCGAATGGAAATCAGTGTCTGTGTGTCCAGACGGAAACATTTTGCATCTTTAAAACAACACAAGGTTTTGCATGAATTGGTCATATTGTTTACAACCAAACGAACTGCACTGGAACACATATAATTACATTATAACAATAAGACAACAGAAAATGTGTAAAACTATAGACATATGTTTTTGAAGTCTGCAAAGTGTGATCCATATCATATGACCTTAAAAATGCAATAATAAGTCATTTTTATCAAGAGTTCACCTTTGAATTCTTGTTTATTTTAAACGTTGTTTTAATCTTAATAGTTAAGATAGGAATCATGGATATTTATTAGTTTATGATTAGTAAAATGGCAGCTATATATTTTATGAACTTTTTAAATGTAAGTTCAGGAGGAATCTGTTAATGCAATCCTGTCAGTCACTTTAAAGCGACCGCTTACCTCGATTCCCTGACAAATAACATGCATTTTTTTTATTTTTTTATTCTATGGTTAAAAATAAAGGTTCTTTATTTGAATCTTATTTCCATTAAGAGCCTTTAACATCAGTGGAAACTTTCCATTTCACAAAGGCTTCTTTATAGTGGAAAGAGTTTAAAAAAAAATGTTCTTCACATACAAAAAGGTTCTTTAAGAACTGATCGCTGAAAGGTTATTCATGGAAACTTTATTTCTAAGAGTGTGTGTTTTGAAATATGGCAAATGTCTCTTTATACAGTTTAAGCAAGAGAAGTTTGTAAAGTGACCTGCAACATACATTTGGCGACTGCTAAATGTTTAGACAATAATTTAACTTTACAATTAGTATTTTCTAAAGTGACTTGCACATTTGGAGGCATTTTTAAGGAATTAAACACTGTACGTAGTATAACTCTTAGACTATAAAGTAAAGTCTCATTGACAATCTCTGTTAAGAAAACATTTCTATCTCATATTCAGCAGATGGAGCTCCTGTATAAAGCAAGAACAGCTGGACTTTGAACAGCTTGAACTTTTTCAAGTTCCAACAAGTAAAAAACACTGTGGGCCCTATCTTGCACCCAGCGAAATTTACTTTGTACACCGACGCATGTATCATTCCTATTTTGCACCCGCACACAGCAGACTTTTCCCTCCACAGACGCACGTCGGTAAACTAGAAAATACACTTGCGCTCCCCGGGGCGGTTCAGTGAAAAGAGGAGGCGTGTTTTGGTGCAAACATTTCTCTGGTGCTATTTTGCAGTTTCAGAAAAACTGTATAAAAACGCGTTGCGCATGTTATTCAGATGCTATTTTAAGAGCGCATGCTTGGCCATAATCAATGTAGCGTGTGCACAACGCGCATACATTTTGATTCTCTCATCTACACAGAAGCAGCAGTTTTCATTTTTGCAAATTATACATTATTACAATAGATAGATAGATAGATAGACTAGGGTGACCATATTTTAGTTTTCAGAAAACAGGACGGGGCGTGGTTGATGGGTGGGGGTGTGGTTTGGGGTGAATGCATCAAAAAATACTTGACAAATGCATTCACAACCTTGCAACTTTAATACATAAAGTAAAACATCCTTTCCATTCAATGTTTGGCCCGCAACAATAGAATACTATTAAAAAGTTTAGCTTTTAAAACCTTTTACATGACACTATTTATTTTCATGGTCATAGCATAGGTTAAAAATCTACTACTAAAATAACAAATCTACTACACTATTTCAGTAAAAAAAAAAGAAAAAAAAGTCAATCCTCCTGATGTTCTCTTGTAGCCTATACTTTCTTTATGTGGGCTTCTAGGCCGCTAGCAACTTTATTTGACACTGACACGTATGTACCAGCTTTGCAGTTCATGCATTCTGCTTTACACCGACCGAAACGAAAACACGGGAATTTTCTCTGTAAATCATCTGTGAATTTACATTTGGGCTTTTTTTTAAGCTGTTAGCTACTTACATCTTATCTCGCACTTGGCCGTAAACTGAAGCGTCGAGTCACGCTGATAAAATTCTGTGAACGTAAAGTCCAATGAGGCCGAAGCCTGGTTTATACTTGACGCGTCCGCACGAGCGCGCGGCAAAAATGACGTCATTGCAGTGTGGGCGGTCGTGCGCGTTGGATTCGCAAGACCCAATTTCGCCTGGCGGTGTGCGCAACATTTTTTGTAACAACACGCGCGGCGCCGCATCCGAAGATGAACGACTTCGAGCCGAATCTGGCCGAGCTCGAACTTCTCACCACACCCGCACCCAGTTTGCACGTCTAAATGAGTTGCTTACATTTAAAAAAATGAGATACAATAGCATAAAAAGTATTTTTAATGAACATAAAGGTCCATGTTTAATGAACACACACACACACAGGCCTCTGTATTCTGACGTGCTCTCTACTTGCCGCTGCGGATTGAGGAACACGCTGATTATAACAAGACGGGGCAAAGCCTAAGTTGGTTTCATATGTTTTGTGTGCAAAGGCAAGCGTGTATTTAAAGTACACGATTAATGGCCCAATGAAAATTAATGAAAACCAGGACATTTTCATCACTTTATAAAAAAACAATAACAGTGTAAGTATCACTTGACACGACGCATGACACAATGATGAACGCACAAGCGCAGAGGATAGAGCAAAACAAAACACCAGTCACGAATTAGAAGTCTAAAACAAATGTAGAAATGTAGGAGCTTGAGTTTGTTGTTTGTTTGACGCTAGTCCTACATCTACATCATACATCGTCAAGTGTTACTCTTGTGGCGCAAGTCAACGTGTGTTGACTGTCTGCCGGAAGCTAGTTATTTTAGTCAATAAAGTTTTAAATATGGATATTTTTCTTACACAAACTCATCGCTTCACTCCAGAAGGCCTTTATTAACCCCCAGAGCCTGTGGAGCACTTTTATGATGGATAGATGCACTTTTATGATGGACAGATGCACTTTTATGATGGATAGATGCACTTTTATGATGGATAGAGGCACTTTGATGGACTTAAAAAATATATACCCATTGACTGTCATTATAAAGCTTGGAAGAGCTAGGACATTTTTTAATATAACTCTGATTGTATTCTTCTGAAAGAAGAAAGTCATATACACCTAGGATGACATCAGGGTGAGTAAATCATGGGCTAATTTTCATTTTTGGGTGAACTATCCCTAGGACCATAGACATAAAATACAAATAGGACTACCAAATTGCATATCACAGTTTTTGGCAAGTAAATCACATGATGTGACACATCCTATTGACCCTGTTCACATTTCTGGGTTTCTCAGAAGTGGAAGGCGTCATAGTTGGGTTAACTTCTACAGCAGTGAATGAAAGACTACATTAAATATATTTTTTGTGTTCCAATTTACTCAAATAGCAAAAGAAAAACGCCACAACATCGTTTTCACAACTTTCATAAAAAGAGTAAAAAAATGGCAGTCGGAAGAGAGAAAGTTGTCAACTTTGTCACAGCCGCGCTATTAGAAACACCCTCACAGCAGCGTTAACTAGTTTTTGTGTAATATAATATAAATATAGTGTTATATGCATAATTATCTTTTATTATGACAGTATGTGGCAACGTACGTTAAAAGCGCATATTCTGCACTAAACAATGATATTGCAATATTCTAGACTCTTACATGTATCTAACGCCACACTTACTCTCACACTACAGAAGACTGTAAATTTTGTTTGTATTTTTGTATTTTCAAATTACAAATTAATTGTATTTTAATTAAATACTTTTTTCACAGCAGTATTTTGAATTTTATTTAAATACATTTGATGAGTAAGTATTTGTAATTTGTAATTAAATACTTTTTGATGTATTTGTGCCCATCTCTGGCGTGCGCCTGGCAAATCCGCCGTTATGATAGGAATCCGCTATAGAACAAGCGCGCCTGCTCTTAAAGGGGGGGTGAAACACTCATTTTCAGTCAATCTCATGTTAATCTTGAGTACCTATAGAGTAGTACTGCATCCTTCATATCTCCAAAAAGTCTTTAGTTTTATTATATTTATAAAAGAAAGATAGGCAGTTCCGAGTCTTTCCGGAAAAAAACGAGTGGCTGGAGGCGTGCCGTGTGGGCTGTGCTTACGCGCCGATAGCTAACAACACACAGACATTTGAAGCAGACAAGCAGTTTTACTCACGGTTCCAACGCACGACCGTGAACCTTTATCATTGGGACTGCATCCTTAAGTATTAGACGATCTGCAAATCCAGCGTCGAACTGGGCTTTGTTTATAAAACAATCATCGTCGAAATGCAGGGAACAAACAGTCTTGCATCAACTCCGTTGATGCTCTGGAAAAACAAACTCCATCCACTGGTCCCTTAACGCCGGGTTTTTTGGGAATCTGTGCAGAGATGTCTTGCCCTGGCAACTAAAAACCCACTTCTTTGGTGACACTGACTTCCCTAAAGCCGAGCACAGCGCTGTGATGATGGGCGAACTGCTTTCCACTCTCTTGCTCTGGTCTACGGTTGCGCGCACGCCCGCGCTCTTCCGATAGAAGTGCCCTTAGGACCCATATAAGGAAATTCCGCCCTATCTGACGTCACACATGCCCATACTCGAAAAAAACTTTCCGAAACTTGCGACAAACCGGAAGGAGCATTTTTGGCACAGAAATACTCCTTCAAACGTACAATTTAATTTTTGAAACTTTGTCCATGTTTAGCATGGGAATCCAACTCTTTAACAGTGTAAAAAACTCCCCCCCTTTAAAGGGAATGTGAGATATCGCTCTGATTGGTTTATTTCACGTTACGCCCAAACCACACCTATGAGTAATGAAGTTACTTCAGACCAACACATTTTAGATTTGCGTTGGGCACAAGAGTAATTTATACCACCAGTATAATAGCAACAGCGCCCAAGACCCGCCCACAAAGTTACTTGCGTTTCGCGCTTGATACTTGTTTCAGATCGTTAAAATAGGGCCCTGGAAGTTGTTACACAAATTTGTATGAGTTGTTTCAGTATCCCAGAAAGTCACAGATGAACCTGCCAAAATAGTTAATGTTTCTCAAGAAGCTTCTTTCTTTCTTTTTTCTGAAGGTTTTTACATCTCTGTGAAACTAATCCTCTTTTAAAAAATGTTTTTTTGTTTGTTTTTTTTTACATTTTTGTATCTCATTTTGTACACTGAAAGTGCAATGTAACATGTTAAAGGGGCAATATGTACGAATTTTCATGCATTAATTGCTGTTTAATGCCAATGTGGCCATACACAAAAGAAATAGATTTGAAATAGATTTTCAGAATATATTTTGGAATATATGCAAATATTTGAAATTGGCCCAATAAATATATTTCACACTTAACATCATATATTTTTGTTATATTTCAGAATATATTTCAATGTATTTGGAATATATGTGTAACCGGCCTAATTCTGCCCACTGTTATGATCTGCGTTGTGTTGGTTTATTGAGAGAAGACACCGGACACTGGAACTGCTGCTCATGGAGAATTTATTATCATGGAGGATGTGGATGGTACTGGATGGATTAAAGAGAAAATGCAGCAATTAAAAGTGTTTTCTCTGTGATTTTATCACCTCTCCTCAACTCACTCAAAGCAGACTCAGTACACATACAATGATAATAACATATCAAAAATACTATGAATGAAACATGTTGCAAACAAGTGCAAAATGAATTGTCACAATTTATCCAAACATACATTATATTCTCTTGCAGCTAATTTTAAGTCAATCATAAATTAGTAAAGAAACAAATTGATACAAAATGAAGACATTGGAAAATTAAACAGAAATAAACCATACCTGGATGGATTAAAGAGAAAATGCAGCAATGAAAAGTGTTTTCTCTGTGATTTTATCACCTACAGATTAAAGACCAGAAAATGAATCAATTAAAATCACCACGTTCTATTGACGCACACACATTCTCAAAATCGCTGTACTCAGTAATAAAACTATCGAATCCTATCCATCCATTCATAAAACACTTCCTGAGACATTTATAACAGTCTTAACAATAATATTACCACATATTATGAACTTAATCAACCTTCTGAGAACTTTTATAAACTTAAATCGGAAGAGCACCTCTAACTGCTTACCTCTCCTCAACTCACTCAAAGCAGACTGAGGACGCAGCGCGAGGTGAACGGTAATGACGTCACGACGTCAGCAAAAATACAACACAAAACTTATTTCCCAAATTAATACAAATGATATTAAAAAACAAATTATTGCCTTTTCTTAGACAAATAAGTATAAAGTAAATAAACAAAAATTGACAGGAAGGATTATTAGTGAAATGCATTAATTCTTATTTTGAATATTTCCTCATGAATATTAACATCCGTCACATATGCCACATATATTTTTGACACTTTTGGGGACCCATACAGAAAAAATACAAATATTGCTACAAATATTAATCCTTGTGTAACCAATATTTTGTCTTTTGTTTAAATATTTTTTTTTATTTCATAAAGACAAACACTGTTAAGTTTTACTTCAGCTTACAAAGACAGTTCTATTAGTAATAGACAGAGCATTATAATAATTTTTGCAAGACCAAGGACCACAAAGGTTCCAGGAACGATTCTGCTGGAGGGTAAGCATGAATTTGATCCATATGTTTACCAATGATTATTATTGTTTCACGAGTTCACACTTACATATAATTTGAAGGGGTAAAGTTTAATGCGTATTTGGTGTGCTGTCCGGAGTGAGGGCTCCGAGCTCGGAGTTCGGCCCGAACCCAGAGTACTCCCCCGTATGTAAGTGTTTAGGACTAGAAGCGTGGAGAAGGGGTGGTGGAGGGATGCTGCAAAACTGTCAAGGGAATGAGGTGAGACTGCTGAGTATATATACACCTCTTACCATTGATTGCTGAGTGCTCTCCACTTGTGTTAATTATCTGAACGTGCTCCTCCCGAACCTTGTTAATAAAACATCATTTCATGAGAGTGTAGGGACTACACCTACACCTAGATTTACTGGTATAAGTTAAACAAGCTAGTGAGGATTTAATCCTATTCTGACCTGACAGCAAAAGACTACCTAGCTACTTCGATACTAGGGGTTATTCAGGAGGATGAGATAAATACCAGATCTCACCACACCACTCAAACACAAACACAGCCAAAACTCAATGAACCTACAGGACAATTTGCATGTTTACATACTCTTCAAAACTGTTAAAATTTGCTACATTTCTACAGTAATACCATTTTGAAATATCTAAAAAAATAGATACTGTGATATATAATGAAATAAGTTGCCTGAATGCATGAAATAAATATGAAATAAGGTATACCCAACATGCAACAGGACCATAGCAGATAACTCATAAAACAAGACTTTCCATTAATTTATAGGCAAACCTTCTATGAAGGAACATGCATATCTCCAGGACATGTGTATGATTATTACCGTATACTTGTATAGTGTCTTTTGTATTGTATTCTGTTTTATGCATGTTTTATGATAGAAAAACTAGTTAAAGGTACCATATGTAAGATTGTTAATCATCAACATCAGTTGAGGGCTGCAACTTCACTTTTAACCCTCTGGGGACCACAAACGCGCCCGTGCGTTTTGCTCTTTTTTTTTTTTTTAGCAATGAAAATAAACACTAAATGCTCTGTTAATTTTGATCTTTCATTTTCGTGTAATACATCAATCGATCCTGTTCAGTTTCTATTTTTTTTCTGTATACTCACAATAAAAATAAAGTGTTTTGCTTTTTGACAAATAAAGAAAAATTAACATGATGCTATTTCTGCCTTCTCTCTGTCAGTAAACTCCCATTTGAAACGCGTTCGAAAATGATCTATAACTCCGCGAAAATTCAGTCAAACAGGCAAACAGACCCACGGGCATAAAGCTTGAGATCGCATCTTTTAAATGAAGTCATTTATATAAAAAACAAATATTCTCAGCTTCTGTAATCTGTATAAAAAGAGAGCGACTCCTGTCGAGCTCATTACGAGCTCATTCACAGTAATGTGACCACTCCCCGGAGAGCGCGTGCTATTCAAACGCAAATTCTGAGAACTATTTCAGAGCTGTGAAACGCCCACATCAGCTGTAAACAAAGCGCGTCGCGACTCCTCGCGAGTGAGACATTATAGCCTACCTTATGGAGAAAAGATTCCTCAGAACAGTGCTGATGAGGAGCAATATCTCCTGAAATGAGGAGCAGATTCCGCTGAGGAGTGAGGTAGGCTGTTTTCTTTTCTCACGTGTGGAATAACGTTATGGAATAACGTTAGTGTAGGCCTATGTAAACCGCAAAAAGATGAATCGCATTTCTATAATATGACTCGCCTTTCTGTGAGATGAATGAAGGGGACATATTTGTAAAGACTGTTTAGCCTAAATATGAATCGCGCGTCTGTGTGTGAAAGAATAAACTGCTTTGCTATAGCCTACTGAGATGAGTAAAAATCGACTGGAATATGTTGAAATAAAATGTATTTGTATAAGCAACGTATTAAACTGCTAAAAAAATACTATTTTTGTCAAAAATAAATTAATAGACTAAGATGTTAGATGTTCCAATGTTGGCTATATTCAAACTAATGAATACATATGATAAAATGTAGGCCTATAATCTTTTTTTTTTTTTTTTTTACAAAGAAAGAGTACACTTGAAATATTGTTGAAATTGTAATTATTGTTGTAATTGTAACATTTTTAATAAAATAGCAAAACATATTTACAAGAGAGATGTAAGCGAAATCTTAAATGGTCAATATAAGTCTTCTTCTAAATACATATTTTGTCCTTGCTTTGTGGCTCAGTCAGTTTCACACCTGAGTGAATGGCTCATTATGCAGAGTGGGTGGGACATTCATAATCTAAGGTGTAAACTACTCCTCCCCCTCGCATATTGGCTTTCCAAGCAAAACCTGTTTTACACCATTTAAATCAATGTATTTTTTTTTGTGAACGATAAAGCAAGACTATTTTTACATCATTTTGAAGCTAGAACTCAAAGGGACAACATCCATTAGTCAAAAGTCTTGTGGACACATATTTAATATGTGTTTTGTGGTCTTAATTCAGCAACTTTCATTTTAATTTTTTCCAATAACCACGCATAAACATTATTCTCTTAAAAATACAAACATCTACATACACGTTGCTCGCATATTATGGTAGCCCTGTTTGTGCTATATAGAGTGAATTTACACGTTTTCCATTAACATGTTTATAAATAACTGAAAAAAGCACAAATGTCAAGGCATGTCAGAACATCTCAAGGACCCCAAAAACAGCTTGGTCCCCAGAGGGTTAAATGACAATATCCTGGCCGGACTACTGTTGTCAGTGATATAAGTATTTGAAATGAACATGATTTCTTAACGTCTAGTGACATATCAGGGCCATATTAATACAGAATATTTAATTCGACTGCATGCAAGGGCTCAAACGGGGGATTCTGGAGTGCTCTGAGCACTAAAGTTAGATCACAAGAGGGTATGGGGTGCGGATTACGAGGGGGATTCAACCTCCTGGCACCTCTGAGGAACCTGATGACCACGTCGTGCTTTCCCAAAGACTTACCTTCTACTGCATCATGATGAGCGGCTATTGCGGCAACATATACTTTGAGGGTGGAGGGAGACAGGAAGACACTGATCGGGCAAGTTCGGGGGTCTTCCCAGCGGGAAGAACACCAACCGACGAACAGGTTCCACTTCAACGCATAGAGGTGCCTCGTAGAGGGGGCTCTAGTGGAAATGATGGGAACCTCCGCGTCCCATCCAGGGACCAGACATGGAGTTTCCAGAGGTCTGGACGCGGGTGCCATAGGGTGCCCCATCTCTGAGAGAGAAGGTCCTTCCTCAGATGGATCGGCCAAGGAGGGGTTGTCGCGAGGAGTATGAGTTCAGCAAACCAAGTCCGGTTGGGCCAATACGGCGCAACGAGCAGGACCTGCTCCTCGTTCTCCCTGACCTTGCACAGAGTCTGTGCGAGAAGGCTCACTGGGGGAAACACATATTTGCGACGGCCCTGGGGCCAGCTGTGTGCCAGTGCATCCGTGCCAAGGGTTCCTTCGGACAGGGAATAGAACAACTGGCAATGGGTCGTGTCCAGAGAGGCAATTCTCCCAGAAGGGGCGGCTGCCGTGAGAGCTTGTCGGCTGCACGGTTGAGCACACCAGGGATGTGAATGGCTCGAAGCGACCTCAGATGCTTCTGACTTCATAGGAGGAGATGGCGGGCGAGTCGCTACATACAACGTGAGCGTAGACCACCTTGGTGGTTGATGTACACAACGGTTGCAGCCCGAAAGGTAGGACCTTGTACTGATATGCTCGACCCTCGATTACAAAACGTAGAAACAGTCTGTGTCGAAGAAGAATCAAGACATGAAAGTACGCGTCCTTCAGGTCGATCGCTGCAAACCAATCCCGGGTTTACATGTGCGGGAGGGGAGCGTGTGGTTACCCATGTCAGGTGGACGCGGTCTTGGGACACAACTGCATCGCCACAGACCGTTCCACTGGGGGGATGCCCTCGTATCCCTTCACTGCCCCGCCATCGAGAGTGGTAAGGGAGGAGGAGGGAGTTGATCTGTGTCAAGCCACCAGAGGGGCTGTCCACAATCTCGTCACCTCGTCATGCACCTCTGGAAAGACAGGCACCGATACCAATCATCGAGCCGCGAGGGTTCGGGACACGTTGGAGGGTTCCACACGAGCCCGACACTTGTGGCCGTCCGGGCAAGCATTGCGGCCATTTCCAGGTCCGGCTCGGACAATGTTGCCAAACCCGAAGGGGGCAATGCAGCCGGGTCGTCATCCCCAGAAGATGACCGCTCTCCCTCTGATGCAGCGATCGACATCTGGTCCTCCAGCGGAGCTCCGAAGGAAACAACCGGAGCCACACGAGATGGCCCAGCGGTCTCCTGCGGAGGCTCCAATGGCAGCGATGCAGAGGAGTGAGGAGCCCGTGGGGGTCTTTCTCCCAGCGGGTCATTCCTCACTGTGATCCTCAGACCACCAATGGGATTAGCCGAAGTAGCCTTCTTCTGAAATTAACCAGAAGAAGAACTAGATCTGGGGAATCTCCAAAGGGACTCCCCCTCGTCTGAGGGTTCTCAGTCTCGATCTTAACATCGCGATGGTCATGTTCCCGCAGTGGGAACATGACTCATTCACGAATGCTGCCTCAGCGTGCACAAGGCCCAAACACGAGAGGCAGCGATCATGACTATCAACCGGTGGCAGATATTGACCACATCCAGAAACACACGGGTGAAACGTCATCCTGAAAAGGACGCAAACATTTCAGACCTTACTAATGCAGAATTCTCTCTCTCTCTCTCTCTCTCTCTCTCTCTCGATCTTTAAAGGTCTAGGAGAGGGAACGCAACATTCAGATATCACACTGCTGGTGGGTACAACAAAAATAACCATATAGAATACAAGGTGTTGGAAACGTGATCATTTATTACAAAAAGCCGAAGCCACTAGATACAGTGCGTGAGCTACAGTATGTACAATGTAAATGAAAACATTTAAACTTCTAAACAAACATTACAAACTTCTTTTATTTGTGTACACTCACATTAACATCAAAACCTTGTTTTTTTTAAATAAATAAATAAAATAAACAGGGTGCGCTTTCAGCTCACTCTGTCTCCGCAAAAATCTTTCTGAAACAAGTCTGGAAAATGAACTGAAACTCAGCTAATACTTAACACACAAACATGAAACATACGTCTAAAGAAAGCTTTAAATTTCTACTTTTTAAATAAAACAATTCACATTTAAAACAAATATTCTCATGCAATGTAATCTGTATGAAACTAAAGAGAAGTACAGTTTCTCCCGCCTCAGCTAATTATCTTTAATGTGTTCACACCCACTCGCAGAGTGCGCTATTTATAAGATAATGTGTTGAGGTGATCTATGCAAAATAGGTAAACGCCCCCAGGCAAATGCCTTAAAACCAGCAAGTTTCATTCATTCACTTTCCTGCGCGCTTGGAAGATGACACGATACATCGGTGAAGAAGGCCTTCAGCTCGTCCTGGATAGTGACGAAGAGTTCACATTTTCCTCAAAAAAAGAGCGGGACTCTGACGACGAAGGTTTGCATTTTGAAGAGTGACTTGATCCAGCCGTGGATAAAATTTTGGATGAGTGCGTTTTTTTAAATTTACTTGCATTAGTTGACAAGCTATTTTATATAAACATGTACATATTTTACTGGTTGGACCATTTCCATACTTGCAATTCAGAGTAGCCTATTGACATTTAAAATATATCTTAATAGGCAGGTTTTAGTTATATTTAAATGGTCTAGGCTATGCTGTATAATATGTCAAATGATATGTTTAGATCATAGGCCTAGTATGTATGAAAGTTAGAATTTGGAAATTAATTTAGAAAATATTATGTATGTTTAGATTATATTTTGACTATGCACACGACAGGTGTCGTTCAGTTTTGAGAACAACTGAAAAGTAAGTACACTTATTCCCTTTCTTTCAGATATTAGTATAATTCTGTTTACATATTCCGATTTTACATAGTCCATACAAACATTATGGGGCCCTATTTTAACGATCTGAAACGCAAGTGTCAAAGCGCAAAGCGCAAGTGACTTTGTGGGCGGGTCTTGGCGCTGTTGCTAGTTTCCCGGCGGGATAAATGACTCTTGCGCCAGGCGCAAATCTAAAATGGGTTGGTCTGAAGCAGCTTCATTATTCATAGGTGTGGTTTGGGCGTAACGTGAAATAAACCAATCAGAGCGTCATCTCACATTCCCTTTAAGAGCAGGCGCGCTTGTTCTAAAGCGGATTCCTATCATAACGGCGGATTTGCCAGGCGCGCGCCAGGAGCGGTTCACAGCCGAGGAGAGCAACGCTCTCGTCAGGGAGGTTAGGGATGGAGAAACCCAACTAAATTAACTTCGGTTAAAAAGGCGTATGATAATTTGGGTAAATGTGTAAGCTATATGTATGCTTTTATAATAAATTGTCTATCTATCTATCTATCTATCTATCTATCTATCTATCTATCTATCTATCTATCGTAATAATGAATGATTTGCAAAAATGAAAACTGCTGCTTCTGTGTAGATGAGAGAATCAAAGTGTATGCGCGTTGTGCACACGCTTCATTGATTATGGCCAAGCATGCGCCCTTAAAATAGCATATGAATAACATGCGCAACGCGCCACTGACTTTAAACTATTTTTTCCTGGTTAGTGGCGCAATTGTTTTCTAAACCTGCAAAATAGCATGAAGGAACGTTTGCGCCGGAACACACCTCCTTTTTTGCGCTGAACCGCCCAATGAGCGCAAGTTCATTCCCTAGTTTAGCAACGTGCTTCTGTGGAGGGAAAAACGCGCTTTGCGCGGGTGCAAAATATGAATGACACATGCGTCGGTGTACAAAGTCAATTGCGCTGGGTGCAAGATAGGGCCCTATGTGTCTGTATGGCTTTGAAAAAAAAAATAAATCCATCCATCCATATCTTTTCAATATCTGGCCAATATTACCTTTAGTGATTGAAATACAGTTGTTGTATTTTGTGTAATAAACATGCTCACAGTTGTTTGTTTGTTTTACTGCTATAAAAATGATGGTGATCATCAGACACCTTTTGTGGCCAATACAAACATTCAGACAAGCAACAAGCAGTCTACTCTGTCATGGAAAACAGAGACTAACATTGATATGGTTCCACAGACTCTGGGATTCTTGCCTGCACGGAAACCTGGCCCACAGCTGAGTCCTGCTGACACACACACTCCACAGAGTCTCTTCAAAATGTTTTTTTCTGAGAATGCAGTGTCAACTCTGTGCCACAACACCAATGCTCAGGCTGCTGGTGCAATTGCAAAAGGCCGCAAATATAAATGGACTGATGTCAGCATCAGTGAGATGTACCACTACATTGGGCTGCTTTTTTACATGGCTATGGTGAAGATCAGCTCCATCAGCGACTACTGGCAGCAAGACAGCATTTTCTCTTTGCCTTTTCCTGCCACAATCATGTCCCGGGACAGATACCGCACCATTTCATGGAATGTGCACATGAGTAACCCAGATGCAGATAAGGAGAATGACAGAAAGAGGGGCACACCTGAACATGACCAGCTTTTCAGGGTCAAACCTCTCATGGACACCATCCGTCATGCTTGTAAATCCATCTATCATCCTAAAAGAAACTTAGCTGTGGATGAAAGAATGGTGGCATGCAAAGCACACACAGGTATGACACAGTACATGAAAGCCAAGCCAACCAGATGGGGTTTCAAGTGGTTTGTTCTTGCAGACTCATCGAATGGATACACTTCGGACTTTTCTGTGTACACAGGAAAGAACAACTTTCCCACAGGCCAATGGATTGTCATATTATGCTGTAACATCTCTTTTGGACTGTAAAGTTTTAGGCTCTGGGTACCATGTGTACATGGACAAATTCTACACAAGCCCAAAGCTCCTAAATTACTTCTTTGCAATGAAGTTTGGTGCATGTGGGACTTACAGGGACAACAGGAAGGACTGCCAACGTGATGCAACTAATTCACTCTCCAAAAAATCTGCCAGGGGATCCATCAGGTGGATTCGAGATGGTCCTCTTGTATTTGTGAAGTGGATAGACACATGAGAGGTATCTGTCTCTTCCACCATTCAATCTGCTTATACTGGTGAGACTGTGCAGAGGAGGGTGAAAACACAAGATACATGGAGGACAATGCCATTTCCATGTCCTGCACCTGAGACTGCCTACAACAAACACACTGCATACAACAAACCAGCAGTGACCATATACCCGTTCCAGGAGCTGAGCTGACCTCAGATGCAAAGAATATTTCCACAGTTGGTCGCAATTGCTGTGTGCTTTGCAAAGTACAGCTTGGTAAAAGGCAGGACACACCTTGGAAATGCCAGGCATGTGATGTTCACTTGTGTCTTCAGTTGAACAGGAACTGTTTTCAAAAATGGCACCAAAAGACATGTAACTGTATTCTCAAAACAATCGGATTGCTTTGATTTCACTACTTATATCCACCTTTCCGAACTTCCGCTACTAGCCTTAGCCCGCTAGCATAGCAGGCGTGGTCTGCGAGGATAGCGATCTGCCTTTACTTTTGTTTATTTTGCTCACATTTGATTTGCTTAGAGCCCGCATCAACGGGGCATAAGCATTTACTGTGAGATCCCTGCCTTTACTTTTATTTATCGCTCACAATTGCTTTGTTTATAGCCGACTGATTATTTATTTATCTCAAAACTGTGTGCTGTGAACTGTTCTCTTCAAAATTTACAAAGCTTATGTGCAATACTATGTGAGCGAGTAGGCTATACACATAGGTGGATGAGTGGGCTCATACAAACCATCCATCTTCAGTAAGACTCTCGTCTCTCTCTGTGTGCACTGAACACTTTAATTATTTTTATTTAATTTTGCACTGTCTCTGTTTGCACTTTTGGCCCGAATGTTTCTTTTGAACTGTCTTTTTAAAATAAATACAGCTTTGGTGAGCAGCCTTGGTGAGTAAAGTTTTTATGTAAAGAAAATGTACAGTCAGATTACTACTTTTAACTTAAACTTGCTTTTTTGAATAAACTTCAAACGATACATTCAATCATTAAGTCTCCTCACATTCATTCTCTATAGTTCCCTCTGTCACATTCCTCATTGATATTCCTAGGGGAGGGTCTTTGTTTCCTCAGGTGTAAATCACTGCATTATTCATGATGTTTCACGCCTCCCCGCATACAGCCATTCTGACACTAAAAGTGTCTTACAAAAGTTAAATGACTATATTGTTTTGTATGAGTGAGTGCTCATAGACCCTGCCCCAGCCCCAGACCCAGACCCAGACCCCGCCCCGTGGGGTGATCCTTGGCAGCCATGCGCAAACAACCAGGCATCCAGCACAGACAATACATTACAACAAAACTGACACAGTGGCCACATGTTTGGTTTTCTTTCAGCCAGTATTTCACCTTTCTATTAAATGTTTTCAGTTCGGTTTGTGTTTTTATTTCAGTTGGTAAATCATTCCAAAAATGGGTCCCTATCACTGAAAAACATAACTGGCCGAAAGTGGTTTTGCGCTCCTCTGCTATGCAGTCGCCACCCACTGCTCTCCTAGTGGCCTCTCTCCTTCTGTTTATTTTTGTCACAAAAGGACAGAGTACGGCTGGAGCTAGATTATTTGCACATTTAAAAGTCAGTTTATTAAAAGAGAACTTAATAAAACTATCAAAATCTAAAAGCTTGTATTTCTGTGCAATCAAACAGTGGTGCCACATAGTTGGTTTCTGATCCATTATTTTCAGTGCCTGTTTATATACTGATATTATGGGTTTGACTGTTGTCTGGGAGGCTTGGCTCCATACAGTAACACAATAAGATAAGTGAGAGAGTATCTGTCAGGGTTTACAGATGATGCAGACAAAATGGTAAGTTTAATGCTTTAATTGCAGAATGAATCGGAGATGAAGACAATAGGTGAGTAACAGCAACCCAGATAATCAGAATATGCTTAGCTGAATGGTAAAGTCTCTTTCTTTCTTGCAGGTGACGAAGATGAAGGATCGATGGAGGATCGATGAAGATGACTGGCAGACAGATGGAAGGCGTTCACGTCTCAGGTAAGTGTTTAGGGAGTCTGTGAGTCTTGAATTGTCGTGTATAGACAAGACCAGACGATGACTGAAGGGTGAGTGCTGAATATAAAGGGGTGAGATGACGAGGTACAGGTGAAGATGATTACTCAGGGGAGAGTGAGTGCAGGTGTGAAGACACGAGGGATGCTGGGAAGTGTAGTGAAGTGAAGACAGACGGTGAAGGTGGTGAATGTGACATTATCATGGCATGAAAAAACAGTAAGCTGCCTTGACAGGTATATGAGACCTTATCATTCTGAAACAGTTCAAGTTTGTCCGGACAGTCTTACAGAGTTTGTAAATGTGTTTATTGAATTTGAGTTGTGAATCCAGAATAATACCTAAAAATTTTAATTCCTCAACTTCCTCTATGGCTTCTTGATCTATTTTGATAGTACACTTAGCTTTCCCTCTTATAGAGAAGCACATAGATACAGTCTTTCTGACGTTGAGTGTCAGATGGTTGTCTTTAAGCCACTGGGATATACCCTCCATTTCCTTGGTCAGGGTCTCTGCCACTGCACTTGGTGTCCTGGCTGATGCATACATTACTGTATCGTCAGCATACATTAGACAGTTGGCTGACTGACAGCATGTTGGTAAATCGTTTATATATAAACTAAAGAGCAGAGGCCCCAAAATAGAGCCCTGTGGGATACCCATTATGAACTGTAGTGGTGTTGAGAGCTCAGTGTTTATTTTAACACGCTGCTCTCTATGCTCCAGATATTCTGCAAACCAGCCGATAGCATGTTCAGAGAAGTTGAAGCTGGTGAGTTTATTCAAGAGTATATTGTGGTTCATGGTGTCAAAGGCCTTTTTTAGGTCTATAAACACAGCTCCCACGACATTACCCTTGTCCAACTTACTCTTAATGTTCTCGGTAAGGTAGCAGTTAGCCATTTCTGTAGAGTACCCTGCTCTAAATCCAAACTGTTTAGAATTGATAAGTTTGCTACTGTCAATATGCTCTACTAGCTGTAGTAGTTCTTCAGTGCCAGTTTTCAGTACGGATGAATCTAATGGCTTGAATAAACTAATGAGTAGGCTATGGAGTAATTGTGGTAACAGTCACTGTGTCAGAACCATCAAACCACTTACATTTGTGAATCAACACTGTGGCGTAATAGTCTCTCTTGTTATTGTAAATGCAAATGCTCATTCACACGTGTATCTGAATCAGAGAACAAATGCAAAGGACTGTGTTTATTAGCGTACAGTTGTATACAGTGCATTTGTGTGAAGTTCACTAGTGTTTAATTCAATAGTGCTTTTTATTGTGAGAAGATCTGATGCAGTTTTTTATATCATCCCAAAGACCTTTATTTAGGCTATTCTTCATGACGATTTTACAGTGTTTACATTTGTTAGCTCATATTCAGGTGTACATATCTGTCTGCTAAATGAAGAAATGCTAAACGAATAGATCTACATTTATTTTTGACTAATTACTTGTAAGTTGTAACAGATATCTGTAACTAAGAATGAAATGAAGCATTGGTTTGAGAAGTTTCACTCCATGGAGGAACATGACTTCAGCAAACTGGAGCACTGGCATTACTGGCATTACTGGTGGTCTTTTTCTTCTGGAAGATTTTTCCGTCCGGTTGTTTCCTCCATGTAAATGTGACGTCCTGATCGCTCAGCATCTGCTGTAACTAAACCACAAAAACAGGCTTTCATTTAACAAGTGTGATGTATTTCTCCTCAAAATTATCTTACAAATCTGGCAGAAAGTGCAGAAACTGGCGAAGCTCAAAATGCATACATAATATTTTGTCATTACGCGAAGGACTGACCAACTCATTGAACAAATGCTTACAAATCTGAACACATTCGTCACCAAAAGCAAATGTCGCAAAAGCTCTTAATAAATAATACATGTGTGATGATTCTCATTAGACTCTCATTACTGTCATACATGAATGGAAATCATCAAGCCAGCACAGATTTTTAATACATTACTGGAGCTCTTCGCGTGTCGGTCGCGATGACAGAATACAATGACAGAAATGTATTTTTTATTTTCAATTAAATGAATGTACCATATATTTAAGTTCGATGAAGTTAAATTTGAAGTTATTATTTTGTATTTTTAAGGGATTTTATGGTACTAAATTATATTTACGCTGTATTTATAATCCATTTATTCACTTTTTGAGCATAGACCTGACAATTAAATGTCCAACTCAAACTGTGGTAAATCTTGAGTGCTTTAAAGCACATACTTCAGTTTGATCTCTTTTTAAAGTTTTTAAAAAAGTTACAGAATTTTACGTTTATTGTTATGAAAAATTTGCAAAAATACAATTTTAAATTTTTATGTACATGTTTTATTCTAAAACTGTGAGAAAATCAAAGCTACAAATCTAAACAAGTTTGATATCTCAAAAAATGAGCTTTCATTGAGACTGTGTTCGGCTGCAGTTCCAAACGCTTCCACTAGAGGAAATTCGTCTCCCATTTAATTTCCCAATGCGAGGAGCACAAGTGACTATTTTTTTCAGGACCATTTAACCTGTTCAAATGATGTCCATAATTTTTTTTTTCACACAGCAAGTGCCAAAACCAAGTTTCATACCATTCCAATAAAGAAAACAAAACAAAAACAAGTGTAAAATTTGTCTGTAAAAAAATTAGTGAAGAGCCCCAGAGGGTTAATTTGAGTCTGTTGAGTGTTATAAAACCCACCTTGTTTAAGACGAGTGCACTCAGTGTAGCGTCGTCCGCATTCTCACTGGCTTTGACCTGCACTCGGATCACCTGCTTTCTCTTCACTGCAGGACAACACACGTAATATCTTACTTTGTGTTTTACTATATCATACTTTATATGAATATGTAGATTAGGGATTCCCAAACTTCTTGTCAGCCGAACCCCTTTGACCAAAAACAAGGGTGCTTCGATCAGGATTTTTGGAGTCGATACGGTCACTGATATCTATTCTCTATACCGATATCTGTTTGAAGACTTCTTTTAATCCTGTAGAATTATTTATAGGGATGCTTCAGTCTAATTTTACAGAAATTCATTCAGTGCCAGAATCTCATTTTTGCAGACGGGGGGAATCCCTCCTTAAGTGACTCTTGTGGGGGGATTTTTTGCAAAAATATATATTTAGTGCATTTTTGTTTTTAAAACGGGGCAATTGCATAATAGCTTACACACACACAGAACAAGCCTGATTTCAAACTATGAACTGAATTGCGAAAAAGTTAACAGTCAGTAATAAAATAAAAACAGTAGCACAAATAAATAAAACAGAATAAAGATTAGTAAAATAAACAGTGCTGTAAGTTTTTTTCAGGTAGGTGTAACAGTAGGGAAGAATACTAAATAAATTTAATAATGAATCAAATGTAAAATAATACTGGATGATCTTTTAAAAATAAACATAGATTAATCAGTAACACTTTAGAATACTGTTCCTTCATTAATGAATAATTACACAGGAACAAACGAGTAACTGATTATTAACATTCTAGTAACTACTATTAACTAACAAGAAACTCTGATTAACACATTAGTAAGTAATAGCGCTCAAATGAATGCAGTAGTTCATTATTAGCTAATCAGTAACTATTATTTTTTTCATACCTCCCAGAGAACTACTATCTACAGGTTCATAATTAACATGAATAATGCATAATTTATAATAAAAGGAAATGGTAACCCACTAGTAATGACTCAAGTATTACTACATCATTCTAAAGGAACTACTAATTATTTGGATCAGTATCTAAAGTGAAAAACATGATAACAACCTAATATTGACTGAAGTCATTGTAAGATTTTGAGATTTTTGTAAGATTTTGAATAGTAATTCCTTCCAATGGATTTGGTAACACTTTAGTCATTACTAGTGTGTTCCCATGATCTTCACTTTAGAATACAAATAATAAATAGTTCCTTTAGAAAGATGTAGTAACACTTGAGTTATTACTATCAAAAACCTTACAAAAGCATTTAAACTTACAATGACTTCAGTCAATATTAGGTATTTATCATGTTTTTCACTTTAGATACTGATCCAAATTATTAGTAGTTCCTTTAGAAGGATGTAATAACACTTGATTAATTACTAATGAGTTACCATTACCTTATTATATATTATGCATTATTAATATTATGAAACTGTATAGTTCTTAGTCTTCAGTGAGGTATGAAAGTAGTAATAATTGATTAGCTAATAGTGAACTACCACATTCAACTGAACGCTATTACTTACTAATTTGTTAATCAGAGTTTCTTGTTAGTTAATAATAATAGTAGTTACTACAATCTTAATAGTGCATTACTCAGTTGTTCCTGTGTAGTTATTCATTAATGAAGGAACAGTATTCTAAAGTGTTACCGATTAATCATTACAATTAAGGTTACACAAATGTGTCATTCAAGAGCAGTTAGTGTCATTAATGTTAATCAAACAACAAAATACAGAAATAATCAGAGACAGTGGCAGGATTATTAGGCTGCTGTCACTTTAAGAGCTGCACAGATCCAATATACTGATACACAACTTTCTAATTCTGTAATTCTGTAATTCTGTAATTCGGTTTAGTGACGAAGCGACACTGCCTCGATTGAGCAAGCCCTTATAGTGCAGACGATGTGCTGATGTGAAGACTAACTTCCCAAAGCCATTATCTGATTGTGATCAGTGGACGACCAATCAGAGCTCCCCTAACCAAAAATGCGGAACCGATTTTAAGATGGGTGTATATAATTAAATCACATTAAAATTAAAGTGTCAAATTAAAGTGAATGATTTTAAAATAAAACACTTTCTAAGAAAAATATTAAATATTTTAGTTGTTTATCTGCATGTCACGTGACCATTAACCAACATCAGAGAACTGTGAATATGTGAATGTGTTGTTTTATTATTATAAATTATATTATATTTATAAATAGTGATGCACCGAAATTTCGACTACTGAAACATTTCGGCCGAAACAGCTATTTTCGGGTTTCAGGCGGTTTTGGAGTGCATCCCTATATTCATACATTTTAGCATTTGCGTTTTTATAAAAATATATGTATAATATTAAATATTGATATTTTTATGATTTAAGTAATTATTAGCTTTTCACAGTTCTCTCATAAACCTCCAGTTTGGGAAACTCTTATTAAATGAACAGTCATAATCAGTTTTGGTCAACAAACAACGAAAAGAAGGAAAGTAAAGGACTTACCAATGCTGCAGTAGAAGTAATAAGGTAGAGTGCAATTGTTATCGGTAATAGAATTACTATCATAATATACACCGGCACAGTTTAGGCCCGTCCCGCTGAATCCCTGAGTAGTGAGTTGGGTTGAGGAAGTAAAGGTGGCCTGATCTGACCACTTCCACGAGTCCCGGTACAGTCCGATCCAGGGCTGATACACATTTATCAAGCTGACGATCTCATTGTTGTCCTCTAGACTCCTAACAGTGGCCAGGTCTGTGTAATGCTCTCTGCAATACTTCTGAGCGTCAAGCCACGTCTTAAAATCTCTGACTAAAACCATTTTCTTTGTTGCATTGGTCGTTTCTGTAAAAAACAGAGTCAAGACATCAAAGGCATGACAAGACTAAATCATTTTCTCTAGTTTAACGAGTGTGAGCCTCTTAAACCTGCCAAAATTTGTTTCCAGAAGTCAATTTTTTTTTTATTTCCATAGTTTATATGGACCCAGCATGGATAATTATTATTATTATTTTTATTTTTTTTGTATCCCTTTATACTCCATTTCAGTTATTCTGATGTTTCATGTTTTCATGTTATCATGTTTAATTTACTTGCCATTTCTTTGTAATTATTTGTGAACTTTACTAGCAATTTTTGAGTGAAAGTTGTAAATCTTACACCAAATACTTGTTAAAACCTGTATAATGTTTTCCTTTGTGTTCCACGAAAGCGTTAATACAAGATTGAAATGACATGATGGTCAGTTATTGACAAACACTTGTATTTTTGGGTGAACTATCCCTTTAATCTCCCATTTTGAGTTTTATATGTCTATTTTGAGAATATTTAAAGTATAACATTTAGGGATGCACCGATATGAACATTTTGGCAGATACGATAACCGATAATTCTTTATATTTGAAAATAAATCTAAATCCAAATTTGTATATAGTTTTTGAGAGCCTGATTACAAAAACAAAAGTCTCACTATGTCCCAAACACACAATTTTAATGTTCTCATAATAATTGTATGTTACCGATATAACAGACTACTGTGGCACTTAACTGTATTTTAATTTTTTGAAGTGATTCCAATCATATTTCACATAATTCAAACAGTGCGCATCTGAAGTGTCTCAGCTGAAGGAAGTAATCCATTATTTATCTGCTTTAATATATTGGCAAAATTTTATAATCAGGCCAATACCGATATGGTGGCCGATATATCATGCATCCCTAATAAAATTAAAATATTTTTTGTGTGACATGGACTGAAATGGTATGAAATCCCAATGCAGTCACTAGAGTTCCAGTTGAGGTCATTGTGTTATTAACTGATTATGTAAATTTATTATAATTAATAATTAAATAATTAAATAATTAAATCCTAGACAATGTAATTTGTAATGTATTACATTTACAATGTAATTTAGGGGTGGGTGAAATACTGGATAAAACGATAAACCATTCAAATATGTAAAACTGCGATGCTGAATCTCCAGCGCCACAACATTAAAAATCATATTTACTTGATTTGTGAATGTAATTGCAGTCTAAATATGATTGTGCACATCCTTCTATTGAGTGTTTGCACTTTAATCACAATTATTTACAGTTATTCATCTGAACAAAATTCATGATCCTGCCTAATTGAGATATAAATGTTTACTTCTATCGGCTACCCCTAATGCCATTATATTAATGTCTTCATGCATACCATATTCCTCATTGAAAGTTGCTTTGGATAAAAGCGTCTGCTAAATAAATAAATAGATGGATATGTAATAAATGCATAAACTGAAATAATGAGCATCAATAAAGAGTGTTTCTCACCGTCACTACACACAAAATATTTAGTGACATCACAGCTGTCATCATACCAGTATCCAGTTTTATACACTGCGACACATTCCTCGTGCCCACCGCCGTTATTCGGCTGGCCAGGATCCCAGGACTGAAACACTACACTCTCATCTTGATAAGACCAACGCCAGCTGTTGATGTCATTGTAGAGTCCAATCCAGGCAAATGTATAAAAATCTTCTTCATGTTCGACTTCTTGCAGAGTGGTCCAGTCTTCATCGCTCTGAACCGTGGCCAGGTCGATGTGGTTTTTCCTGCAGTAATTTTGAGCTTTTTCCCACGGCATCGACTCTCGGATCAGAACATACTTGTGTGGATCACACAGAGTCAGTGACAGGAATCCTGTCGACAGAATACACTCATTTCAAGATTTGTATATATTATTTTCCCCAGTGTCCTTCTTAAAGGTTCCACTCAATGTATTTGTGTCTATTTGGCTGGATTTTTATTTTATTTTATTATCATTGTTGACCAAGTTCTTGTTGTCTTCGATTTTGATTTTCGTTTAAGAAATGACCAATCAGAGCAGAGCAGCTCTCATTGAGAGAAAAAATAGCTGTGTGTATTATGAGGAAATTAAAATAGCATAATAGGCGCACTTAAAATATAGTTTGTCCAAGATTAAATAAGGATTTGATTTTAATATTGTTCTTTGAAGTGTAAAACAAAGTGTTTTCTGGTTAAGAAGTCCACCCACAATTTTATTATTATAATAAACAATCATAACAATTAATGATTTAAAATTAACCTTCAGAATAATCGGCCGCTAGTGACGGATCTTGTCTGGACAGCTTTTTTATTTTTGAGAATTCATTTTTCTTTGGCTCTCTCATGTAGATTCTTTCTTTAACTGTCAGTTGATAGTAGACAACCTGAATTATTATTGGCTTGATTACATGACAAATCTCACTCTCCTCTACAAAGATTTGTAGGATATTTCACAGAACAGTTTGTCGTAATATCACTGTATGTAAATGGAACAAATATGCAAATCATTTGGTGTAATTTATCTGATTTTATTTGTTTTTTTGTAATGTTATTTTAATGTTTTACATAATGTTTTACCTGAAAGAGAAAGCAGATGAAGACAAATTTGGTCCATCATCTTGCCAGAGGGTTTGTCACTGGAAAAAAGTACAAATACAAAAAAAAATAAGAATTAGTTCACTAATATACCTATCTTGCATTTAAGTTGACAAATTGACTTGGTTTTTCTTAGGTTTAATGTATTTGAATGAGGAAAAGTGCATAATTTCATGTTTTATCGACGCGTTCTTTGCTGTGCAGCCAAATAATGAAAATATAAGAAAATAAAATAGTAAAATGGCATGTCTATCTACAACAAGAAGAGGTGATGCTCAGAAAAGAGAGTAGATTAATAACAAAACATCCATAAAATCTGTTAATGGAATTGTCATTACAACATTATTAATCGGAGGAGAAAGTGTAAACTTGCATCTTTTAAAAGTACAGCGTAATTACCAGTTCTCTTTTGAATTAAGTCTTGACAGATGAAGTTTTGGCCCACCTGTCCTGTAGTGATAGCAAGTTCCCTTTCATTCAGTCACTACGAGTAACGACTAGAGAGCCGATCACCTTCGAGTATTAGCAAACGAGACAATGGTATGAAAATACCATGGGTCTGTGGAGTTTGCTTCGCGTGGGTATAAAAGGAGCCGCAAGTGCAATCTCACATTATGTTTTTGTTTCGGAGCCGAAGTGTGTATGTGCTTCTCCTTCGCCTTCTTCAAGCTACGAGCGTTCTTCAGTTGGTTTTGATGTGATGGCGCATTTCAGCGGATTCACGATCCTGCTGCTGGTCTGTGCAGTGGCTTGCACGCGGCTCGTGTTTCTCCCCTGGGCGCTTCAGCACTACTGAAGAGCTTTTCTTCCAAAAGAGCTTTATGGACACGTATTTTTAAAGATGTCTCGTCCGTGTGCTTCTGGTTGTGGGCGCATGGTCCATTCGACTGATGGTCACAAGCGCTGCCTCGCGTGTTTGGGCTTTAATCACGCTCAGGCAGCGCTCGTGGATGAGTCATGTTCTCATTGTGGGAATATGGGTATCGTGGTGCTTAGATCAAGACTCAATGACCTCCGTGGGGGTACAGCACTGCAGCACCTGCTCCCAGTGCCTTTCTTCCTGGAAGTCCATCATAGGGCCAGGTGATCTCCACATGTGTGGTCTAGAAACGCCATCTGTGGCTCAACCTGGCCGATATGCAAGAGGCTGAGAGAACCCGTTTTCTCAACTCCACCATATCCCAGGCTGGGCTCTTCGGCGGTGCTGTTGAGGACTTTGCCCAACAGTTCTTGGCAGCCCAGAAGCAGACTGAGGAGATAAAACATATCCTGCCCCGACGGCCAGCTGCTGCCTCCACCCAGCCATTGGTGCAGCCCCCTCAGTCTGCTTCCCATTGAGGCCGGCCTCCTGCGGCTCCCGCCCCTCCTACTCGGCCCAAGCAGCAGCCTTCACCTGGGCCAAAGCAAGAAGGAGGTCGTAGGAAGGCGGCACAACCCGTCTCCACCCCTAAGCCTGCCAAACACCAGGCTAAGCGGCGCTCTTAAGATGGGCAGCTCGGAGTTAGGCCTCAGTTCTTTTCAGGAGATGGTGGCAGGACCACTCCTTCCCCCGGTGGAGAATCTTTTGTTCTCTCTTTTCCCCCTGCTGGCCTCACGGTCCACGGCACACTAAAACTATTAAAGAAAGAACTGACACCTCTTGCTCTGAACCCCAAGAGGCCGCGGATGACAGTGTACAATGCAATCTCTCACCACTCTTGTCCCCCTCTGTCACCAGACTCCTGTCAGAGCAGGCCATTGCGGAACGTCTCTCCCTGGCCTCCTCTGTCAGGACGCTGAACTTGACCATGCCCCCACACCGGGATGCTATGCCCTACCATGTCTGGGCCGGTCGTTCTGCATCGCTGCCCCATTGTGGGTACGCCTGTAGTTCCAATGACCCCGCTGGTTCAGTCCTTGGGAGCCTTGCTAGAGCTTCCCAACCTGGCTCGCGAGAAGGATCAGCCTTGGCTATACGATTCAGTTCACACGGTCTTCTCCCTGATTTCGGGGAGTCTGCTTTATCGTGGTGGGTGGCAATGCCTCTGTCATGCGTGCGGAGGTCGCCGCCCTACTTGCGAAGGGTGTGATCGAGCCCATCCCTCTAGCTGAGTTGAAGTCCGGCTTCTACAGCCCTTACTTCATTGTGCCCAAGAAAAGCGGTGGGTTACGACCAATCCTGGACCCTGCACAGGCTTCCATTCAAGATGTTGACAGCTAAACGCATTTTAGAATGCGTTCATCCGTCGGATTCGTTTGCAGCGATCGACCTGAAAGACGCGTACTTTCATGTCTCCATTCTTCCTCGACACAGATCGTTTCTACAGTTTGCTTTTGAGGGGCAGGCATATCAGTACACAGTAGGGGTGGGAATCACCAGAGGCACCACGATACGATATTATCCCGTTACTTAGGTCACGATACGATATTATTGCGATTTTAAACATATTGCGATATTCTGCAATATATTGCAATTTATTACCTTTTTCCAACTTCTTTTAGTACACCACCACCAATACCACACTACAAAAATAATCGTGTAAAACCCAGTAAACCCCGAGATTATTACTTGTGACAATAAAACAAAATATATGGATATGAGAATGTGTATACAACATAACTAAATTAACGATCTCTTACATATTTTCTAATTTCACTAAACATTTCATTAAGTTTCATGAACATTTTTATTAAACATGGACCATTATGTTCATTAAAAATACTTTTTATGCTATTGAATGCTCATTTTTTAAATGTAAGCAACTAATTTAGACGTGCAAACTGGGTGCCGGTGTGGTGAGAAGTTCGAGCTCGGCCAGATTCGGCTCGAAGTCGTTCATCTTCGGATGCGGCGCCGCGAGGAAATCCCCAGGCTTACACCTGATTGGTACCAGTCGTTTGCTTTCCAAGGTTTTAGAGCTGAGAAGCAAATCTGATCAACCTTGAGACGAAGCTGACCGAATGCCCACGCTCTGCGCGGTACCCGCGCTTTTAACCAGAACTGCAGAGGGCGCATGCGGAGTAATGTCATAATGAGTAATGAGTAATCATTAATCAGTAATGAGTATAATGTCTAGCACCCACTCCGAAACCCCGGGAAGCGCTGCCCACGCATCTGCATGGGTGGCTAGGGGTTGGATGCGAAGCGTGCTCTGCTCGCTGGGCAGCAGATGCGCTTCGGTGTGCTGTAATATAGGCGTTATGCCTGTGACATTTGAGGCGGGGAGCGCGCTGATCACAGCGGGCAGAATGCCCGCGCTCGACCCCGCTGCGGTGTTTAACCGAGTGAGGGAGGGCTGGGCGAGTCCCGTAGGACTTATGATGTCTGTGAGTAAGTGTGGGCGTGGGGAAGCGGGCACATTTACTGCTTTGAACGCACTGTCTGCCTGAGCAGAGCGAATGCGCACAGGTTTCGTTTTTACAGAAACCGTGAGACATGCAGAACATAGTGTTTGTGGGCACTGGGCAGTGGGCACGTTTACTATGTTGGGTGCGCGATCGACCTGAGTCGATTTTATGAGCGCGGGCCCTGTGTGAAGGGCTGTGCTTGTGTGTAGGGATGGGCACTGGGCAGTGGGCATCTGCTCTACACTTATAGCACCATCGGCCGTGGCCGGGACACCAGAAAATACACTCTTTATGGGATTTATCTGGGTAGCCGTAAAAACGGCTTTTGTGTGCAGGCAAGAGGGCAACTATTCCGGCTTGTACACTGCAGAATACGCTGGAACAGTCACAATTCTTGGAACTGAGCGAGCGGTGCGTTTCGGTGAGAGTCCAGCCGCGGCGGGACTTGAACACCGACGCTCTCCTAGGCGTGCTAGGATGGCTTCGGGGCTTCGGGCTTCACCGCAATCCTTGGCCGCGGCCCACGCGGAAGAGAGCGAGGCCTCGAGCTGCGGTCCTGTCGGCGCTGCGATGAAGCGGCAGAGGGCGGAGGCTGTGGCTGAGATCTCCGAGCAGACGGTTTTGTACGGCCCGCTGTGGAACTGGAGCGCTTCGGTAAGAAGTGCTTAAAGGCTTGTGACGCTTTCTGCACCTCGGCGAATCTCTCTACGAACTCATTGACAGAGGATCCGAAGAGGCCAGCAGAAGAAAGCGGGGCGTCGAGGAGCGCGGTGCGCTCAGACTCAGACATCTCCGAGAGCGTCAGCCATAGATGTCTCTCAGCAACGGTGACAGAAGCCATGTTCCGTCCTATGGCCTGTGCAGCAGACTTAGTAGTGCGGAGAGCGAGGTCCGAAGCGCTTCTCAAGTCCGCTATGCAGATTGCTTCTGGTCCCATCTCGTCCAGGTTTCGGAGGAGATCGGCCTGGAAAATCTGCAGCGTGGCCATCGTGTGCAGCGCTGACGCAGCCTGCCCAGCGGCGGAGAAAGCGCGACTGAGCAAAGTTGACGTCATGCGGCAGGCTTTAGACGGCAGCACCGGTTTTGCACGCCGTCCAGCAGAGGGCGGGCAAAGGTGGGCTGCTATCGCCTCTTCGACCGGCGGAAGTGAATGGTAGCCTCTGTTCCTAGCACCGTCAACAGTAGAGAATGCTGGAGACACAGACGAACGCATTCGGGCTGAGAAGGGAGCGCTCCACGCTTTGGCAATTTCTTCGTGAAGATCAGGAAAAAAGGGTGCCGGTTTGGACTCAGGCGAAGCGCGCTCCCCAGGAAGGAAGAAACCATCCAGCCGGTTGTGAGAGGGAAGCTCAGGCGTAGACCACTCGAAGCCGAGGCTCGCCGCGGCCAGCGCGAGTACACGCATCAGTTCCATCTCGATGCTAGCTCTTTTGCTTGGTTTACGAGCAGAAGGCGCAAGATCCACAGAGCTCGCCCAATCCTCGCTGCCAGCAGAGAGCAGGTGTGAGAGCATCCTCGATAGAAGCGGCGGCGGACCGCGGCCGCTGTGCATCAGGAAGTGATTCAACCGAAGCCGGCGAAGCAAGCGGGCGAAACAGCGAGCTTTGGCGGGCTGGAGAAGGTTCCGGAACCCGCTGAGCGCGGCGCTTTTTACGGCGCGGCAACACAGCGGGGGGTGCAGACTCGGAGAAAACTGCCAGACGAGTCCTCAGAGTCGCCATAGGCAGTAGCTCGCAGTGAGGGCAGCCGCCGTCAGAGAGCGCGAGCGCTGCATGATCTTCACCCAGGCAGGAAACGCAGAAACTTTAGAAAGACGCGAGCTCTTTTAGAGTGTGTGTCGCGGCGGCAAGCACACACACACACACACACTCACAGAACAGAGAGTAAAGGATATAGGCGCCGGATAGCGCAGCGGAAGCGGCAGTAGAAGGAGGCGTGGCCAGCGGCCTCAGATGATGGCTCGTCCCGCTGAAAGGCTTCTTCAGACGGCGCGGCTTCTCTCGGGATCCAACGATGCGTGAGCTTCGCTGAAGAGATGAAAAATCAGGGATCAGCTGCTCCGAGCCTTCCTTTATAGGGCTAAGCCACGCCCGTTTCGGCGGGACGTTTACTAAGCTTCCTTCAGATTCCAGCATGGTTAAACTTTATTAAATCAGTCAATCACAATTTCCCGACACGGATCTGCCAGCAACATGTAAGTAACCATGTGTAGCCTATTCTAATGCCTGATCTGCGATCAGTGATTTCTGTGTAAGTTCAGATATTTCTCTTAAAATCGTTCAATACTGTTTATGCATCAGTGACTAAACGATCAACTTCACATCATTTCTCGTAGTATTATGAAAATAATCTTTTTTAAACTGTTATTAAATTATATACAGAAAGCGATCAAAGAACGATCCCTTTCCAATCGCCTAAGCTGTCAATCAAACAGCACAGCGCGAGCCGCGAGAGCTTATCTGGAAACTTACCAAACTCGTGATGAAATAATGACACTGTTACACTACACAACGAAGCTCTTACTGTGTACTCACATCGTGTTTGCATTGTGATTTGGTGTAAGCATTTGTGAGAGTGCAAAAATTGCGTTGCAATGATAAGATCTTTATTCACGCGATCAACAGACTGTCTGTCATCTGCTCAGTCAGTGCTCATCATGCTGCAACCTTTCATGTGATGGAATATATTTAAATATAATGCTTTAAACAATACTTTTCACGATTTGTTAATCTCGATAGCTGTAATAGTAAAAACGTAGTAAAAGTTTTCGAGAGAGTTCATTTAATACTAGCTATTTCATATGCAAGCGTGTCAGCCAATCACAGCAGTGGGCGTTTGCACTGCAGTCTCACAGCAGACACGCCCCTTAAAACTGAGCGTTCAAACCTGAGCCTGAAATCAGGCTTGGAAAAATGGCTTTTATTTATAAATTATGACAATTTTTTATGTAAAAATCATACTAACATTATAAGGGCACCCCAGGCAACATTATAAAATAATAAAACAATCCAGTTCATGACCCCTTTAAAGATTTGCTATTTGTTAGTTTTCAGGTCATCTGTATTTGTGTAAATGCATTATGTGTTTGTGATTAGCAGCAGAGTATATTTTTAGATCATGCAAAAGTATTTTTTGACTCTTCTGCAGTTATTTACCTATGCAAATACAAGTAGGTGCATACTGGGCGCTTCTCCTTGACTTTTGTTATACAGACACAACAAAATAATAGAAAAAAAGATAGAATAAGGATGCAGGATATATCGTTCACTCATAGATGGGCACTCGAATTAGAGACTCGCACTCGAGTCACATTTTAATAGACTTCAGACTTGACTCGGACTCGACCTGAAATTACTTCAGACTTGACTCTGACTCCACCAAAGGACTCGTGAATATTTTTAAAACGACTCAAGTCTTTAATCCTTAACTACTGATATCACTGATATCAATAAAATATCAGTGTTAAGTGTTTTATTTGAATGATTTTATAATATCTGCGTCACATATATTTCCTTATATGTCGTGGTAGTTCGGACCCTTGGCATAGAATTTAATGTGTATGTCCGTATATTGCGCGGAAACTCAGAAATGTCACAATGAAAGTCCCATGAAACATGACGGAAGAAACCGTGCCATATGTAATTTGTTCTTGTCATAGGCCAGCTAAAAAACGTGAAGTTCTGCATTGGTGACAACCCAATACCAACGGTGTCTGAGCAACCTGTCAAAAGCCTGGGCAGATGTTACAACGCAAGCCTCAGGGACAAAGACCAAGTGCAGCAAGTAAGGCAGGACATCACCAACAGTCTGGAAAACATCAACAGGACCCTACTGCCAGGCAGTGTTAATTTCGTTAACGAAAACTATGACGAAAAATGTTTGTTGATGACTTTTATTTCCCTGACTAAGACAAGACGATGAGAGAAGACACCCACGTCATTAAACGATAACTGTGACTATATCAACACATTCAATATCATTGACGAAAAAAGACTGAAATGTGTTGAAAATATATATATATATATATATATATATTTAGCAAAACCACCTTTATGGGAAGGCTGCAGACCTGGAGCAGGGTAGATATACGGCCCAAGCAGTTTTACGCCCCTGTTGTTCCTGATGCGTCCAGTAGGGGGATATACTGTGAAATAACATAATTAAATCGACACTTGAAACTTACATTTATAACCATCCTGTCCATAGACTTTGACCAATTTTGAGGCTTTGGTTAATTTAAATATAAACGTTACAGTGTAGATCTGCACTACGGATTAAAATATCTGTAGATATTCAGTTGGGCTTCACTCTCTTCACTCAGTATACAGAAGACTATTTGTTTTTGTGAATTAAAAAATTAATAATACACATAATGGGATCAACTATGTGTTATGAGAAGTAATGATATATGACAGGGCTATTCAATTGGCGGCCAATCATCTCCATCCGGCCCAACGGCACCAACCTCCCTCCTCCTCTTTTCCTGGCGGTGCGGCTAATTTAGTTTGATACTCGCTCTGATTGACCTGAGAAACGTTTTACGTGCGAATATATCAGCAGTTATTATATGTGTCCCGAATTTATGTCGACTGAACCAGCGATAGGCTGCCAATCATTTGTGAATGAATCATTCTTTTGGTTTGATTCTTTCTAAACGCGCTTGCATAACGGTCTAAAACTATTCAGATTCATTCGGACCACTCCGTCAATGTGGTATCTGAATAAGTCACGGCTGAAGGGCGTTGTTAGGCATGACGCGAATATGAAACATTGGCCGAGGTTCTCGGTTAAAGCCAGTGGGTATTAATGTCTGGCTATAATTGTTGTAGAAATTGTGTTACTAAGACTTCTGTACACCCAAATAGTTGAATTTCCAAAACAGCCTAATACATGAATGAACCTCATCGTCGATTATGGTCTAGTCTGAGTCTAACATCATAACTAACATGGTCAGGCTGGTTGTTTCCATGTTCTAATGCTGCGGCAGCTTCCCGCAAAAGCTCACTAACAGATTTCGCCATATCTCGTCGTCTCGATTACAATATAATCACATTTAAATAATTTTGTTTCACACATTAAACTCATGCGGGACGTCGATGACTTAGCTTTACAGAAGGCGTGTCTCAGCGCCGTTACTAGAATAAGCCACACCCACTCATTAACATATAATTTGCATGCAGGTTGTCTTTGAAAATGAAAACGAAAATGAAAACTGTGAAATAAAAGAGGAGTTAAAATGAAAACGAAAATTTACATTTGTATTTGAATTGTGTCACTATTATTGCGTGAGCGTTACTAAAGAGCATTGTAAAAATTGCATTTGTAGTTTCTTTTTCACGTTTGGCTTTTCATTTTAATATTGGCAGTCTTGCCTCGAGACTGTAGTGAAAATGAAATGTGAAATCACCAATTGCATTTTATTTTTCAATTTGACAGGGATAATGCTGTGAAAATGAAATAATTTAATTTCATTCTCAATTTTGTCACATATTTTGCGTACTGTTTTCTGTAATGAAATCGTTAATCTGATTTTAATTTTCATTTTAATCATTTAATTTATTTATTTAAATTTGGCAGAAAATGCCCTCCATAATTTTTGACTACTTTCCCTTTAAATGAAAGTTGTAAAAATGAAATGACATCATATCATAAAGCAGTCATCACTTCTTTGGAGGGAAAAAACTTGGGAAAGTGAGTGAGATCCTCGATTATTTTAACTGTCTATTTTTTACCAATTTAATCTTTCAAATTTGATGTGGTCAACCTCAGTACGTCCACCCTGTTTAGGCAAATATGAACAATCATATTTTTGCAATTATTTATTAGATAAACCTTCTAGCTTGTATTTCATCACGCAATTCTGACTTTATAACATGCAATTGCGACTATATCACGCAATTCTGACTTTATATCACACAATTCTGACTAATACTCACAATTGCGACTTTATAACACACTATTCTGACTTTATATCACGCAATTATGAATTTCATAACACACATTTGCGACTTTATATCACAAATTCTGACTTTATAACACGCATTTGCGACTTTCTAGATAAAAAGTCAGAATTGTGAGATAAAAAGTTGCAATAATATTTTTTTTTCCCTGTGGTGGAAACAAGCTTCCATACATTTCCATCTAAATCCAGTTCAAACTAAAGTGATTATGCAACCGGCTGTATGTGAGCGATAAGAAATTACCCATCCATCTTTATACCACTCATCCACCCTGTTATTATCAGTTTGTCCATCCTATTAAACAGCTTTATTTACAATAATTTCATAAAAAACATACTAATAATTTAGTGACATTTTTTTTTTTTACTGAAGTATCAATATTTTTATTTATTTTTTACAATTTTACAGTTACTTTTATAAACTTTAATTATTTTTTTTTTTTACATTTTATGATGGCCAAAAGACACAGAATACCAGAAATTACCCCTTTTTTGTAATGTGAAGTAATGTAGACAACATTAAAGGCGTAGTTCACTTTTAAAATGAAAATTCTGTCATCATATACTCACCCTCATGTTGTTTCAAACCTGTATGAATTTCTTTCTTCTGCTGAACAGAAAAGAAGATATTTAGAAGAATGTCAGTAACCAGACAGTTTTTGGGTCCCATTGACTTCCATAGTATATATTTTTTTCCTACTATGGAAGTCAATGGGACCCAAAAACTGTCTGGTTACTGATAATCTTCTAAATATCTTCTTTTTTAAATATCATCAGGTTTGAAACAACATGAGGGTGAGTATATGATGACAGAATTTTCATTTTAAAAGTGAACTACTCCTATAAGAGCTAGATTAATATGCAACATTTGTGTATAATGAAACCAGGCGAACATCATTACAGGTAGGCTAATGGATGTCATCAGAAATGTTTTGGTTTGCTAGTTAACTTATTTCCCTAACTCACCATGCAGTAATGGGAATAACAGCGTAATAAATAATAAAATAAATAAATAATAGTTTTTTTTTTTCAATAACGAGTAATCAAACTAATTACTGTTTCCTCCGTTACAACGCCGTTACCATTACTGACAATAAAATACGGCGTTACTATAACTGAGCTCACTGAAGCGGTTTTCATCCGAGTAGACTCTCTCTCAGCCATAGGAACTGCAAAGTTTTTCCTCTGGTGTGTGTGTGTTTGTGTGTTTATGAGGCGCCGGACTGGAGAAAAGCAAGGTGAACGCCGCGAGCGCGCTGAACAGTGCGCAAGAGAGACCGAGTGTGTCTGAGCATAATATAGTTTGTTTATAAATAAATTACACATTTCAGCATTAGAATAATCTCTGTGACATTATTGGTATCATCTGCAACGTTTTAATTAGTTTACATATTGTACTCACAATATGTAACCTGTACCTCAATATGTACCTCACACCATCGGTGCTCGGGCCCTAATAATAAAAGAGACATCAGGAATGCAGTGCCATGTTAAAAAAGTTGTGCAATTAGCAATTATAATATTAATATAGCATAATGTAATAATGTAAAACAATTTGCAGTGTCATGACAATTTATCTAAAAAAAAAATGCATCTGTAAGCACATTTTGCAAACGAATTCAATCTTAAAGGTCAGATAAAAAATCTTGACTTGAATAGTGACAAATAATGAAGAGACAAACGAGTATAATATGATAAATATCACAGCAGATTTGGATTTTTCTGCAGTAACAGACTGAAGATTTCTTAAGCCTCTGTGTTCTTTCAAAGCTTTTATTTTCAGCATTCTCACTTTATTCCTAATATATTCCTAATATAATATATTTATTTATTCATTACCTTTCATGGAAAACCTCCTGCGGATCAGAACTTCAGTGTGGAGACGCCGAGACTGATTCCCGTTCTGACTTTGCTGTATTATAAGGATCCTTATTCAAATGCCATCACAGAGCATGAAATTAACCAGTGAATGATATCATCCTCATGGAAATGGATCATTTTTACATGCTTGTAAAAACAGCATCTCCCTGCTCTTTTCTCCCATTGGGGTCTGTGATGTTAAGAGACCTGATTATTTCAGGACCTTGAAACAGGTCATTATTTTTTAGTTTTTGTATTGTTTTGGTTACTTTGTATGAAAATACTTTGTATTGCTTTGGTAGCAGACAGACTGGCTAAACCGACCGTCTGCTAGCTGTCTCACGTCACCAAGGTCAGATAAATCCCATCACATAGAGCCTCTTTCACCTAGATATCATCATATAGAGACTGTGTCTGTTCCCCAAATTAGCAGGGCCGGCCCGTGGCATAGGCAGTATAGGCAAATGCTAAGGGCGCCGGCGCCGTATACCCTAAGGGGGGCGCCAGAGCCGCGTAAGGAACTTTCCGCTTTTATTGTACTTCATTAACACTGCAACGAGTGGAGCAATAATGGGATGTACATGGCATTGACTTTCTTTCTTTCTTTTTTTTTTGTGATCAAATTTTTCTAATGGCATTGACTTTCTCTTATAAATTCTTACTTTAACGTGACCAGGGGGGAGTTGAAGGGATCATACACTTCCACCAATCAGACTTCTTTTACCCGCGGCCACCATTCGGTTTTCGTTTTTATTGCGTCAAAAAAAGTTAATATGTCAAAGCGTCCCAAATTATCTGGTGCCCAGGGGAGGAAAAAAAGAAAAGAAGAGGAGGAAAAACGCGACAAAGACAAAGGTAATGTTACAGTAAAGATGATGTTAATGATATTATTTTGATGTTACAGAAAGATGATCAATAATGCCATTAGTCATTAGCATACATGGTGGTTAGCTAACGTTAATCTATAAATAACCAGCGCTATCTGCTAGTTCTAACCAAAATATTAACAGTCAATGGTTCTAACAGATAAGCCTAGCGCTATTATTATGGAAAATAGTAATATGAGTACCTTCCTCGGACAAATGTGTAAATATTAGTAATTTAAGGCAGGACCAAAAACACCAATAGAGCTCTTTTTAAGATCATCTTTTCATTTTTTTTATTCAAATCCTTGTAGTATTTCTGTGTCTACTTAAAGATACAAATAGATAAGATATATAAGATAGATACGATAATATACTAATGTCTTATTTTGCACAGTGCCGTATTTCTATTGTATATAAGTTAATGTCACTTGTTTACACTTTTCATTTCGGGAATATTCAAATAATAAGTAAGCTATCTATATTGTATTTCATATATTGAGTTCATTTTTTTATTTGTTTCTTTAATTATTATTATTATAATTAGTATTTTGAATGTGCAATTGTTTTAGTTAAAGGTTGGGTAGGTAAGAATTGTCTAAAGAACTTTTTTTCAAATTGGCTTAAACTGTCTTTATATACCAATACATAATAAAAATGTAAGTACTTTGAAAAAGAGAGTATAAAAATTGAGTGACTATAGTGTATTTAATCTTCAAAAAACACAGCTCATTAATTCCTACCGGGACGAAACAAGTGATTGGCTTGCGCGACTGTCACTCTCCGTCGCCATGACTACCGCCGCTATTACTGGCTCTGCCCAGGTGCGCGCAGTCGAGCACCCGTTTTTAGGTGGGAGTGAATGGAATTAATGAGCTGTGTTTATTGAAGATTAAATACACTAGAGTCACTCAATTTTTTATACTCTCTATTTCAGAGTACTTGCATTTTAATTATGTATTGGTATATAAAGACAGTTTAAACAAATTTGAATAAAAGTTTTTTTTAGACAATTCTGACCTAACCAAACTTTAAATAAAAGAATGTCTAAAACAAAGCTATTAAGTTTCTTGTGAGTATATGTACACTAACAGTGCAAGTACTGTACTGCGATGCAAGGGGGCGCCACTTAAAATCTTGCCTAGGGCACCAAATTGATTAGGGCCGGGCCTGCAAATTAGGACATACAAAAAACTCCTGAACCCATTCAAGGGTAAACATTTAATTGATGTTCAACAAATAAAAAACAGATATAATACGGATGAGCAAATGCTAAAGCTTGGATTGCTGAATATTCTATCCCTTACTTCAAAAGCACTCATTGTTAATGATATGATTACATATTATAACCTAGATGTGCTGTGTTTGACAGAAACCTGGCTAAAACCAGACAATTATATTACTTTAAATGAGTCCACCCCGCAAGATTACTGTTATAAACATGAACCTCGTCTGAAAGGCAAATGATGATGATGATGATATATACTTTATTAATCCCGAGGTAAATTCAAGTATCCAGTAGCATACATAAATTAAACATACATTAAACCTATTAAAATAAAATTAAAATTAAAATAAAATTAACATAACACAATAGCCACGATAAAACAGTGCAAAACAGCAAACAGTGCAAATTGAGGTAAAGAGTGCAAAGGGAGGTAGAAATTATCCAATTGTCTATTGTCCTCCCTGCCATGACTAGGAGCTGTTGTACAGTCTGATGGCCAGTGGGACGAAAGAGTTTTTAAATCTGTTGGTGGAGCTGGGCTGGGACAGTAGTCTACCACTGAACACACTCCTCTGCCCGATGAAGGTGTTGTGCAGAGGGTGGTGGATGTTGTCCAGTATGGACAGCAGTTTGTCCAGGGTCCTTCTTTCTGCCACTGTCACCAGAGAGTCCAGCTCTGAGCCCACTACTGAGCCAGCTCTCCTTACCAGTCTGTCCAGTCGACCAGCGTCTCTCTTCTTGCAGCTTCCTCCCCAACAAACTACAGCATAAAAGAGGACGCTGGCCACCACAGACTGGTAAAACATCTGCAGTAGTTTTCTGCAGATGTTGAAGGACCCCAGCCTTCTCAGGAAGTACAGATGGCTCTGCCCTTTCCTGCAGAGAGAGTCCATATTTGCTCTCCAATCCAGTAGAAGTCCCAGATATTTATAAGTCCTAACCACCTCCACATCAACCCCCTCAATGGACACAGGCTAGAGATCTGGTTTCTTCCTTCTGAACTCAAGTTTAGCTGCAGATGGTTGGTCCTGCACCACCTCGTGAAGTCCTCAACTAGGCTCCTGTACTCCCCCTCCTGTTCGTCCCTGATACAGTCAACTATCGCAGTATCATCTGGATATTTCTGCATATGGGAGAGGCCGGAGTTATACTGGAAGTCAGGTGTGTACAAGGTGAAGAAGAGGACAGGAGAGAGCATGATCCCCTGTTGTGCTCCGGTGCTGCTGACCACAGTGTCTGACATGCAGTCTTCATTCTGACGTACTGTGGTCTCTTTGTGAGGTAGTCCGTAATCCATGTCACCAGGAGTGGGTCCACCCTCATCTCCGTCAGCTTGTCTCTCAACAGGAGCAGCCGGATGGTGTCAACACAGTTCTCACTTCACATTTGAAACTGTATCAAATGCCCTTCTTGAATAAAGAAACATTTCAGTAAGCAGTCCTATTTAGAAAAAAAATCATAACAATCATAAAATAATAACTGCTAGGTGGCAGGTGTACCTAGGGCTAGCTAGCATGTTAGCTAAGCACACCATCAATACACGAAAATTTATGAGATTAAAACCATGTTTGTGCTCCAAACTTACATTATAACGCAAGTCGAGTGTTTTAACCCTCTGAGGTCGACAAACGCGCGGGCGCGTTTTGCCGGATTTTCTCCACATTGTAGCACTATAAACTTAAATTACTCCATCATTTATGGTCATACAGAAAAAAGAAATATAAAAAAAGAATCTGTGATATTTCTCCTTTTGTATGTGTCCACTTACAATCAAATCAAAACATTGTGCTTTTGTAAAATAAAGAAAATAAACAGGGTGTGCTTTCTGCCTCTCCGTCGCGGTGAACTTTTTTTTCTTGAGCACGTCTATAAACTGAAACAAAACTCAGCGAATACTTGTCACACATTTATGAGCCATATACCTTTATAAACATTTAAGTGTGTACTTTTAAATAATCGGATTCAAAACGAAAACAAATATTCTCTGTTTACGTAATTTGTATAAAACCAACAAGATGTCCAGCTTCTCAAACGCTTGCTCATTACAGTTAATTTGGCCACGCCTACTCGCGCAAAAGATATTCACATGCAAATCTCCACATGGAACGCGAACGCGCTCGTTACCTCAACAACAAAACACTTCACTTCACTTTTCGTCGAGTTTGAAAGACGTGCCTGAGCTTACATTGGATTTAGGCTACCTCAGAAGAAGAAGAACGCGATCTGAAGACAAGAAAGATAAGGTAAGAAATTCTTACATAGCCTAGTTTGTTATTGTTGCATAAATGTCACGTTGCAGTTGAACTGTTGCTAGATATATGGGGAATATTATAATATTTAGACCCGTGTTTACTGTGTTTGTGGATATCTGCTCAAACATAGATATGTTTATGGTTAACCATAATGTTTTATATTTGAGCGTGATCGCGTTTGAATGTATCATATTTTGCAAGCGATCGCGTTTGAATGTATCATATTTTGGATGAAAGCAAAACGCACCAAACGGCTTCATGTTTTTATTATTATCTCATTTCATATCATCATAACGGATGGAAACATTTGAAGTAACATGATAATCAATATATTTTCTCTAGCTTAGTTGATACTGAAATCTTTTGGAAGATTTATAGGCTGCTATAGGTTATTTATTGTTATTATTATTTTATCCGCACTGCGCATATACCTTATGCCTACAAGGCACAACAAACCTGGTGTTCATTATATTATATATCGTTGGAAACGTGTGTGTGTGTGTGTGTGTGTGTGTGTGTATTCTGTGAATTTTAAAAAGGAATTTTAAAAAGCAATTTTAACCAGAAAAATCTAATATTTATTTCCAAAATCGTGCAGGCCTTTCTCTTGATATCAGTATGTTCACTTTTTTTTTTTCAGGTCCCAGATGCCACTGAGGACTTCAACATTCACATGAGTCTCAGTACGTGAACATGGTAAAGTGAAAATCTTGGAAATGAAAGGTATGTACAGTGTTTTTAGGAATGGCACAAAGGTCTCTGTCTTTGAAGTGCTTTTTTGGCATTTGTTGTGTATCTTTGGATTATGTTGTGTTGTAAATAAATCCAAACAATTTAAAAGCCATTCTTTTTTAAATCTCCTCATTTACAGTATTGTACAAGGTTGCTCAGAATGATAGGGGCCTGATAGCTCCTAATAGGGCCGTTAGGGGAGGTTCTTTGTCTTTCTCAGGTGAGAAAAGCTTACATATTAATGAGCTCTCGCATAAGGCTTTTTCACACAAAACACGCCGTGAAATTTTTAAATCAATATATTGTCTTATCTGAATGAGCAGTCAGGGTGATTTTCACATAGTTTTGCAGCAAATATTCTAGGCTACGTCATACAATTTTCAAAAGTCTTGTGAAGAAATAATCAGTATGGGTTTCATGGCCTTATTTCAGTGAGAATTTTTTTTTGTATTTTCAAAAACCACGCATAAATGTCATTATCTCAAAACTACAAACTTTTACATACATGCTGTTGATATATTATTGTAGCAGAGTTTGTGCTGAATACAGTGTAATTAGACTTTAGCCATGAAAATGTCACAAGTAACAGATATAACCAGAAATGTCAGAGCATGTCAGAACACCTCCAGGGCCCAGAAAACAGCTCAGACCTCAGAGGGTTAAATAATCTTCTGTGATCTCATTTGGCTTCAGATAAAAAAAAATCTGACAGAAAATATATTATTTTATAGTCTTCTGCACGATGATAAAGTCTATATCGATTAGCATTACATTATAAATATAAACTATTAGTATGAAAATACCTGACATGGCTCGAAGAACACAGGTAAATCAAATATCATTGCAATCATGTTTATTGTCTTCAAAAACATCTTTATCTGCATGTTACAGCGATCTCTGTTAGCTTTGTATGTATCAGGAACTTCCTGGAATGTAACATGATTATGGCTCTTCTTCATGTATTCCATACATGGACTATACTCTGCACATAGGGCGCCCTCAGGCTGCTGGTATGGATTGAAAACACAGTACATTAGAGTTTCCAGCGCTCATAATTATAACATCAATGCATTTGGGTATAAATTCAATAAATATTATTCCTGTCTTTAGAAATCTGATGTAAACCTATGAGAATCTATCAATATTTCTCCAAATCTGCACATTTTTGAGCTAAAAGCCCTGAGGGACGTTGTTTTGTCAAGTGCTATCATGACAACAGCACAGGGTTTTTTTTTTTTTGGAATGGGAGCGGCTGACGCTCAGAATTCATATTAAAGGTATCGACTCATTTTTTTCATTTCATAACTCCTGACACAAATTAAGACATAACTGTCACTATAAGTTTCTCAGAATACATTAGTGGTCAAATACTGAAACTTGAGTCTTATATCTTTTTAATGATGCATAGATGGTCAAGGTGGGGCGCGTATGTGAGCGCCTGGTGGTCGGGCCTCCCCTCATGGGGTCCGGCCGGGCTCAGCCCGAAGGAGCGCCCTCCTGTTGACCTACCACCTGCAGGAGGGACCATAAGGGGCCGGTGCTTAGTGGATCGGGCGGCAGTCGAAGGCGGAGGCCTCGACAACCTGATCCCTGGACGCGGAATCTAGCTCTAGTGACATGGAACGTCACCTCTCTGGCGGGGAAGGAGCCTGAGATTGTGCGTGAGGTTCAGAGATTCCGACTAGAGATAGTTGGGATCACCTCCATGCACGGCCTGGGCTCTGGAACCACACTCCTTGAGAGAGGATGGACTCTTCACCACTCTGGAGTTGCCCATGGTGAGAGGCGGCGGGCTGGTGTGGGTTTTCTTATAGCCCCCCAGCTCAGCTGGCATGTGTTGGAGTTCACCCCGGTGAACGAGAGGGTCGCTTCCCTGCGCCTTCGGGTCGGGGATAGGTCTCTCACTGTCGTGTGCGCATATGGGCCAAACAGCAGTGTAGAGTACCCGGCCTTCTTGGAGACTCTGGGAGGGGTGCTGGAAAGTGCTCAGACTGGGAACTCTGTCGTTCTACTGGGGGACTTCAATGCCCACATGACCTGGAAGGGCGTGATTGGGAGGAACGGCCCCCCTGATCTGAACCTGAGTGGTGTTCTGTTATTGGACTTCTGTGTTAGTTACAGCTTGTCCATAACGAACACCATGTTCAAGCATAAGGGTGTCCATCAGTGCACATGGCACCAGGACACCCTAGGCCGGAGGTCGATGATCGACTTTGTGGTTGTTTCATCTGACCTCAGGCTGTATGTCTTGGACACTCATGTGAAGAGAGGGGTGGAGCTGTCAACTGATCACCACCTGGTGGTGAGTTGGATCCGATGGCGGGGGAGGAAGCTGGACAGACTCGGCAGACCCAAACGTACTGTGAGGGTCTGTTGGGAACGTTTGGCTGAATCCCCTGTCAGAGATATATTTAACTTCCACCTCCGGCAGAGATTCGACCAGATCCCGAGGGAGTCTGGAGATATTGAGTCCGAGTGGACCATGTTCTCCACCTCCATTGTCAACGCGGCCACTCGGAGCTGTGGCCGTAAGGTCTCCAGTGGACACCGGAAGTAAGGGATGCCGTAAAGCTGAAGAAGGAGTCCTATCAGGCCTGGCTGTCTTGTGGGACTCCTGAGGCAGCTGATGGGTACCGACAGGCCAAGCGGACTGCAGCCCGGGTGGTTGTGGAGGCAAAAAATCGGGCTTGGGAGGAGTTCGGTGAGGCCATGAAGAAGGACTACCGGTCGGCCTCGAAGAAATTCTGGCAAACCGTCCGGCGCCTCAGGAGGGGGAAGCAGTGCCCTACCAACACTGTTTACAGTGGAGGGGGGCGGCTGTTGACCTCGACTTGGGATGTCATGGGATGGTGGAAGGAATACTTTGAGGATCTCCTCAATCCCGCCGGCATGTTTTCCATTGAGGAAGCAGAGGCTGAGGGCTCGGAGGTGGACTCGTCCATAACCCGGGCTGAAGTCACCGAGGTAGTCAAGAAACTCCTTGGTGGCAAGGCACCGGGGGTGGATGAGAGTTTTTAAATCTGTACCTCAAGTCTCTGGGTGTTGTGGGGCTGTCTTGGCTGACACGCCTCTACAGCATCCCGTGGCAGTCGGGAACAGTACCTTTGGACTGGCAGACCGGGGTGGTGGTCCCTCTTTTTAAGAAGGGGGACTGGAGGGTGTGCTCCAACTATAGGGGGATCACACTTCTCGGCCTCCCTGGGAAAGTCTATGCCAGGGTACTGGAGAGGAGAATACGGCCGATAGTAGAACCTCAGATTCAGGAGGAACAGTGTGGTTTTCGCCCCGGTCGTGGAACACTGGACCAGCTCTATACCCTCTCCAGGGTGCTGGAGGGTTCATGGGAGTTTGCCCAACCAATCCACATGTGCTTTGTGTATTTGGAGAAGGCATTCGACTGTTTCCCTCGCGGCATCTTGTGGAGGGTGCTCTGGGAGTATGGGGTCCAGGGCCCTTTGCTAAGGGCTGTCCGGTCCCTGGATAGATGGTATCTGATACCTAAATCTGATAGTAACTTTGAACGATTAAAATTGCCGGCTCACTGGCAAAGGATAACAGGTTAGCTGGTTTGCTCTCCCAGCATCCCCATCTCCTGTGATACTGCTCTTCATCTTACAGCCTGTGATGGTTTTCATGTCATCCCAGATCTCCCTCATGTTGTTTTGCTGCAGCTTCTGTTCTACCTTCCTTCTGTAGTCCTCCTTCGCCTCTTTCAGATGGACCTTGTCCTCACCATGTGCTTCCTGCATGACGCTCCAGTCACTACATTCAAAACAGTCTCTCAGAGCCTCTGCTGCCTCAGGAGACCATTTCTTGAAGGTGCGTTTGGTCGTGTATGTATGTATGCTTTTCGTTTTGTTGTCAATGTTACTGATTCCACCAGCCAGGGTAAAATTCGGCCTAAAATACACTTCATAAATACCTTGTACTGTATATAGTGGGGAGCAGCGATATATCCCTCCAGGTGGAAGGGTCCTCTGGAATGTTGTTCTTTTTGGGGATCCTATAAATAGCTCCCTTCCAGGAATCGGGGACTTTCCAAATGATTAGACAGACATTAAAAATCTGAGTGAGGGCTACTATTGAGAATTGTTTTGTTGCTTTGAGCACTTCATAAGTCACACCGTCTGCACCACATGCTTTGTTGTTCAGGGGGCTGCAGAGAACTCTAGAAATCTCCTCTGTGGTGAAGTCTGAGGTTGCGGGGCGATCCCCCGGGCCGTCCAGGTCCAGAGCGCCACACCATGGAGGGCTGCTGCTCTGCTGGTGTAACTGTGCTGGTTGACATTTCGCAGCATAATACTCATGGACTTTACCCACGTCACTTATCACAGGAGGGGGCTCTGGGTAAGTGCTGTGGTTTAGAATGATATCTATTGCCTTGCTTCTCCGGTGTTCCCAAAGATAAGCTAGTTCGTTTTCGCTTACCACTCTGGGCTCTCTCACACTGCTGGAATGTGTCACTCTATTGAGCGCTGGCTGGATGGTTTCCTGGACGAAGCGCAACTGCTGATCTATCCATTCAGTGAGCGTCTCTGAATCGGGCCGCGGTGAGAGGGCTCTACATAGGGGGAATTTCCGTAGGATTCTTACGGTGTACTTTAACAAGGGTATTCCTAGTGGTCTCCCATCTCTGTGAGTTGCTGTGTAGGATCCATTTCTGTAGTATACTCCACATAAGATGATTATAAGTTTTTATAGAAAGGTCCCAAGGGCCCCAAATTTGGCACGGTGACCCCTGGGCCCGCCCCGAGCGACATACCGAAAGCGCCGGTCTGTAAAGCGAAGGCAAATTTTTTCAGCCTCTATGGAGGATGCGAAAGTGGACTGAGTTTGATGGCAGCGGGGGATGGGTGTTTTTTCAGGAAGGTCCTAGACTTTCACGCTTTGGGCCATTCATCGGGGGCCCCTGAAGGGTCAAAATCTCACTCTCTCACTAACTCACTCTCTCACTCACTCACTCACTAACTCACTAACTCACTCTCTCACTAACTCACTAACTCACTCTCTCATTAACTCACTAACTCACTCTCTCACTAACTCACTAACTCACTCTCTCACTAACTCTCTCACTCACTCACTCACTCACTCACTCTCTCTCTCACACACAAACACACACACACACACACACACACACACACACACACAAACACACACACACACACACACACACTCACTCACTCACAGACACACTCACTCACTCACTCACACACACAGTGGAGGTCGGGAAGGAATGGAAGGCTCTATGGAAGAGCTGGTGGGTTATGGCCAGAGAAGAAGCGCAGTACTCCAGCCATCAGTCACGCTGAGGCGTTCCCCAAAGTGTCTCAGGACGCAGTGCGAGTTCCCTTTCTGAAGGGAATCTTAGTTTCAGCTCAAAACAAGAATATATATCTGCCAATAAACTTAATTCAAAAGGAAAACAAAACACAAATATTTTTTTTTTTTTTTGCAGTGTACAGCGAAATTGAAGATGTCCTTTATGTTATGTATTGTTTTTATATATTTCTCGTCCTTTAAGAAACTACAAACTTTAAACTGTTACAAGCTACTGTGATCAAGGAAGCTGAAATGTGCCACCACAAAGTTTTTTTGTAAACGTTGCTTTTTTGGTCACGATCTTACTATAAAAGTATAAACATTGAATTGCTTTTTGCTTCTGTACTTGTAACTATTGTGTCACTTCAGGGTGTAGCAAACATAAACCATTAACAGCAGCTAATAATTCATAAAAAAAGCTGCAACACGGAAGAGACCTGTCAGGTCACATGCAAATGTTACAATAGACAAATGCAATAAAGTTAATATCGCCACCTGGACGAGCTCAGTTACTGGTTATTTTCATATTCAGCGATGCCATTTAAATACAGAACCAAAGTCGAATGGAAATCAGTGTCTGTGTGTTCAGACGGAAACATTTTGCATCTTTAAAACAACACAAGGTTTTGCATGAATTGGTCATAAATTACTTCCTCTAACAAACATTGATTACAACCAAACGAACTGCACTGGAACACATATAATTACATTATAACAATAAGACAACAGAAAATGTGTAAAACTATAGACATATGTTTTTAAAGTCTGCAAAGTGTGATCCATATCATATGACCTTAAAATGCAGTCAATTTTATCAAGAGTTCACATTTGAATTCTTGTTTATTTTAAACATTGTTTTAATCTTAATAGTTAAGATAGGAATCATGGATATTTATTTATTAGTTTATGATTAGTAAAATGGCAGCTATATATTTATGAACTTTTTAAATGTAAGTTCAGGAGGAATCTGCATTTTTTTATTATTATTATTTTTTTTCCTACGGTTAAAAATAAATGTTCTTTATTTGAATCTTATTTCCATTAAGAGCCTTTAACATCAGTGGAAACTTTCCATCAGTGGGAACTTCAGTGTGGAGACGCCGAGACTGATTCCCGTTCTGACTTAAAAGGATCCTAATTTAAATGCTATCGCAGAGCATGAAAATAACCAGTGAATGAGTTCATCCTCATTGAAATGGATCATGTTTACATGCTTGTAAAAACAGCATCTCCCTGCTCAATTCTTCCATTGGGTTCTGTGATGTTAAGAGGACTGATTATTTCAGGACCTTGAAACAAGTCATTATTTTTTAGTTTTTGTATTGCTTTGGTTACTTGTATTTAAAACCGCAGTGCGTCCTGAGACACTGAGGAACGAAATACCCACGCTTCCATGCTAAGGGGATGTTTGCCAATAATGGCTGTGACAAGCACAAAAAATATTTAACACAGAGTAAAATCCCCCTACTGGTACTACACCCTACGGCCACTGCCCAACCTTCATGCTTTAATGAGGAAACACCTTTGAGATTCACACGAAGGACTTGACCCAGAGCCAGCTCAAAGGCCTGGACACCACAAATCAGGCTGTCTGTGTGTGGACTCGACCCGGTGCGGTATATAAGATTTGTAGGCGGCTGAGCACGCCTTTGCCTCCCTGAACTTTAAGGCCTCAACAGAGGTCCCGAAAAGTTCAGAAGGTGAAACTGGGGGATCGAGGAGAAAGGCTTTCTCTTTCTCCCCGATGCTCGCCAAGTTCACCCACATATGTCTCTCCGTGGCCACCATAGCCGCCATCGCTCTACCAATCGACCAACAGCTGTGGCCCACTCACTCACTCTCTCACTCTCTCACTCACTCTGTAGAAAGTGTTCCCCTTTAGCACATGGACTCTCCCAGTCACCCCTGTCATTCAGTGAGAAATGGACTATTCCAAAACTTTCCACCGGAGTTCGCGAAGTGACGGAGAAGAAAGTTGACGGATGATAACGGGAAAAGGAGATCGGCTGAATATTGTATATAGTTTGTAGAGTGGAGTATGGTGTATTAGCCCAAATCGGAGGAGTTTTATAGATTGTGCGTGTGTGTGCATCACACTGTAAGTAATCACATAATTACTGAACAGTCTCAACGAACTCTTATCCTCCTCTATCCATGTTTACATTTAATGTTGTTTACTAAATTATATTTGGCTGCTGTGACATTACTGCCACTCTATGTAGATTTATGCCACTCGTTGTCAGTATTAGTTATATTTATTCCTTATAAACACCAATGCACGTTGTATCTCAGGTCGCATGCATGCGCTCATAGTTGTTTACAATCACGGTTTGACCACATATGCTCGCATGCACAGCTCGTGCACAGCTCGTGTACAGCATTAGCGCAAACACATCCATTCCCACTTATTCCAGTATTTCATCATAGAGATTGTATTGTGTTATATTTTACCTTTATTCGTCAGTAATTTACCAAATAATCTTTATTCATATTGTTCTTGTGTTTTCTGTTTATATCCATATTCATATCTGTATTTTGTATTCACAGAACCACACATCTATGCACCTTTAATAAAACAACGATTTGGAATATAACCTGAGTGAGACATTGTTCTGACCGGACAACCTGTAGCCTTCAGCCAAACCTGAACTAGCAATTAGAGTGAATACTCACAAGATTTTTCACACTCACTCACTCACTCACTCACTCACAGATACACACACACACACACACACACTCACAGACACTCTCACATACACACACACACACACACACACACACACACACACACTCAATCACTCACTCACAGACACGCTCACTCACTCAATCAATCACTCACTTACAGACACACACACACACACACACACACATACACTCACTCACTCTTATTTATTAGTTTATGATTAGTAAAATGGCAGCTTTATATTTATTAACTTTTTAAATGTAAGTTCAGGAGGAATCTGTTAATGCAATCCTGTCAGTCACTTTAAATCGACCGCTTACCTCGATTCCCTGACAAATTGCATGCATTTTTTTTTCTTTTTTTTATTCTACGGTTAAAAATAAAGGTTTTTTATTTGAATTGATGGTTCCATTAAGAGCCTTTAACATCAGTGGAAACTTTCCATTCACAAAGGCTTCTTTATAGTGGAAATAAATAAAAAATTGTTACAAAAAGGTTCTTTTAAGAACTGATCGCTGAAAGGTTATTCATGGAACCTTTTGTTCCATTTTCTTCCCACGGAAAGGGCAACCCAGTGTACAAAGGATATTACTCAGTATTCCACATTTGTTTGTTTATTTTTTCACAAAGGATAACCAGGTAATAAACCTGAAATAATAAGAAACGCAACGTTTAAATTTTCATGTGCATACTACAAACAGCCCCAGTTCTTTACCTCAATAGCCCAATAACAATAAGCAACAATAAATAACATTAATCAAAATACAAATATACAATAATATTAATATACTATAATAATAATGATAATCATTTCATAATTTTCATGTACAAGCTTCACACTTCAAACATTATGCACCATACTCAAGTCCTACCAAAAACCTATGCAAGATTAATGCAGCATCCAAATGTTTATAGGTGTGTTTGGGTTGTTTTAAATTTATTTAATATATCATAGAGTTGTTTGTTGTGGTGGTGATTAGATGAGATCTGTGAAGACGTCACAATCGTACAGCATTGTGGGACATATAGGTGCCTGAAGTGTACATATGAAGTCAAAATCAAGGGAACGAGGGTCTGTCCATATAAACTTCCCTCGTCCACTTCACGAAGTGGAACGCACTTCACATGGCGGCAGGGATTCCCCAGAGGGAAGTGCTTAGGGAAGTTCACAAGTGTGTGTCTTAAAGTGGACTGGAACGCAGCCCAGGTTGAAAGTCATTACAAACTAAATGAATCTCACGCTTTCTTTTCACGTAGTAAACACCGGTCACATGTACTCACAGCACACTCCTCTCTTAAAGAGGCACTACACTATTGGGCTGCTAAACCTCAAACGTTTCTCCATAAGTGTTACTTGCAACATTTGTAGCTCTGGTTTAAGGTAAATATTTGATTAAACATGTAAATAAGAAATAACAAAACTTCACAAATGACAGAACTCCACAGAAAACACAATACCTCCCACTTAAGTTCCTGATCTTATGATCCAAGAAACTTACCAAAATCACTCAAATGATCCCTCTTAGTGACAACCTCTTTATTTTTCCATTTCCACACAATTTTTTTAAGAGCCTTTAGCTTTGCACAATGTCTATGTGTAAGTGTCTGATTAAGGCACGACCGATGGAGGAGCAGCTTAGTCCAGTGTCCAAGTCAACCACATCCCTTGGGCAGGTGTGTGGTGTACTGCCCGGGTATGCGAGATATGGGATGTGCATGCTCTTACTTCTTGTGGATGAGTTTCGTCCTCCACCGGGAGAAGGATCACCAGTCTTCTCACATCTGTTCTGATAACTGTCATGGGCAGTGAAGAACTCCTCTTCTTCCGGCCACTCACCAGGGAAACAGGAAGGCCAGCACATGTTGCGATGTCAGCATCCCCGACAATCCCTTTACTGTCAGGATAAACTGTCAGAATCTGGCCCAGACGAAACTGACCTCTCAAAGCATTTGGGTCAGCAATCCAGACGAGGCCGCCAACTTTGACGTTCCTCTCTGTCCGGTGCCACTTATGTCGAATGAACAGATTTGGGCCAGCTAGTTCCCTCCACTTTGCCCAGAACCGGTCCACTCTGATTTGAATAGCCCTTAGACGACACCAAGGATGGGTCTAGGTCTAGGTCAAGCCCGCTGGTGTCTCCTCCAAGCGATGCTCGACCCAGTATGAGGGAGTTGGGTGTTAAGTACTCGACCGAGTCCTCCTGTTCTTGCGCTCTGGCATCGATTGGGCGTTTGTTTGTCAGGTTGGCTGCCTGATAGAACAGAGTTTGGAGCTCCCCCCATGTGAGAGACCCTGTAGCTCCTCCGAGGCTCATGAGCGCCCTCTTCAAAAGCTTCACAGCAGCCTCCGCAGCTCCATTCCTGTGGGGTGCATCTGCAGGGTGAAAATCCCACTTCCACTCAGTCCCGTTCTTAGCGGCTACATCTTCTATGGACACAGCCTGCAGGCAAACCAGATGTTTATGCAGCACTTAGCACCAACGAAGTTGGTGCCTCTGTCGGACCATAGTTTCCTTGGATGCCCCCTCAGAGCAACAAAGCGGGAGTATGCTTGGAGGAAGCTTTCTGCCGACTGGTCATCGGTGAGGTCTGGCATGGACGGCTAGAGGTAGAGGCAACACCTTCATGGTTTTCTTCATGTGCCTCCGAACACCTTCCTCCGAAGTCCCCTAATCTCTTCAGCAACAGAGGGGTTGATCTCTCTGGCAGTTTTCACAGGCCAATCTGATTCCGGCAACTTCAAAAATTCTGGGCCTTCCTGCCAGACTGATCCTTCAGCAAGCTCCTCAGGGGACACCCCTGTGATGAGGTCGGCGATGTTCTGTCTTCCTTCGACCCACCTCCAGCTATCTACTGATCCGGCCTTTTGGATTTCTCCAATCCGGTTTGCAAAAAATGTCTGATAGCCATAGCTATACTTCTGGATGGCTCCCAGGATTGTCTGACTATCGATCCACCGATCGATCTTGATGTAGCAGTGCTTCTCGAAGTATGTCTTCAGGTGGGATGTGAAATGTTCACGATTAATACCGTTCCCAATTATCTTAAAAACATCCTCAAAGTTTATAGAGATAATTATAAAGAGATATAACTAAAGAGCCTATCCTTAAGTCGTGCCCTTAAGGAGTTAGACGATCAGTCTATACAAGTTAATATTCTACTATAAAAATAATAGAGATATCACAAGTATTATAAGTCTGTCTTTTGAGGTACTCCTTAAACTTTTTTTGCAATATAACATCACCCTGTTGCATGCTGCCTCTTTGGCTAGGCTATATGATCAAATCAAAATACATGGTAATAATTATTTTATAAAAAAGAATGGCTCACCCCTCGTGCGTCTTCTTCACAAAGGATTTCCTGTTCCATGCAGTAGAAAGTGTACTCAAATGATCCAATGGTCCAGTCAGATGATTATAGTAAACGTTATAACAAACTTTATTAAAAATAATCAAATTAAAAGAATACTTGTTACAGAACATAAATGAGTACTAACTAACAGATGTAAAAAATAGCTAAAGCTAGCATGCTTCTTGCATCTAGTAAAAGCTGGCATACTAGATTTTCTAGGCAAGGAAGAGCAATAAATCTTCCTTTGTTTGCGTATTATATAGTCTTGAATTCAGCTGAACTCAGGTTCTGCCTTTAAAATTAGTTTCCACACACTTATTACAGCAAAGCTTTAAAAAGCAACTCTAACGGCATAGCTTTTAACAGTCGTTGATACTGATCTTCCGCACAAGCTCCAGCATATCTGCTTCCGTCATCTCATGGAGGGTAGGTGGCTTCCTGTTCTGTTGCGTTACCCCGGAAACCACGTTTGCAAAGGAAATGCCAGTTTCACACAATCTGTTGGCAGATTTCTTCACAGATGCAAAGACATCCCCGCACAGCTCTGCTTCAATGACATCTCCTTTCTGGTCTACAGGGGTGAGCTTGGCCTTTGATTCAACCATCTTCACTACAACTCCATCTTCTGTTTCCCACCGAAGATAAAGAACGGCTCCGTAGGAAGCTTCACTACCATCGGAAAACGTGATCCCCATTGGGTGACCTATGGCTCCAAGGGTTGTGAGACTCCGGTCGAATATTGCTCACATATTGCTCACATATTGCTCAAAGAGTTTTATTGCAGCCTCTTGAAAACGTGGCGAAAGAGGATCGTCCCAGGTGTCCTTGGAGGGATGGTCTCTTCCTGCTTCCTGAAAGGACTCTCTTATGAGCATCACTCCTCGTTGCTTGACAGGTGAGGCCAGGCCAATAGGGTCATAGAACCCTGCGATCTGACTCAGCAGCATGCGTCGGGTGAGAGGGTCGGGGGTGTTGCCTCTGATCTCATCCTCTCGTAGATCCAGACTGGTCCTTATCTTTCCTCACCTCCTTGAGAAGTTCACAGATGTCAGCACACGGAGTTTGTCAGATTCGGGTTCATATCCCAATCTCAATGCCTTATTCTCCTCATCCCGCATCTGGTTGGGGAGTATCAGGGTCTTGGGTTCTGTTGACTTGACGTTGCTGGGGTCAGTGGGTTTTCCACTCCTCCCACTTTGGCCTGTCAGGGCCCAGGGCTTGAGGGAGAAGCCACCTGCTTTTAGGATCTCTTCCACTCCTTCGGTCATCCTAATCAGAGTTTGGAGATCACCATGCGAAGTCAAGATGTCGTCCACATAGCAGTCCTCTGTCAGGATCCGGCACTCTTCAGTCACGGATGTGAACTGAGGCAGGTTTGCCGTCTCTCTCATGGCAACCTGAGCGATGCATCTGGCAGGCTTGTCGCTGATGTTGACCCTGACAGCGGCAAACACACTGATTTCATCTTTGGGGTTATCCCTCCAGAGGAATCGATGGAGGTGGACCTCCTCGTCCTTCAGCCACACTGAATTATACATTTTCTTAACATCGCCAAGAGCAGCATACAATCTGCTCCTGAATCTCAGCAGGACACCTCGGATCGGGTTGAGGACATCAGGGCCTTTGTGCAGGAGGTTGTTCAGACTCAACCCTTTAAACTCCTGGCTACTGTTCCAGACTATCCTCACTGGCGTTGTGCTAGAATGAGGATTTGGGGCAACCAGATGGCTGATGTACCATGTTATTCCAGCTCTTGATCTTTTCCTTCGTGAACTCGATGGCTGCTCCTCTTGATACCATCTCGCAGATCTGCTCTCCATATGCCGCTTTCCACACAGGTTCTCTTGCCAGCCGAGCCTCAGTGTTCAGGAAGGTTGCTTCCACTGCTCGTCGGTTATCTGGCAGAATTCTTATTCGTGGGAGTGGTGCTGCTGAGGGTCAATTCTTCCATCCTCGTTGGGTCCTCACTCAGGTCTTTGGTGTCTACAAGGACCTCCTTGTGCACCTTTGAGGATGTTCTCATAGACCTTGCAAAGTGAGTTTCAGACTGGTGCAGCATTAGGTCGACCATCTCGAAGAGATCAGGGTGAGTACTGCCAACAGTTTTGCCCAATGGGCCGTCCCAGAGGACTAGATCTCCCTCCAACTTGAACGGCTGTGGAACTAGACGACCTTCCCTGTGGCTGATCAGAAGATCGATGTTCTCAGGGCAGACCAGCTCTTCTGCAGCGACGTCAGGAAAGATCTTTTGCAGTTGTTGCAGAGTGACAGGCTGACTTATCTCCGCAATACTCTCCAGGCCATAGCAGAGCAGTTTGTGTTCCATTACTGTCCCCTTGGTGGTCTTCACTCTTAGTCACAGGGAGTACCTCTTGGTTGTAACTGTCGTTCTCATCCCTCCTATTCCGTGGACAATTAACTTGATGCGCTCACCAATCAGTCCAAGGCAATGGGCAGCATTGTTTGTTATATAGTTGGTGTCAGAGGCAAGGTCAATAAGAGTGCCTATCAGCTGGCCTGAGTTAGTTGTCACTTCCAGTAACATCATTATAACTGGGTACTCTTTCAGTCCACCTCCAGCAGTGCAGACCGTGGTTGAGGTTTTGTTGGAAAATGCCATCCTGAATTCTGCTCTTTATTCCGGAGTGACTTTCGCCAGGAGCTCTTCTTGCTTGCTGGTCAGCCTGAGGCCTTTTCTCTCCAGCCTTTTGGTACCTTGCACCTCGCTGCCAGTGTCTTTCTCTTGAGCGATGGACTTGGGGCAGAGCAGATAGTGGTGAGGCTCTTCTTTGCGGCAGTCCATTTTACTGCAGAGGAACTTCGGGTTGCAACGGCCATCCTTTAGGTGGAAGCACAGGCACCGATTGCATATCCCATGGGTCTTTAGATGGGTCTTTCTCCTCTGGAGATCCATCTCCCTGAAGACTTTGCAGGCAAACAGCCTGCCAGCGTGTGTCTCATCAGCACAGGCAGTGCACAAGCGTGGCTTCGACTGAGACTCTTTTCGGCCTGAGGTAGCTTTGGAGAACGCTTTCTTGACTCCTCTTTCTGGCTTGTCTGCCGGGCCTTTCACTGAGGAGCTTCCCTTTCTACGTCCAACTGATCCAGCTCCTCCAGGACTGCCTCCTGCTTCTTCACTTACGTTAAATACCAGTCTGCCATTCATACTTCATCAAACATTTATAAAATTAAAGTAAGTAAACACGAATAGACACGTATGGTATAGCAATGTTATAAGTCTAAATGTTAGCTTTATGTCCCACGGCTTCACCACCTCGTCAACTTATAACTTTGGAGCATAGCATTATCTTTATCAGTTAAATAAACTGCTTAGATCTACCGGAGCATAGCGTTATCTTTAACGTGCAACGGACGTAAACACAGTACAACAACATAGCATGGCAACAGCAGACAACATTAAGCGTACATCATAAAAGCAGACAAAAAAACATTTGAAATTAAAGCAGAACTTGGTAACTTTTTTTAACTTAATAAAACTGTCTAGAAATCATTTGGATGGTTAAACAACCTGTTCTGGTGATATTGGTGACTTTCCCCGCTCCCCCCAGCGTTCCCAGGCGGAAAACCAACCTTGCAATTTGGGGACTACCGTCCCGGCAAGATAGAAATTGGAAGTCTCGTGAGAAGCGAGAATGAGAACGAGAACAAGCGCGAAACACGAATTGCTTACGGCAATTCGACATAAACACACACGCATGTATGATGTATTACCAGATTACCCACCTCGGTAGACATAGCTCCACGCGATACAGTTGGCTTGCTCCGATCAAAACAAACGCACATGAGCAGCGGTAGAGAGGGGAAAGAGGCCGCCGCAAGTGAGTTTTTTACGACCGTGTTGTGAAATATACGCCCAACTGCTGTAGGTGGAGCTCGTGGGGAAAACCTGCGACAACAAAAGGGAAAATCAGCGAAGAAGTGACTAGAGTTCGCTAGAGTTGCCGAGTTCTGCTTTAAGAGAGCTTACCAAGTGGCTGCACACCGGGTTAAAAGTCATTACAAACTTAATGAATCTCACGCTTCCTTTTCACGTAGTAAACACCGGTCACATGTACTTACAACCCACTCCTCTTTTAAAGAGGCACTACACTATTGGGCTGCTAAACCTCAAACGTTTCTCCATAAGTGTTACTTGCAACATTTGTAGCTCTGGTTTAAGGTAAACTTTTGATTAGTGGTTTCCATCATCCACCTGGGTAGTGAGCTCCTCTGAAAAGAGAATTTATCTCCTTCCTGGGTGTTGACACGAGTTCCTCACTGACAGAATTAGAGTTGTGGGCTGGGCGACACCAGCACATTCACTAAGAAATTAGCCTATGTGTTGAGCCGGTTACTTTCCGTGGGCTCCCTTCACACAAAGCTAGCTTCACCTTAGCCCGGTTTGTACTGTCGGCTGCGCCATTCCCCCTCCTATGGAATCGATAAATGAGCTTTTTGCTCCAGTTGAGTTCCTTATTCCAAACCCTGTTGAGTTCCTCCTCACCCCGTCGTTGTTGGTTGTGGCGGAGCGTCCGATGCTAGACCTATCACTTGTATGCTTGTGTACTTGTATAGGTGGGGTCCATATGTTGTGATCCCATATTTGTATTCTTCCAAGGTTTGACTCCCTGCGGCGAGCCCATGTCTTCCCTTGGCAGAGCCTGCTCTGTGGTCACTGTCCAGTTGCGTCTCCCCCCTGTTATCGGCTGAAGCCACCTCAGTGACATGCAATATGTTGTACTGCCCGCTAAGTTCGCTCAGTCCATATGTGTATTCTCCACATGTTATCTCCTTCGGGCAGGATGTGGCTTCCGCAGTGTATGCCTTCCAACGAAAGGCATGCTTCCCAGTGGCCCTGTCCTATTCCGCCTCAATATGCGGGAAGATCAGGAGGCTTTTGTCTAGGCACTGGAAGGTGGCAGCACTAGTGGCGTCTTAATAGGGATCCCAATCAGTCAACTAGGACTACTTCCCTGAAGGAGGGAACGGAGACGTAGTCCCCTAGCCACTATTGCTGTACCACCGCTGACAGGGGTCCGCTTGGCTCCTCAGCGAAAAACAACTGGTGCGTGTTTATCCATTTCCATATTTATACCCGCACTTCGGGGCATGTGATGAGATTCATGCACGCCAATGTCCATTGGCTCGTTTTTACAATACTCGAAGATGACAGGCTCCCTAGCATGATCCCAATCAGTCAACACGTCGACTACGTCTCCGTTCCCTCCATCAAGGAACGAGGGTTAAATACGTAACCGAGACGATGCCCTTTATGCTTGGTATTGTTTATATAATTTGACCTTTAAGAAACTATAAACTTTAAACTGTTACAAGCTACTGTGATCAAGGAAGCTGAAATGTGCCACCAAAACATTTTTTGTAAATGTTGCTTTTTTGGTCACGATCTTACTATAAAAGTATAAACATTGAATTGCTTTTTGTTTCTGTACTTGTAAGTATTGTGTCACTTTAGGGTGTAGCAAACATAAACCATTAACAGCAGCTAATAATTCATCAAAAAAGCTGCAACACGGTAGCCTGGAAAGCCAGACCTACATCAAGATGTTAGGTCTGGCAACTCACCATAGATACGGCTCAATCCGAGGGCGGGATAAACGGCTGTCTTTCAAATTCCCTCTGCACGCAATAGGACAGCGCTTCAACCAACCAGAGCGTTTTCCCAGCAGCGGAGCTAACGTTAGTTGATAGAATCAACTTTTGAATCTGGCCGGCAAAACTACAAACACATCTTCCTTTTTTAAGAATGACTTAAGTGCCGTTCTTTGCTCTTTTCTCAAAGAAAAACTTAACTCCAAGTCCTCCAGAGTTGTGGCCAAAGCCGATTCGAAAGACTGTTCGCCAGCAGCAGCAGCCATTCTTTGTTTTCAAGTAGCAGGGAACCGTTGCAACTCTGTTGTCATTATGTTAAGCCCGCCCCGCCTACTCTATACACGATGTGATTGGCCTGACCCAATTTAGTTTTTTACAGCTCTGATAGTCAACGGAGAGTTGCTAGACTACCCTGGCTGCAAAATAAATTTTGCTGCCACTAGGGTGCGTCTAGATTTCTAGGCTAGCAACACGGAGCAAATATAACAACAAACAAATGCAATGTTAACATGCACCTGGACAAGCTCAGTTACTGGTTATTTTCATACTCAGCAATGCCATTTAAATAAAGAGCCAAAGTTGAATGGTTTGATTTGTCTGTGTGTTCAGACGGAAACATTTTGCATCTTTAAAACAACACCAGGTTTTGCATGAATGTTTACAACCAAACGAACTGCACTGGAACACATATAATTACATTATAACAATAAGACAACAGAAAATGTGTAAAACTACACAGACGTTGGTTTTTAAAGCCTGTAAAGTGTGATCCATATCATAGTACCTTTAAAATGCAATAATTCACTTCTATCAACAGTTCAGATAGGAATCATGAATATTTATTTATTTGCTTATAAATAGTAAAATGGCAGCTATAAAAACAAACATATTTAAATTAACTTTTTAAATGTAAGTTCAGGAGGAATCTGTTAATGCAATCCTATAACTTTTTAAATGTAAGTTCAGGAGGAATCTGTTAATGCAATCCTATCAGTCACTTTAAAGCGACCGCTTACCTCGATTCCCTGACAAATTACATGCATTTTTTTTTATTCTACGGTTCTTTATTTGAATTTTATTTCCATTAAGAGCCTTTAACATCAGTGGAAACTTTCCATTTCACAAAGGCTTCTTTATAGTGGAAAAAGTTAAAAAAAAAAAGTTCTTCACATACAAAAAGGTTCTTTAAGAACTGATCGCTGAAAGGTTATTCATGGAAACTTTATTTCTAAGAGTGTGCGTTTTGAAATATGGCAAATTTCTCTTTATACAGTTTAAGCAAGAGAAGTTTGTAAAGTGACCTCTGACCTGCAACATACATTTGGCGACTGCTAAATGTTTAGACAATTATTTAACTTTACAATTAATATTTTCTAAAGTGACTTGCACATTTGGAGGCAATTGTAAGGAATTAAACACTGTACGTAGTATAACTCTTAGACTATAAAGTAAAGTCTCATTGATAATCTCTGTTAAGAAAACATTTCTATCTCATATTCAGCAGATGGAGCTCCTGTATAAAGCAAGAACAGCTTTGAGCCAGATATCAGTTGTGTATATCAGTTTTATTTTTAAACACAGAATTGTTTGAAGGTAATTGTTATATATATATATATAATAAGAAAAGTAAATTGGCCAAGTTAAATTGGTTATACGTATTTCATCATGTTTAAATTCGATTAAAAAGTACGCATCTCAGGAGTCAGGACACTGAACAAACACACATTGCTGCCAAACGAAACGCACTGGAAGTCTTTTAAAGCAGCGGGGCGACAGCCGATTGGACGCAGAAGAGCCGCCCTGATGATTGACAGCTGACACGGCCTATCACAGGAACCTGAGAGCGAATAGGAGGCGTACAAGAGAGGGAGGGGAAAACAAAAACACAACAACAAACACGTATAGAACGCAAAATACACACACACACGCACAGACATGTAGCCGGTCTGGACGCGTGCATGTGTCTTTCGCCACGTCTCAGCAACCCCTCTGCGTTGTGTTGTGTGGTGGTGTGATGCTGAATAAAGACTGGAGTCGAATTGCTGGTTCAGTGGTTCTCTTATCTGCATGAGTTGGGAAAATGCAGTTAATCGTTGCATATAATCAAGGTTGAGTAATCAAGCCCGCTCCTCGCTCTGCTCAGACCTCCCACGGACTGAAGCAAGAGCATGCCAATGACGTCACAACAGAGACGAACGCAAAACTCATTAAGAAATATATATATATTTTTGTTCCTTTTTCTTATCTCACATATGCATATTCATTTCCAACAGAAACCATAAGGATTTTGTGTGAATATTTTTTTTTTAATAAAACAAGTTACAAATCAATATTCGTTACACGCACACACACACACACACACACACACACACACACACACACACACACACACACACACACACACTCTCACACACACAAACACACTCTCACGCACACACACTGTCACACACTAGTGTTATTTTAAGTTTTCAGTACGGATGAATCTGATAGCTTGAGGCTATAAATCTAAGCTATTTATAGGTAAACTATGGGACATGATGATGGTAAACAAAAACAAAAAAAGAGATGGAAAGAAAAATTGTGTCATTCATTTTGCATTCGCTTGCAAAATGTTTGCGTTACCCTGAGAAATTTTGCGTCGGCTCACAAAACCTTTGTGTTCTAGGGGTTTTCTAAATATCATTTTTTCTCATTCTTAGATAATTAATAAACTAATGAGTAGGCTATGGAGTAATTGTGGTAACAGTCACTGTGTCAGAACCATCAAACCACTTACATTTGTGAATCAACACTGTGGCGTAATAGTCTCTCTTGTTATTGTAAATGCAAATGCTCATTCACACGTGTATCTGAATCAGAGAACAAATGCAAAGGACTGTGTTTATTAGCGTACAGTTGTATACAGTGCATTTGTGTGAAGTTCACTAGTGTTTAATTCAGTAGTGCTTTTTATTGTGAGAAGATCTGATGCAGTTTTTTATATCATCCCAAAGACCTTTATTTATTCTTCATGACGATTTTACAGTGTTTACATTTGTTAGCTCATATTCAGGTGTACATATCTGTCTGCTAAATGAAGAAATGCTAAACAAATAGATCTACATTTATTTTTGACTAATTACTTGTAAGTTGTAACAGATATCTGTAACTAAGAATGAAATGAAGCATTGGTTTGAGAAGTTTCACTCCATGGAGGAACATGACTTCAGCAAACTGGAGCACTGGCATTACTGGGGGTCTTTTTCTTCTGGAAGATTTTTCCGTTCGGTTGTTTCTTCCATGTAAGTGTGACGTCCTGATCGCTCAGCATCTGCTGTAACTAAACCACAAAAACAGGCTTTCATTTAACAAGTGTGATGTATTTCTCCTCAAAATTATCTTACAAATTTTGCAGAAAGAGCAAAAACTGGCGAAGCTCAAAACACACACAATATTTTGTCATTACACGAAGGACTGACCAACTCATTGAACAAATGCTTACAAATCTGAACACAGTCGTCACCAAAAACAAATGTCGCAAAATGTCTTCATAAATAGTACATGTGTGATGATTCTCATTAGATGCTCATTACTGTCATACATGAATGGAAATCATCAAGCCAGCATAGAATTTTAATACATTACTGGCGCTCTTTGCGTGACGGTCAAAATGACAGTATTTTTTATTTTCAATGAAATTAATGTACTATATTTTGGTTCGATAATGTTTTTATTTTTATTTATTTTTATTTTATGGCAGTAAATTATATTTATGCTGTATTTATAATCCATTTATTCACTTTTTGAGCATATAGACCTGACAATTAAATTTGCAACTTAAACTGTGGTAAATCTTGAGTGCTTTAAAGCACAGACTTCAGTTTGATCTCTTTTTAAAGTTTTAAAAAAAAGTTACAGAATTTTACATTTATTGTTATGAAAAATTAGCAAAAATACTATTTTAATTTTTTATGTACATGTTTTATTCTAAAACTGTGAGAAAATCAAAGCTATAAATCTAAACAAGTTTGATATCTCAAAAAATGAGCTTTCAGTGAGATTGTGTTCGGCTGCAGTTCCAAACGCTTCCACTAGAGGAAATTCGTCTCCCATTTAATTTCCAAATGCGCTCATTTTTGACCGCGAGGAGCACAAGTGTGACTATATTTTTTCAGGACCATTTAACCTGTTCAAATGATGTCCATGATTTTCTTTTTCACACTGCAAGTGCCAAAACCTTTGCCAAGTTTCGTACCATTCCGATAAAGAAAACAAAACAAAAACAAGTGTAAAATTTGTCTGTAAAAAAATGACTGAAGAGCACCAGAGGGTTAATTTGAGTCTGTTGTGTTATAAAACCCACCTTGTTTAAGACGAGTGCACTCAGTGTAGCGTCGTCCGCATTCTCACTGGCTTTGACCTGCACTCGGATCACCTGCTGCTTTCTCTTCACTGCAGGACAACACACGTAATATCTTAATTTGTGTTTTGCTATATCTTACTTTATGAAAATGTGGATTAGGGATTCCCAAACTTCTTGTCAGCCGAACCCCTTTGACCAAAAACAAGTGTGCTCCGATCAGGATTTTTGGAGTCGATACGATCATTGATATCTATTCTCTATACCGATATCTACCGATACCGCTCTATTCTCTATACTCTGTTTTTGTTACAGAAAAAGGCATTAAGGATTATCAACAAGACAGGCTACACAGAACACACTAATAGTTTATTTGTAAATTCTGGACTTCTAAAATTTAAAGATTTGGTTGATTTGAAGATTTTGATTTTTATGTGGAAAGCTAAGCAGAGAGTTCTGCCTATGGTCTTGCAAAATGTATTTACCTTTGTATCAGAGGAAGATGGGCATAGAAGGCAATATCATTTTAAAACTCTTTTTGCACGTACTATACAAAAACAGATGTGTGTGTCTATTTACGGAGTTAATCTGTGGAACACCTTGGACTATGAACTGAAGTGCTGCAAAAGTGTTTGTAAATTTAAGAATTTGTATAAGAAAAAAATACAGGAATGTTTTAAGAAAAATGATGACTAACATGCTTAAAATGATGATAATTAAGTGTAAAGATAGGTATTACTGAAAATATTTGGTGTTTGGGGTGAGGATTGGGGTTGATCCATTTATAAAGCAGTTTTTTTTTTTTTTTTTCTGATGTGCACAAATAAGCGACAGGTACCATAATATTTTCTTCTTCCTGTTCCTGTTCCTGTTCCTTTTTTTTTTTTTTTTCGTTCATGCACGTTATGAATGAATGAATGAATGAATGAATAGATGAATTTATGTATGACTTGTGCAATAAATAAATAAATAAATAAATATCTATTTGAAGACTTCTTTCAATCCTGTAGAATTATTTATATGGATGCTTCAGTCTGATTTTACAGACATTCATTCAGTGCCAGAATCTGATCTTTGATTTTTGAAGAGGGAGGAATCCCTCCTTAAGTGACTCTTGTGGGGGGATTTTTTTTTTTTTTTTTTGAGGGGGGAGGGGTGCATTTTTTTAGACATTTTTCAAAAATATATTTACAATTTTTTGATATTTAAAATGATCTTAACTAAATGTTTGATTATGCAATACATTATTGTTTGTTTTTTTAATGGGGCAATTGCACAATAGCTAACACACACAGAACAAGCCTGATTTCAAACTATGAACTCAATTGCAAAAAAGTTAACAGTCAGTAATAAAATAAGAACAAATATACAAATTATTAGCATTAGCATTTTATTTATTAACAAATAAATAAAACAGAATAAAGATTAGTAAAAATAAACAGTGCTATAAGTTTTTTTCAGGTAGGTGTAACAGTAGGGAAGAATACTAAATAAATGTAATAATGAATCATGTAAAATAATACCGGAGGATCTTCCCTGAATAAATTAAACATAGATTAATCATTACAATTAAGGTTACAAAAATGTGTCATTCAAGAGCAGTGAGTGTCATTAATGTTAATCAAACAATAAAAGACTGAGAAATAATCAGAGACATCGGCAGGATTATTAGGCTGCTGTCACTTTAAGAGCTGCACAGATCCAATATACTGATACACAACTTTCTAATTCTGTAATTCTGTTTAGTGACGAAGCGACACTGCCTCGATTGAGCAAGCTCTTATAGTGCAGACGATGTGCTGATGTGAAGACAAACTTCCCAAAGCCATTATTGGCTATAATGTTATAAATGAACAGTCATAATCAGTTTTTGTCAACAAACAACGAAAAGAAGGAAAGTAAAGGACTTACCAATGCTGCAGTAGAAGTAATAAAGTCCAGTGCAATCGTAATCGCTAATAGAATTACTATCATAATATACACCGGCACAGTTTTTGCGCTCCCCGTTGAGTCCCTGAGCAGCGAGTTGGGTTGAGGAAGTAAAGCTGGCCTGATCTGACCACTTCCACGAGTCCCGGTACAGTCCAATCCAGGCCTCATACACAGTAGTTATCAAGCTGACGACCTGATTGTTGTCCTTTAGACTCCTAACAGTGGCCAGGTCTGTGTAATGCTCTCTGCAATACTTCTGAGCATCAAGCCACGTCTTTGCAGTTTTGATTAAAACCATTTTCTTTATTGCATTGGTCGTTTCTGTGAAAACAGAGTCAAGACATCAAAGGCATGACAAGACTAAATCATTTTCTCTAGTTTAACGAGTGTGAGCCTCTTAAACCTGCCAAGTCAATATTTTTTATTATATTTCCATAGTTTATATGGACCCAGCATGGATAAAATGTTTTTTTGTTTTTTTTTACTCCATTTCAGTTATTCTACTTCAAAATATCATGTTTAATTTACTTGGCATTTCTTTGTAATTATTTGTGAAGTTTTTTGAGTGAAAGTTGTAAATCTTACACCAAATACTTTAAGTGTTAAAACCTGTATAATGTTTTCCTTTGTGTTCCACGAAAGCGTTAATACAAGATTGAAATGACATGATGGTCAGTTATTGACAAACACTTGTATTTTTGGGTGAACTATCCCTTTAATCTCCCATTTTGAGTTTTATATGTCTATTATGAGAATACTTAAAGTATAACATTTAGGGATGCACCGATATGAACATATTGGCCGATACGATAACCGATAATTCTTTATATTTGAAAACCGATATATTGGCTGATAAATCTAAATCCAAATTTTTATATAGTTTTTGAGAGCCTGATTACAAAAACGAAAGTCTCACTATGTCCCAAACACACAATTATAATGTTCTCATAATAATGTTATGTAGCCGATATGACAGACTACTGTGGCACTTAACTGTATTTTAATTTTTTGAAGTGATTCCAATCATATTTCACGCAATTCAAACAGTGCGCATCTGAAGTGTCTCAGCTGAAGGAAGTAATCCATTATTTATCTGCTTTAATATATCGGCAAAATTTTATAATCAGGCCGATAACGATAACATTAAAAAAGGACATATATCAGCTGATACCGATATGGTGGCCGATATATCGTGCATCTCTAATAAAATTAATATATTTTTTGTGTCACATGGACTTAAATGGTATGAAATCCCAATGCAGCCACTAGAGTTCCAGTTGAGGTCATTGTGTTATTAACTGAATATGTACATTTATTATAATTAAATCATAAGACAATGTAATTTAGGGGTGGGTGAAATACTGGATAAAACGATAAACCATTCAAATATGTAAAACTGCGATGATGAATCTCCAGCGCATATTTACTCGATTTGTGAATGTAATTGCAGTCTAAATATGATTGCGCACATCCTTCTATTGAGTGTTTGCACTTTAATCACAATTATTTACAGTTATAGCCTAGAAATCTAGACGCACCCTAGCGGCAGCAAAATGTATTTTGCAGCCAGGGCAGTCTAGCAGCTCTCCATAGACTTTCGAGCTGCAAAAACCTAAATTGGGTCAGGCCAATCACGTCATGTATAGAGTAGGCGGGGCGGGCTTAACATGATGACGACAGAGTTGCGACGGTTCCCTACTTGAAAACAAAGAATGACGGATTCTGCTGGTGAACATCTTTCGAATCGGCTTTGTCCGCGACTCTGGAGGACTTGGAGTTAAGTTTTTCTTTGAGAAAAGAGCAAAGAACAGCACTTAAGTCATTCTTAAAAAAAGGAAGATGTGTTTGTAGTTTTGCCGGCCAGATATGGCAAAAGTTGAATCTATCAACTAACGTTAGCTCCGCAGTTGGGAAAACGCTCTAGTTGGTTGAAGCGCTGTCCTATTGCGTGCAGAGGGAATTTGAAAGACAGCCGTTTATCCCGCCCCTCGGATTGAGCAGTGTCTATGGTGAGTTGCCAGACCTAACATCTTGATGTAGGTCTGGCTTGCCAGGCTATTACAGTTATTCATCTGCACAAAAATCATGATCCTGCCTAATCGTGATATAAATGTTTACTTTTATCGCCCACCCCTAATGCCATTATATTAATGTCTTCATGCATACCATATTCCTCATTTGAAAGTTGCTTTGGATAAAAGCGTCTGCTAAATAAATAAATAGATGGATATGTAATAAATGCATAAACTGAAATAATGAGCATCAATAAAGAGTGTTTCTCACCGTCACTACACACGAAATATTTAGTGCGATCACAGTTGTCATCATACCAGTATCCAGTGTTATATATTGCGACACACTCCTCTCCCGCACCGTAGTTATTCGGCTCAACAGAGTCCCAGTACTGAAACACTACACTCTCGTCTTGATAAGACCAACGCCAGCTGTTGATGTCATTGTAGAGTCCAATCCAGGCAAATGAATAAAACCCTTCTGCATTTTCGACTTCTTGCAGAGTGGTCCAGTCTTCATCGCTCTGAACCGTGGCCAGGTCGATGTGGTTTTTCCTGCAGTAATTTTGAGCGTTTCCCCACGACATTGACTTTCGGATCAGAACATACTTGTGTGGATCACACAGAGTCAGTGACAGGAGTCCTGTCGACAGAATACACTCATTTCCAGATTTGTATATATTATTTTCCCCAGTGTCCTTCTTAAAGGTTCCACTCAATGTATTTGTTTCTATTTGGCTGGATTTTTATTTTATTTTATTATCATTGTTGAACAAATTCTTGCTGTCTTTGATTTTGATATATGTAGTAATTCTGTTGTAAAGCAGTGCTAAAATATTGGAGATTGATTGATAGGACATCTTGATTTTAAAGTGCTCCTATTAAGCTTTTTAAGGTATTCCCTTTCATACTGTGTGTAATAGAGCTGTTTGTGAATGTAAAAGCTCTGCAAAGATCAAAGATAAACTGAGTTTTTGTCTACTAAACGAAAGAGGCGACTCTGAACTGAAACGAGTCGTCAGTAATTCCAGTCTCACCTCTTTCTGAACCTGCATAGGTTTATAATTAATTTGCATAATGCCAGCCTGTGGTCTTGATTGGCTGAACAGCGTCTCTTAACCCTGTCCTTAAACACTGTAGTTTATCTGAGACTGGAAGAGTTTGGTTTGTGTTGTTCATGTTGAGAAGATGCTGTTTTCTGCTGCCAAGTTTAGTTTAGTTTATTTGTATAGCACATTTAAAACCAATGTGAGTTGGCCAAAATGCTTTCCTTTAAAACAATATTCCGACAGCATAGATAGCCAAAAATACAAAAAACCCCAAAAAAACATTAAACACCACACCAAACCAAAATACAACTAAAATGCAAGACAACAGTAAAACAAGATATACTCAACCACTAGCTTAACCATAAGCCTGGGCAAGTAAATGTGCCCTCAACCGTGATTTAAACACACCCGATGTAGTACAAAATCTAATATACGAGAATTAGGGATCTTTAAAAGTAATGTTTGAGATGACCTCAATAGCCTTGTTGTCTGATAGACCTGGAGAAGATCTAAAATATATTCAAGAGCTAGGCCTTGCGAGGCCTAAAAAACAAACAGTAAAACCTTAAACTGGACCCTGAAATTAACTGGGAGCCACTGCCAAAGCCTATCCACTTATCCCGGACGAGCCCCCATACAGGAAAACCCTAGCGATCTTTACTGTTCGTATCATTATGTATAAAGAGCTGAGATTCAGATATGATAATGAGCGTTTAGTTTCTGACTAATCAGAGCAGACTCGGTCATCTGACCAATCAGAGCAGAGCAGCTCTCATTGAGAGAAAATAGCTGTGTGTATTATGAGGAAATTAAAATAGCATAATAGGTGTTTTTCCTTGATTAAATAAGGATTTGATTTTAATACTGTTCTTTAAAGTGTAAAACAACAATTGCAGTGTGTTAATGTTTTCTGGTTAAGAAGTCCATCCACAATTGTATTATTATAAATCAATCATAACAATTAATGACTTAAAATAACATAAACTATATAACTTGCAATATACATTGTATTTTAACAGTGTTGTTCAATAAAATTATATCTTATTTATATATATATATATATATATATATATATATATATATATATTAAGTTAAGGCTTCTTTTTGTTGTTGTTGTTGTTGTTCATTTAAGTTTGTTTATTACTATACTATTATACTATTTACTATTATTATTATAAGCGCTGACCAAATGCATAAATGTAAATTACTTGATTATCCATCAGAATAATCGGCCTCTAGTTACGGTTCTTGTCTGGACAGCTTTTTGATTTTTGAGAAGTAATTTTTCCTTGGCTTTCTTTCGTAAATGCTTTCTTTAACTGTCCGTTGATAGTAGACAACCTGAATTATTATTGGCTTGATTACATAGACATGAATTCTCCATGTGGACAACTCTCATTCTCCTCTACAAAGATTTGTAGGATATTTCACAGAACAGTTTATCGTAATATCACTGTATGTAAATGGAACATATGCAAATCATTTGGTGTAATTTCTCTGTTTTTATAATGTTATTTTAATGTTTTACATAATGTTTTACCTGAAAGAGAAAGCAGATGAAGACAAATTTGGTCCATCATCTTGCCAGAGGTTTTGTCACTGGAAAAAAGTACAAATACAAAAAAATGAATTAGTTCACTAATATACATATCTTGCATTTAAGTTGACAAATTGACTTGATTTTTCTTAGGTTTAATGTATTTGAATGAGGAAAAGTGCATAATTTCATGTTTTATCGATGTGTTCTTTGCTGTGCAGCCAAATTATGAAAATATAAGAAAATAAAATAGTAAAATGACATGTCTATCTACAATAAGAAGAGGTGATGCTCAGAAAAGAGAGTAGATTAATAGCAAAACATCCATAAAATCTGTTAATGGAATTGTCATTACAACATTATTAACCCTCCTGTCTACCAACATTTTTTACCCACTGGGGTCAATTTGACCCCAGCAATTTAAACCCCCAGAATATGATTTTTCCCCCCAAAGGTTTAAGTCAGGTACTTTATGTTTCTTTGTTGACTACTTGAATAGCCCTTTAAATAAAACACCACCAACCCCCCAACCCCACCCCTTATACATCCACAATACCTATTGCACGACTATGGACAAGTTAGCAAATCACTATAAAATGTCACTGATTGATCTAAAATTCAAATATTATATATATTTTTGGTGTTTTAAGAGCTTTATATTTATAATATTATACAATATATTTTATCAAGGATAGGTTTGGGGTCAATTTGACACTCCCATTGATAGTCTCAGGATGCCTCACTGTTGGCACGACACAAGACTCATGGTAGCGTTCATCTTTTCTTCTCTGGACAATCGATTTCCAGATGTTCCAAACAGTCAGAAGGATGCTTCATCAGATACAATAACTTTGCACCAGTCTTCTGCTGCCCAATTCTTGTACTTCCTGCAGAATTTCAGCCAATCTTTGATGTTTTTATTGGAGAGTAGTCACTTCTTTGCTGCCCTTCTTGACACCAGGTCGTTGTCCAAAAGTCCTGTCCTCGCTGTGTGCAGATGCTCTCACACCCACCTGCTGCCAATATTGAGCAGTTCTGCACTGGTGGTGACATGATTCCCTAGCTGATTCCTCAGGAGGAGAAGTTCCTGGTACTTGCTGGACACGCTGGGACATCCTAAAGCCTTCTTCACTGCAGCCGAACCTCTATTCTTGAAGCTCTTGATGATCTGGTAAATGGTTCTTTCAGGTGCAAAATTCTTTGCAGCTATTTCTTTACATGTGAGGCCATTTTGATGCAAAAATGATCCTCCATCTTCCTCCATCAGAAGAACACAATGATTGGAAGCACTTCTTCTTTCCTTTTATAGAAATCATGTGCTGATGATATGATTAGTAAAATGATGTTAGCTGGTAATTTGGTGCCAAGGACAAAAACAGTGAAATTTGGGGTTTTGTGATACTGTAAAGCTTTTTGAAATTATGTAAAATGCCTCTGATCATTCTGCACAATAATCTAGAAAAATGTGAATCAACATCATAACAACTGAAGCAGCAAAAATTTCGTATTTGGCCACAGCTGTACCCTGTCATTCAAGTGGGAAGTGGGACCATAATAACATTCCATAAAGCAGAGGGAAGGTTTTTGAAGATCATAAAAATCTCAACTTATCTTCCAAAACAAATGTTGGATTTGTGACACTGAATGGGGTCAAATCGACCCCAAAGGTATTTGGAGGGTTTTAATCAGAGGAGATAGTGTAAACTTGCATCTTTTAAAAGTACAGCGCAATTACCAGTTCTCTTCTGAATTAAGTCTCGACGGATTAAGTTTTGGCCCACCTGTCCTGTAGTGATAGCAAGTTCCCTTTCATTCAGTCACTACGAGTAACGTCAGTGACTGACGAAATGTGGGTTTCGCTAGAGAGCCCTATCACCTTTGAGTATTAGAAAACGAGACAATGGTATGAAAATACCATGGGTCTGCGGAGTTTGCTTCGCGTGGGTATAAAAGGAGCGCAATCTCACATTATGTTTTTGTTTCGGAGCCGAAGCGTGTATGTGCTTCTCCTTCGCCTTCTTCAAGCTACGAGCACTCTTCAGTCAGATTTGGTGTGATGGCGCATTTCAGCGAATTCACGATCCTGCTGCTGGTCTGTGCAGTGGCTTGCACGCAGCTTGTGTTTCTCCCCTGGGCGCTTCAGCACTACTAAAGAGCTTTTCTTCCAAAAGAGCTTTACGGGCAAGTCTTTTTAAAGATGTCTCATCCGTTTGTTTCTGGTTGTGGGCGCATGGTCCATTCGCCTGATGGTCACGAGCGCTGCCTCGTGTGTTTGGGCTTTAATCACGCTCAGGCAGCGCTCATGGATGAGTCATGTTCTCATTATGGGAATATGGGTATCGTGGTGCTTAGATCAAGACTCAATGACCTCCGTGGGGGTAGAGCACCGCAGCACCCACCCCCAATGCCTTTCTTCCAGGAAGTCACCAGGTCGTGGAAGACCCTGTTGACTTCCCGCGGCCCGGCAGCTTCCTCCGCCTTTTCTGCCCTTGATGGCGTGGAGGCCAAAGGGTACACTGGTGTACCTCTGGTGGAGTGCTCTGTTGTGACACAGCTTTGCCCGCAGAGCGCCTCCACCTGGTGTGGTGACCCTAAGCACCCCTCCAAGGCCTGTAGGTTCTCTGCCACTCTCGTGGCGAGGGACTACAGAGCTGCGGGGCAGGCCGCCTCCGCCCTGTATGCCATGGCCATCCTTCAAGTCCATCAGGTGAAAAGTGCTCAGGGACATGCACGATCCAGGGCTCATGCAAGAGCTGCACACTGCTACCGACCTCGCTCTACGGGCGATGAAGGTCACTGCACAATCCCTGGGCCAGGTTATCTCCACATGTGTGGTCTAGAAACACCATCTCTGGCTCAACCTGGCCGATATGCAGGAGGCTGAGAGAACCCGTTTTCTCAACTCCCCCATATCCCAGGCTGGGCTCTTCGGCGGTGCTGTTGAGGACTTTGCCCAACAGTTCTTGGCAGCCGAGAAGCAGACTGAGTTGATAAAACATATCCTGCCCTGATGGCCAGCTGCTGCCTCCACCCAGCCTTTGGTGTAGCCCCCTCAATCTGCTTCCCGCCGAGGCCGGCCTCCTGCGGCTCCCGCCCCTCCTACTCGGCCCAAGCAGCAGCCTTCACCCGGGCCAAAGCAAGAAGGAGGTCGTAGGAAGGCGGCACAACCCGTCTCCACCCCTAAGCCTACCAAATGCCAGGCTAAGCGGCGCTCCTTAGATGGGCAGCTCGGAGTTAGGCCTCAGTTCTTTTCAGGAGATGGTGGCAGGACCACTCCTTCCCCCGGTGGAGGGCCGGGGAGAATCTTTTGTTCTCTCTTTTCCCCCTGCTGGCCTCACGGGCCGCGGCACACTAAAACTGTTAAAGAAAGCACTGACACCCCTTCCTCTGAGCCCCAAGAGGCCACGGATGACAGTGTGCGACACTATCTCTCACCACTCTCATCCCCCTCTGTCACCAGACCCCTGTCAGAGCAGGCCACCGCGGAACATCCCTCCCTGGCCTCCTCTGTCAGGACTTGAACTTAACCACGCCCCCACACCGGGACGCTATGCCCTACCATGTCTGGGCCGGTCATTCCGTATTGCTGCCCCATCGTGGGTACGCCTGTAGTTCCAATGATCCCGCTGGTTCAGTCCTTGGGAGCCTGGCTAGAGCGGTTGACGAAGCGTGTCTGGAAGTCGGGCCGGCTAACTCTCATGTGATCTTGAGACCCCGGCCTGGATACGTGCCCAAGGATCCCATCACTCCTTTCAGGGATCAGGTGGTGAACCTGCAAGCGCTGCCCTTGGAGAAGGCAGACCCAGCCTTGGCACTGCTCTGTCCAGTACGCGCCCTCTGTGCTTACGTAGACAGAACACAGTGTTTCAGGACCTCAGACCAGCTCTTTGTCTGTTTCAGTGGGAAGCTGAAGGGAAAGGCTCTCTCCAAGCAGAGGTTTTCTCACTGGATAGTGGACGCCATTGTCTTGTCTTACCAAGCGCAGGGCCTGCCATGCCACCTAGGGGGGAAGGCACACTCCACTTGGAGCATTGCTTCCTCCTGGGCGCTAGTGCATGACGCCTCGCTAACAGACATCTGTAGAGCTGCAGGCTTGGCGACACCTAACATATTCGCAAGATTCTACAATCTCTGTGTAGAGCGAGTATCCTCTCATGTACTCGCTCCCAGTGGCCAGTAAGTAGGACCTGCTCGGTGTCATCACTTGCTACACCATTCCACTCCACAGACTGGATATGTTCGCTATTTTACTCAAATGAGTTCTCCATAGACCCTGAGTTCCTCCTGCACAGTTGATGCCATCACCAGAGTTCTTGCCTGTTTGGTCAGCCCTCGTGATTGGCTAGGTGCCTCCACGGTAAGTGGTAAGTCTCCTCCGAGCACTCTTTCCCTCTGTAAGACCTCTGTTGCTATCTAGAGGTTTAAATATTCCACCCTTCAGGCAGGATACCTCTGCAGAGTATCAATCTCAGATTGATCTCAGATTGATCTTAGATTGATCTTCAGTGGCAGATAAATTAGCATCTAAACATTGAACAGATAATAATAGCCATGATTCCATAACTATAATAACAATCAGAGTAAATATTTCCTATAATTTTGACAAAGAATTTATATGAAGAGATAAACAGATAAACTTTAATTGTTTTGGGTGGCTTTGTGGTGCGTGTAATCTTATGTCTGTAAATGAAGGACAAAGTGATTCACAAGTCTATGCAAAACAAACAGTGTCGCCTCAAAAAGATAGAAAGTGCTTTATTCATCATTTACAGATGTTTCTGAAATCCATTGTCCTTTAAAGTTCTACTTCTCAAATTAACTTGCAGTTATTGCATTGTTGTTTTTCACTAGTATGACATTGAGTTTGGAGATGCAAAGCATTCAAGATTTGCTCTTTGTTAGTTTTCAGGTCACCTGTATTTGTGTAAATGCATTATGTGTTTGTGATTAGCAGCAGAGTATATTTTCAGATCATGCAAAAGTCTTTTTTTACTCTTCTGCAGTTATTTACCTATGCAAATACAAGTAGGTGCATACTGGGCGCTTCTCCTTGACATTTGTAATACAGACACAACAAAATAATAGAAAAAAAGATATAATAAGGATGCAGGATATATTGTTCACTCAGAGATGGGCACTCGAATTAGAGACTCGCACTCGAGTCGCATTTTAATAGACTTCAGACTTGACTCTGACTCGACCAAAGGACTCGTGAATATTTTTAAAACGACTCAAGTCTTTAATCCTTAACTACTGATGTCACTGATATCAATAAAATATCAGTGTTAAGTGTTTTATTTGAATGGTTTTATAATATCTGCGTCACATATATTTCCCTACGTGTCGCGGTAGTTCGGACCCTTGGCATAGAATTTAATTATGTATGACCGTATATTGCGCATAAACTCCAAAATGTCACAATGAAAGTCCCATGAAACATGACGGAAGAAACCGTGCCATATGTAATTTGTTCTTGTCAAAGGACAGGTAAAAAACGTGAAGTTCTGCATTGGTGACAACCCAATACCAACAGTGTCTGAGCAACCTGTCAAAAGCCTGGGCAGATGTTACAACGCAAGCCTCAGGGACAAAGACCAAGTGCAGCAAGTAAGGCAGGACATCACCAACAGTCTTGAAAACATCAACAGGACCCTACTGCCAGACAGTGTTAATTTCGTTAAAGAAAACTATGACGAAAAATGTTTGTGGATGACCTTTATTTCCCTGATTAAGACAAGACGATGAGAGACGACACCCACGTCATTAAACGATAACTGTGACTATATCAACACATGCAATATCGTTGACGAAAAAAGACGAGACTGAAAAGTGTTGAAAAAAATTATAAAAAACCACCTATATGGGGAGGCTGTGTGACTCTCTCAGCCATAGGACCTGCAAAGTTTTTTCTCTGGTGTGTGTGTGTGTGTGTGTGTGTGTGTGTTTGTTTGTTTGTGTGTTTGTGAGGCACTGGACTGGACAAAAGCAAGGTGAATGGCGCGAGCGCGCTGAACAGTGTGCAAGAGAGACCGAGTGTGTCTGAGCATAATATAGTTTGTTTATAACTAAATTACACATTTCAGCATTAGAATAATCTCTGTGACATATTGGTATCATCTGCAACGTTTTAATTAGTTTACATATTGTACTCACAATATGTAACCTGTACCTCACACCATCAGTACTCGGGCCCTAATAATAAAAGAGACTGGAATGCAGTGCCATGTTAAAAAAGTTGTGCAATTTAAGATTAATATAGCATAATGTAATAATGTAACAAAATTTGCAGTGTCATGACAATTTATCTAAAAAAAAATGCATCTGTAACCACATTGTGCAACCAATTCAATCTTAAAGGTCAGATCAAAAATCTTGACTTGAATAATGACAAATAAAGAAGAGACAAACAAGGACAACATTATAAATATCACAGCAGATTTGGATTTTTCTGCATTAACAGACTGAAGATTTCTTAAGCCTCTGTGTTCTTACAAAGCTTTTATTTTCAGCATTCTCACTTTATTCCTAATATAAATGTTTATTTATTCATTACCTTTTATGGAAAACCTCCTGCGGATCAGAACTTCAGTGTGGAGACGCTGAGACTGATTCCCGTTCTGACTTTGCTGCATCAAAAGGATCCTTATTTAAATGCGATCACAGAGCATGAAAATAACCAGTAACTGATATCTTCCTCATGGAAATGGATCATTTTTACATGCTTGTAAAAACAGCATCTCCCTGCTCTTTTCTTCCATTGGGTTCTGTGATGTTAAGAGGCCTGATTATTTCAGGACCTTGAAACAAGTCATTATTTTTTAGTTTTTGTATTGCTTTGGTTATTGTATTTAAAACCGCAGTGCGTCCTGAGACACATTGAGGAACGAAATACCCACGCTGCCATGCTAAGGGGATGTTTGCCAATAATGGCTGTGACAAGCACAAAAATATTTAACACAGAGTAAAATCCCCCTACTAGTACTACACCCTACGGCCACTGCCCGAGCTTCATGCTTTAATGAGGAAACACCTTTGAGATTCACACGAAGGACTTGACCCAGAGCCAGCTCAAAGGCCTGGACACCACAACTCAGGCTGTCTGTGTGTGGACTCGACCCGGTGCGGTATATAAGATTTGTAGGCGAGCACGCCTTCGCCTCCCTGAACTTTAAGGCCTCAACAGAGGTCCCGAAAAGTTCAGAAGGTGAAACTGGGGGATCGAGGAGAAAGGCCTTCTCTTTGTCCCCAATGCTCGCCAAGTTCACCCACATACAGTATGTCTCTCCGTGGCCACCATAGCCGCCATCGCTCTACCAATCGACCAACATCTGCGGCTCGCTCGCTCGCTCACTCACTCACTCACTCACTCACTCACTCACTCACTCACTCTTTCTCTCTCTCTCTCTCACACACACACACTCTCACACTCACTCACTCACTGACACACCCATGCTTACGCATTCCCTCCACATTCACATAGTTTGAATGTTGGAAGCGGTGAATGCGAGAGGAATACGGGTTTTTCCTCACAGTGGAGGTCGGGAAGGAATGGAAGGCTCTATGGAAGAGCTGGTGGGTTATGGCCAGAGAAGAAGCGCAGTACTCCAGCCATCAGTCACGCTGAGGCGTTCCCCAAAGTGTCTCAGGACGCAGTGCGAGTTCCCTTTCTGAAGGGAATCTTAGTTTCAGCTCAAAACAAGAATAAATATCTGCCAATAAACTTCATTCAAAAGAAAAACAGATTTTTGTACTAGAAAACACAAATCATTTATTTGCAGTGTAAAGCGAAATTGAAGATGTCCTTTATGCTGTATATTGTTTTTATATATATCTCGTCCTTTAAGTAACTACAAACTTTAAACTGTTACAAGCTACTGTGATCAAGGAAGCTGAAATGTGCCACCAAAATGTTTTTTGTAAATGTTGCTTTTTTGGTCACAATCTTACTATAAAAGTATAAAGATTGAATTGCTTTTTGCTTCTGTACTTGTAACTATTGTGTCACTTTAGGGTGTAGCAAACATAAACCATTAACAGCAGCTAATAATTCATCAAAAAAGCTGCAACACGGAGCAAATGTTACAATAGACAAAAGCAATATAGTTAACATCGCCACCTGGACGAGCTCAGTTACTGGTTATTTTCATACTCAGCGATGCCATTTAAATACAGAACCAAAGTTGAATGGAAATCAGTGTCTGTGTGTTCAGACGGAAACATTTTGCATCTTTAAAACAACACAAGGTTTTGCATGAATTGGTCATATTGTTTACAACCAAACGAACTGCACTGGAACACATATAATTACATTATAACAATAAGACAACAGAAAATGTGTAAAACTAAACAGGCGTTTGTTTTTAAAGCCTGTAAAGTGTGATCCATATCAAAGGACCTGTTGTGATGAGGCAGAGACAGTGGGATCCATTTGCAGCTTTATTAAAGAGTAGTCAAGACAGGCAGGGTCAAACACAGCAGACGGGGCAAAGCAGGCTAGGCTGAGACAAACCAGGTGAACATGCAAGGGTCGAGGAAGGCAGCAAGAATCAGGAATCAATAAACAATCCAGGTCAGGGCAGGCAGAAGAAAGTCAGAAACGATAAACAATCCAAGGTCAATAACAGAATATCAAACATGGGAATAACGCTCAAAAATGATGGCCGGGGCCGAATCAAGACTTCACACTGAATGTGTGTGTGGAAGTGGTTTATATGTAAGCGGTATTATGGGAAATGGAGTTCAATGAGTAAAGTTAATATTCCGGGGATGGTTCCCTCTGGTGGTGAAGAGGAGGCGGTGCGGGAGCCTGCTCTGTAACAACCTTTAAGATGCAATATTTCACTTCTTTCAACAGTTCAGATAGGAATCATGAATATTTATTTATTTGCTTATGAATAGTAAAATGGCAGCTATAAAAACAAACATATTTAAATTAACTTTTTAAATGTAAGTTCAGGAGGAATCCTGCAATCCTAATGCAATCCTGTCAGTCACTTTAAAGCGACCGCTTAACTCGATTCCCTGACAAATTACATGCATTTTAATTTTTTTTTATTCTACGGTTAAAAATAAAGGTTCTTTATTAGAATCTTATTTCCATTAAGAGCCTTTAACATCAGTGGAAACTTTCCATTTCACAAAGGCTTCTTTATAGTGGAAAGAGTTTAAAAAATTGTTCTTCACATACAAAAAGGTTCTTTTAAGAACTGATCGCTGAAAGGTTATTCATGGAAACTTTATTTCTAAGAGTGTGTGTTTTGAAATATGGCAAATTTCTGTAAAGAAATTTCTGAAGTTTGTAAAGTGACCTGCAACATACATTTGGTGACTGCTAAATGTTTAGACAATTAGTTAACTTTACAATTAATATTTTCTAAAGTGACTTGCACATTTGGAGGCATTTGTAAGGAATTAAACACTGTACATAGTATAACTATAAAGTAAAGTCTCATTGATAATCTCTGTTAAGAAAACATTTCTATCTCATATTCAGCAGATGGAGCTCCTGTATAAAGCAAGAACAGCTGGATTTTGAATAGCTTGAAAGATAGCTCTGAAAGATATATTTAACTTTAACAACTTGAAAAGAACAGGGTGGACATTTGGTTTAAAAGTAATGTACCTTTTAAATTGTTAAACTGTTTAAAATGAAAAGAAGCTTTATTTGCATAATTGACCTCAAAGCTACAAAACTGAGTGTTTACTGTAACTCGCAGAGGTTATTCTGACGTCACTCATCAATTTGTTTTTTTAAGTTCCAACAAGTAAAAAACACTGTGGGCCCTATCTTGCACCCAGCGCAATTGACTTTGTACACCGACGCATGTATCATTCCTATTTTGCACCCGCACACAGTGGACTTTTCCCTCCACAGACGCACGCCGGTAAACTAGGAAATACACTTGCGCTCCCCGGGGCGGTTCAGTGAAAAGAGGAGGCGTGTTTTGGGGCAGATGTTCCCTGGTGCTATTTTACAGGTTTAGAAAACAATTCCGCGTTGCGCATGTTATTCATATGCTATTTTAAGGGCGCATGCTTGGCCATAATCAGTGTAGCGTGTGCACAACGCGCATACACTTTGATTCTCTCATCTACACAGAAGCAGCAATTTTCATTTTTGCAAATCATACATTATTACAATAGATAGATAGATAGATAGATAGATAGATAGATAGATAGATAGACTAGGGTGACCATATTTTAGTTTTCAGAAAACAGGACGGGGGCGTGGTTGATGGGCGGGGGCGTGGTTTGGGGAGGCGTGGTTAAGGGGTGGGGGTGTGGTTGGGGGGTGAATGCATCAAAAAATACTTGACAAATGCATTCACAACCTCGCAACTTTAATACATAAAGTAATACATCCTTTCCATTCAATGTTTGGCCCGCAACAATAGAATACTATTAAAAAAAGTTTAGCTTTTAACACCTTTTACATGACACTATTTATTTTCATGGTCATAGCATAGGTTAAAAATCCACTACTAAAATAAAAAATCTACTACACTATTTCAGTAAAAAAAAAAAAAAAAAAAAAAAATCCTCCTGATCTTCTCTTGTAGCCTATACTTTCTTTATGTGGGCTTCTAGGTCGCTAGACACTTTATTTGACACTGATACGTACGTACCAGCTTTGCAATTCATGCATTCTGCTTTACACGGATCCCGACCGAAACGAAAACATGGGAATTTTCTCTGTAAATCATCTGTGAATTTACATTTGGGCTTTTTTTTAAGCTGTTAGCTACTTACATCTTATCTCGCACTTGGCCGTAAACTGAAGCGTCAAGTCACGCTGATAAAATTCTGTGAACGTAAAGTCCGCCTACTTTGATTTGATTGGTCAATGTCAGAATATTTGAAATGACAAGCAGTGACAGACCAATGAGGCTGAGATGAACACACACACACACACACACACACAGGCCTCTGTATTCTGACGTGCTCTCTACTTGCCGCTGCAGATTGAGGAATGCGCTGATTATAACAAGACGGGGTGAAGCCGAAGCCGGTTTCATATGTTTTGTGTGCAAAGGCAAGCGTGTATTTAAAGTACACGCTTAATGGCCCAATGAAAAATAATGAAAACCAGGACATTTTCATCACTTTATAAAAAAACAGCCAGGACGGCCAGGACAGGACGTGAAAACAAGAAATGTCCTGGGAAAACAGGACGTTTGGTCACCCTAAGGTAGACAGTTTATTATAAAAGCATAAATGTAGCTTACACATTTACTCAAATTATCATACGCCTGTTTAACCGAAGTTAATTTGAGTGTGTTTCTCCATCCCCAATGTCACTTCTCTGTGTTTTACGGCCCTGACGAGAACGTCGGTCTCCTCGGCTGTGAACCGCTCCTGGCGCGCGCCTGGCAAATCCGCCGTTATAATAGCAATCCGCCATGGAACAAGCTTGCCTGCTCTTAAAGGGAATGTGAGATGACGCTCTGATTGGTTTATTTCACGTTACGTCCAAACCACACCTATGAGTAATGAAGCTACTTCAGACAAACCCATTTTAGATTTGCGTCGGGCACCAGGCTTGTGCACAATTCAGAATTGAATTGAGAATGACTCCTTAATTCCAATTAAATTCTTGAATTTGAATTGAATTTGAATTGATGTCAAAAACAGGATCTAGAATTACAATTCGAATTTGAATTAAAGGAAGCAGAATTGCAATTCAATAACAATTCAAAGAAATTCATATACATATTTTAAGTGAAGTGTTTAACAATGCTTTACAGTATATGTCAGATATGATTGCATTATAAATGATATTAGTTTGAACTACTTGTACAGATTACATTAAAAGGATATGTTTTCCCCAGCAATGAATGTTAAAAGCTCTAGTCACAGAACAAATAATAAAGTTTGATTTATTGTAATTGTAATTTTGTGGAACATGATGGAACATGACTCAATAAATGATAACTGCATTTACAACAATTTTGTGTTTGTGTGATTACTTTGAAATGAAAATTACATTGGAACAAAACTAATTAAAAAACATTGAGGGGGTAATTTATTTCAAGAATTTGATCAATATCTATTTTAGAACAAAATGTATGCAGGGTTGAAGAGTAAATAGTTACGTGAAATGAAATTTCTGTTATTAAATTACAAAATTAATGTAATTGTATTTAGTTGTATTACTGAGGTAAAATGTTTAATTCAATTAGTTACTAATCAACTTAAAATGAAATTGCTTTGCATTGATAAAGTTATCCAAATAAAGTAATCCAAACCCCATTTATAATGGGTAACTAATAACAGTAAGCAATAACATTTCCAAAGTAACCTTCCTAACACTGAATGCATGCGAGACTCAACACATTCTTTCTGTTGTGTGACTGTGTAGAATTTCTATGAATTGCCATGAATTTAATTCCACTTCCTGTCATTCCAATTCAAATTCAATTCAACGTCCTGTGGGGCGGAGTAAATTTAATTCAAATTCCAATTCATGAATTGAATGGAGGCCAATTCTGAAATTCTGAATTTTGCACAAGCCTGTCGGGCACAAGAGTAATGTATCCCACCAGTATAATAGCAACAGCGCCCAAGACCCGCCCACAAAGTTACTTGCGTTTCGCGCTTGATACTTGCATTTCAGATCATTAAAATAGGGCCCTGGAAGTTGTTACACAAATTTGTATGAGTTGTTTCAGTATCCCAGAGTCAGAAAGTCACAGATGAACCGGCCAAAATAGTTAATGTTTCTCAAGAAGCTTCTTTTTTTTCTGAAGGTTTTGACATCTTTGTGAAACTAATCCTTTTTTTTATTTTTTTACATTTTTGTATCCCATTTTGTACACTGAAAGTGCAATGTAACATGTTAAAGGGGCAATATGTCTATATAATATGCCCCGGTCTATCTAAGGCTTTTGACACTGTGGATCACACAATTTTAAAACACAGACTTGTCAGTGTAGGGCTGTCAGATCAATCAGTTGGCTGGTTTGAAAACTATCTATCAGGTAGAACTCAGTGCGTACAGGCAGATGGTCTCACTTCCAGCCCTCTTAGTGTATCTAAGGGTGTGCCCCAGGGGTCAGTGCTGGGACCACTCTTATTTATACTATACATCAATATTCTCGATCAAAATGTTTCCAATGCAAATCTCCATTTTTATGCCGATGATACTGTGATTTACTGCTCTGCATCAACTCCAAACCAAGCTCTTTGCCAATTACAACGCACTTTTGATATTGTTCAACGTACCCTATCCGATTTAAAACTTGTTTTGAATGATAAGAAAACAAAACTAATGTTGTTTTCCAATGCAAAATCAAAGTCAAAGAACCTTGTACCTATTACTACTTCACGGGGTTCCAAGATTGAGTTTGTATCGCAGTACAAATATCTCGGTATATTAATTGATGATTCACTTTCTTTTAAACCTCACATTCAGCAGTTGGTGAAAAAACTGAAGCTGAGACTGGGATTTTATTTCAGAAATAGGTCATGTTTTTCCTTTGAGGCAAGAAAGAGGCTTGTTGCTGCTACTTTCATGTCAGTGCTTGACTATGGTGATGTTATATACATGCATGCATCTCTTACAAGCTTAAAATTGCTGGACACGGTTTATCATGGAGTGCTTAGGTTTGTCACAAATTTTAGAACACTAACACATCACTGTTCTTTGTATGACCGGGTTGGTTGGTCTTCTCTGTCCACTCGTAGACTTAACCATTGGTACGTTTTTATCTATAAAGCAATTCTTGGTTTGCTTCCACCATACCTTCAATCTTACATTATAAAGAAAAACATAGGAAGATATTCTCTTCGCTCCGAGGACTTAATGCTTTTATCTGTCCCTCGTGTACAGACCGAACTAGGAAAAGGGGCGTTTAAGTATGCAGCCCCCTGTGCTTGGAATGAGCTACAAAATGTAGTAAAACTTCAGGAGCTGGTCTCACTTTTTAAGTTTAAAGCAATTTTAAATGAGTTGGAGGCTACCCAAACTACCTGTAAATGTTATGACTGATCATCCGGACGATCCCAGCGAGCATCGCTGTTGTTTTATTGCTTCAGTTAAATATTTGCAACTTTTCTACCTTCATGACCTTGTAATTCACTATTTTTTTTTACCAGGATTATTTGTAATACGTTATATGTTAAATGTTGATGTATTTGTTTTATGTCTGCAACTTTGTTAATTGTGCTGCTGCCTGTCTTGGCCAGGACACTCTTGGAAAAGAGATTTTTAATCTCAATGAGTTTTCTTTCTGGTTAAATAAAGGTAATAAAGATATGTACAAATTTTCATGTATTAATTGCTTTTTAATGCCAATGTGTGAACAGCTTGCAAGGAAAAATCTATAAAAAATGAGACCTTCCCCGGTGTCTTAGGTTGTCTTTGAAAGCCTGTAGATTGATTTTTATGTGAAGGACTTGGGATGTTTTTGGCGGGAAAATCAAAAGGATGTGATATTTACGCTCCCGAGAGCCTCTCCTCCAATCAATGACACATGAAAACGAACGAATGCTTATACAATGCTCAAGATAACACCGAAAGAGACGTTCTGTTCTGTAATGTCAATGTGCCATGCAAAGAAAAGGGATTCATTCAAACTACAGTCTCACAGAGACAGATCTATAGAGTCTATAGTCTCAAATATACTTTATAATAAATAATCAAACCTCATCTATCGTCATGATGCCGGTGAATCTCAGAGCTGCTGCAAACATCCACATCTCTACAATCAGATACTTGACAACTGTCACGATCCACACTAGGAAACACAGGAGAAGATCCAAATGCAGTAAGTATCTTTAATGAGGGAAATCTGTTACTCAAAATCCAGTCCAGGCAGAGGTCATAACCAGGATAGCAATCAAACATAAACATAAACATAAACATAAACATAAACATAAACATAAACATAAACATAAACATAAACAACGGGCAATAACAGACTTAGAAACAGAACTCAGAAGTGGCGTGATAAATACAAGGACTCCGTGACACATACTAAAACAGACAGGGTATATACACAGGGAAATGACAATGCTAATGGGGAATTGGCTGAGTGCAATGATTAGTGACAAGGGACAGCTGAGTGCAATGAAGAACAAGGATCGTGGGGAATGTAGTTCAGAATGTGACAGACACCGTGGGGAAGGAGGACATCTAGTGGTGACCCAGGGAACTCAAACCAGACACTGTGACAACAACAATGACAGACGTGTTGTAAATGTAAGTGCTCTTGTACGTACAGGAGGGGGTGTAGTGAACTATTTGAATTTTGATAGATATTGTGGACCTACAAACATACTTCCAGATACATATGCACGCACACACTTACACAGAAGCACAAAGCGCAGAGGACGGAAAGGACGCAAGCATATATGGGAAACAATGTTGTCACCAAAAACCCCCTCGACTGAGGCAATAGAAGGTTGATGTCACATGATTTATTTCCTCTGGAAATAAAACCCAAGAAATTGCATAGGAACAAATGTAACGGTTCCGTATATATATGACTGCTTCTTTGAGTTGTTGCATTTTTGATTTTGATTTCGTATGCATCCCTGGGGAGAAATTAGTTCTCTTCTAGTTCAGTTTTTTAACTGAAATTCTTTTTGCTTAAATTGCTCTGCTGTATTATTATAACTTGAAAAACCTCGGATGAGAACAAGTTATTTTTTATTTATATTGCTTGAACTGCTTACAAGGTTATTAGCCTGTGTAATATCCACTCATACAGGACTGCCCCGTTGAGATTGGATAAGCTGAAGTTTTATAACCTGTAACTTTTTGATGATTTGCTACAAATATTAATCCTTGTGTAACCAGTATTTTATCTTTTGTTTAAATATTTTATTTTATTTCATAAAGACAAACACTGTTAAGTTTTACTTCAGCTTACAAAGACAGTTATATTAGTAATAGACAGAGCATTATAATAATTTTTGCAAGACCAAGGACCACAAAGTTTCCAGGAACGATTCTGCTGGAGGGTAAGCATGAATTTGATCCATATGTCTAGTTACCAATGATTATTATTGTTTCATGAGAGTGTAGGGACTACACCTACACCTAGATTTACTGGTATAAATTAAACAAGCTAGTGAGGATTTAATCCTATTCTGACCTGACAGCAAAAGACTACCTAGCTACTTCGATACTAGGGGTTATTCAGGAGGATGAGATAAATACCAGGGGCCTCATTTATAACCGTTGCGTACGCACAAAACAGGCCCTGAAAGAGGCGTACGCCACTTTCGACGCATAAGTTGTGATTTATAAAAACAAACTTGACGGGAAAATTTGCGCACCTGCACGCAAACTCCGACCCATGCGTACGAACGTTTTGGAGATGGTGCAGTTTGGCGACACCGATGGTGAGCTGGAGTTAAATGTCTTTTTGGTCACTTTTAGACTGAAAATCTAAAGAAAATTAAACATATACAGAAAGATAATACAAATATAATTTCACTCACCAAGCCTGTCACTTGAAGCAAATATCCATCCCTTCTTAAATGTCCGCGCCAGCGAGTGCGTTGGGCCGTTTAGTGAAACTGATGCAAATAACAGTTTAAATAAATAAAATAATGATTTAAACTATGTTTTACTTCTGATATAAACATTTAGATTAAATATTCCATTCAAATTAATGGAGTTAAACACTTAAACATGAAATCATTACTGAGAAGTTACAAAAAAAAAAAAAATTCAATCAATAGAAATATTTGTTGTGGATGCAATGTTTTTTTTAACACTTTTCCTGTGGCGTGCTGTTTTAATGTTTTAACCACAGAGATCATGATAATACCAGATTGTCTGAGAAAATAGTTTCGTGCAAATAATGCCCAAGGCATCTGTTTCCATTAAAAATATAAATCAATTAAAAATACAATTTGGCCAGTGGATAAGATTGAGAACAACTTTCTCTCAAATGTATTTTACACTATTTGATTTATGTATTAAAAAACAAGGCAAAGGATAGGCAACTACATGATTTTTATTAATGTAGCCTAATGTGTCTTTTACCGTTAAACATTATCACGTGGATGAATAATCATATGCAAATGATATGCAGATGAGGATCTGCATAGTAAAACGAGGCGTTGCAAGCTCCATATATGGTTATTTCGGGGAGGAGACGCATGTGCGCACAATCTTCCGCTGACTGGGATTTATAAAGTGAATTCTGCGCAGGTTCTGGCGTACGAACGGTTTTATAAGTCTGAATATTTTTTGGCGTACGCTATTTTTGGCTTTCGGGCGTACGTACACTTTTAGTAAGGATCCTACGCACAGTTTTATAAATGAGACCTGCATGAAATAAATATGAAATAAGGTATACCCAACATGCAACAGGACCATAGCACATAACTCATAAAAAAAGACTTTCCATTAATTTATAGCCAAACCTTCTATGAAGGAACATGCATATCTCCAGGACATGTGTATGATTATTACCGTCTTGTATAGTGTCTTTTGTATTGTATTCTGTTTTATGCATGTTTTATGATAGAAACACTAGTTAAAGGAACCGTATGAGAGATTGTGGCCAAAACTGGTACTGCAATCACTTTCAAATTACTGTAGAGCGGTGTATCCCCTCCCCCTCCCGCCTGACTCGAGGTTGCCAGTTAGGCTGCAGGATCCAGCAGGAACGTAGGCTGCTACAAGGAGCTTCCAATGGCAAGTGACGAGTCCTACACAGTAAGTTTTTTTTTTTTTTCTGTTAATTATGTTTATGCTTCATGAGAGATGTTTTGCGTATTTTGGATTCATAACGAGGTCTTTTAGATTTCGTAACGTTAGACATTTTTTATTTGACACGTTTGTAGCTGCAGCTGTGGTAACTAGAGCAGAGCTGGCAACCCGGATGCCGAAACACTACTGACTTTGTGATTGGTAGATAGGTGGTGGATCGGGCATCAGGCCAAAACACAACATGACAACATCAACATCAGTTGAGGGCTGCAACTTCACTTTTAAATGACAATATCCTGGCTGGACTACTGTTGTCAGTGATATAAGTATTTGAAATGAACATGATTTCTTAATGTCTAGTGACATATCAGGGCCATATTAATACAGAATATTTAATTCAACTGCATGCAAGGGCTCAAACGGGGGATTCTGGAGTGCTCTGAGCACTAAAGTTAGATCACAAGAGGGTATGGGGTGCGGATTACGAGGGGGATTCAACCTCCTGGCACCCCTGAGGAACCTGATGACCAGGTCGTGCTTTCCCAAAGACTTACCTTCTACTGCATCGTGATGAGCGGCTATTGCGGCAACATACACTTTGAGGGTAGAGGGAGACAGCCTTTGCTCCAACCCATCTTGCAGGAAGGAAAGGAAGACACTGATCGGGCAAGTTCGGGGGTCTTCCCGGCGGGAAGAACACCAACCGACGAACAGGTTCCACTTCAACGCATAGAGGCGCCTCGTAGAGGGGGTTTTAGTGGAAATGATGGAAACAGCCTGTGGTAGGCCACCTAGAATCCAGGGACCAGACATGGAGTTTCCAGAGGTCTGGACGCGGGTGCCATAGGGTGCCCCGTCTCTGAGAGAGAAGGTCCTTCCTCAGAGGGATCGGCCAAGGAGGGGTTGTCGCGAGGAGGATAAGTTCAGCAAACCAAGTCCGGTTGGGCCAATACGGCACAACGAGCAGGACCTGCTCCTCGTTCTCCCTGACCTTGCACAGAGTCTGTGCGAGAAGGCTCACTGGGGGAAACGCATATTTGCGAAGGCCCTGGGGCCAGCTGTGTGCCAGTGCATCCGTGCCGAGGGTTCCTTCGGACAGGGAATAGAACAACTGGCAATGGGTTGTGTCCAGAGAGGCAATTCTCCCGGAAGGGGCGGCTGCCGTGAGAGCTTGTCGGCTGCACGGTTGAGCACACCAGGGATGTGAATGGCTCGAAGTGACCTCAGATGCTTCTGACTTCATAGGAGGAGATGGCGGACGAGTCGCTACATACGACGGGAGCGTAGACCACCTTGGTGGTTGATGTACGCAACGGTCGCAGTGCTGTCCGTACAGACCAGTACATGCTTGTGTTGAAGTAGCCCTCTGAGGCGGCACAAGGCTAAGTGTACTGCTTGCAATTCTAGGCAGTTGATGTGCCAATGCAGTTGCGGCCCCGTCCACAGACCTGAAACTGCATGCCCGTTGTACGTGGCCCCCCAGCCGTTGGCAGAAGCATCTGTGAAAACAACAGCATGCCTGGACACCTGGACTAAGGGCACTCCGGCCCGTAGAAACGCAGGGTCTGACCAAGGGCTGAAGGTTTGGCGACAGTGCGGGGTGAAGTTCACCCGGAACGTGCCGCTCTGCCACGCCCATCTCTGGACTCGATTGTGACGCCAGCGCTGAAGCGGTCTCATATGGAGCAGACCGAGCGGCGTTACTGCGGCTGCGGCTGCCATATGCCCCAGGAGCCTCTGAAACTGTTTCCGTGGGACAGCAGACCTGCCTTGAAAGGACTTGATGCAGTTGAGCACTGACTGGACGCGCTCCTCCGTGAGGCGCGCGGTCTGACCGACCGAGTCCAACTCCATACCGAGATAAGAGATCCTCTGCATGGGGAAGAGTTTGCTCTTGTCCCAGTTGACCTGAAGCCCCAGCTGACTGAGATGCCAAAGCACCATGTCCCTGTGTTCGCACAACAGATCCCACGAGTGAGCTATTATGAGCCAGTCGTCGAGGTAGTTGAGAATGCGAACGCCACGTTCTCTCATGGGAACAATGGCCGCCTCCGCGACTTTCGTGAAGACACGGGGTGAAAAGGCCAGCCCGAAAGGTAGGACCTTGTACTGATATGCTCGACCCTCGATTACAAAATGTAGAAACAGTCTGTGTTGAAGAAGAATCGAGACATGAAAGTACGCGTCCTTCAGGTCGATCGCTGCAAACCAATCCCGTGTTTACATGCGCGGTCTTGGGACACAACTGCATCGCCACAGACAGTTTCACTGGGGGGATGCCCTCGTATCCCTTCACTGCCCCGCCATCGAGAGTGGTAAGGGAGGAGGAGGGAGTTGATCTGTGGCAAGCCGCCAGAGGGGCCGTCCACAATCTCGTCACCTCGTCATGCACCTCTGGAAAGAAAGGCACCGATACCAATCATCGAGCCGCGAGGGATCGGGACACGGTGGAGGGTTCCACACGAGCCCGACACTTGCGGCCACCCGGGCAAGCATTGCGGCCATTTCCGGGTCCGGCTCGGACAACGTTGCCAAACCTGAAGGGGGCAACGCAGCCGGGTCATCATCCCCAGAAGATGACCGCTGTCCCTCCGATGCAGCGATCGACATCTGGTCCTCCAGTGGAGCTCTGAAGGAAACAACCGGAGCCACACGAGATGGCCCAGCGGTCTCCTGCGGAGGCTCCAATGGCAGCGATGCAGAGGAGTGAGGAGCCCGTGGGGGTCTTTCTCCCAGCGGGTCATTCCTCACTGTGATCCTCAGACCACCAATGGGATTAGCCGAAGTAGCCTTCTTCTGAAATTAACCAGAAGGAGAACTAGATCGGGGAATCTCCAAAGGGACTCCCCCTCGTCTGAGGGTTCTCAGTCTCGATCTTAACATCGCGATGGTCATGTTCCCGCAGTGGGAACATGACTCATTCACGAATGCTGCCTCAGCGTGCACAAGGCCCAAACACGAGAGGCAGCGATCATGACTATCAACCGGTGGCAGATATTGACCACATCCAGAAACACACGGGTGAAACGTCATCCTAAAAAGGACGCGAACATTTCAGACCTTACTAATGCAGAATTCTCTCTCTCTCTCTCTCTCTCTCTCTCTCTCTCTCTCTCTCTCTCTCTCTCGATCTTTAAAGGTCTAGGAGAGGGAATGCAACATTCAGATATCACACTGCTGGTGGGTACAACAAAAATAACCATATAGAATACAAAGTGTTGGAAACGTGATAATTTATTACAAAAAGCCGAAGCCACTAGATACAGTGAGTGAGCTATGTACAATGTAAAAGAAAACACACAGAAGGAAAAGAACATACAAACAGGAATTATAGGGAAAAGGAACTTAAAATGGCGCCAAATTAAAGAACCAAATATAACATAATTTCCTTAAACTATTCCCCATAACCTCTAACCTAATAAAATAAAATGTGAAAAATAAACCGAATTCTTCAGCGTATTCGACACTCTACAATCCTTCTCTAACTAAGAAAACAAAAACACAAAGGGTGGCGCACAATTCTTAAAGGACAAGTTCGGTACTTTACACTTAAAGCCCTGTTTACAGATCGTTTCTGATGAAATAGAACGGTTAAGATTAAAATTTGGACACATGCTGCTGTCCCGAGAATTTTAGGTTTCTTTCACTCCCCCCCCCCCCCCACCTACAGAATGGCTGCCTATGGGCACTGGAACAATCCTTCCTAACACGCATTAAACTTTCGTTTACAAAGACGTGAAACTCACCGAGTGGTCAGGGGTGTTCGCTGATATGCTCACACAAAAATCGCTGCAAAAGATGCTTTCCACATTGGTGTAAAGCTCAAATAACACTAAGGAAATTAATGTTAGACTACACATACACAAATGGGATTCGATTAAACTGATACAAAGTACGTATCTCAGGAGTCAGGATACTGAACAAACACACACTGCTGCCAAACGAAACGCTGGAAGTCTTTTAAAGCAGCGGGGCGACAGCCGATTGGACGCAGAAGAGCCGCCCTGATGATTGACAGCTGACACGGCCTATCACAGGAACCTGAGAGCGAATAGGAGGCGTACAAGAGAGGGAGGGGAAAACAAAAACACAACAACAAACACGTATAGAACGCAACATACACACACACACGCACGCACATGTAGCCGGTCTGGACGCGCGCATGTGTCTTTCGCCACGTCTCAGCAACCCCTCTGCGTTGTGTTGTGTGGTGGTGTGATGCTGAATAAAGACTGGAGTCGAATTGCTGGTTCAGTGGTTCTCTTATCTGCATGAGTTGGGAAAATGCAGTTAATCGTTGCATATAATCAAGGTTGAGTAATCAAGCCCGCTCCTCGCTCTGCTCAGACCTCCCACGGACTGAAGCAAGAGCGCGCCACGCGCCAATTTTTATTTTTATTTATTAGTTTATTTGTCAGGGACAATGCAGCGCATATTATTACATACATAATTATCAAAGTCAGAGCCATAACAATATGTGTAGATGTGTAGCATAAAAGGTTTATAGCCAATAGGCTAATTTGCAACCCCAGTCCCTGGTCAGACCTTTCTAAAAAGATAATCCAAATATATAATTTTTAAAAGAGCTACATAGTGTGAGTTACACAATCATGCAGCAAATACATTATATACTAACATCAGCATTTCACAGAATCGTGACCACATTACACAAAACAGTAAGGGCCTGGGCCGCTACAAGATTATCTCCCATACCCAGCCCCAGACCCAGCCCCAGACCCAGCCCCAGCCCCAGCCCCAGACCCCGCCCCGTGGGGTGATCCTTGGCAGCCATGCGCAAACAACCAGGCATCCAGCACAGACAATACATTACTACAAAACTGACTCAGTGGCCACATGTTTGGTTTTCTTTCAGCCAGTGTTTCACCTTTCTATTAAATGTTTTCAGTTCAGTTTGTGTTTTTATTTCAGTTGGTAAATCATTCCAAAAATGGGTCCCTATCACTGAAAAACATGACTGGCCGAAAGTGGTTTTGCGCCCCTCTGCTATGCAGTCGCCACCCACTGCTCTCCTAGTGGCCACTCCTTCTGTTTATTTTTATCACAAAAGGACAGAGTACGGCTGGAGCTAGATTATTTGTGCATTTAAAAGTCAGTTTATTAAAAGAGAACTTAATAAAACTATCAAATCTAAAAGCTTGTATTTCTGTACAATCAAACAGTGGTGCCACATAGTTGGTTTCTGATCCATTATTTTCAGTGCCTGTTTGTATAATGATATGATGGGTTTGACTGTTGTCTGGGAGGCTTGGCTCCATACAGTAACACAATAGGATAAGTGAGAGAGTATCATGGCATGAAAAAACAGTAAGCTGCTTTGACAGGTATATGAGACCTTATCATTCTGAAACAGTTCAAGTTTGTCCGGACAGTCTTACAGAGTTTGTTAATGTGTTTATTGAATTTGAGTTGTGAATCCAGAATAATACCTAAAAATTTTAATTCCTCAACTTCCTCTATGGCTTCTTGATCTATTTTGATAGTACACTTAGCTTTCCCTCTTATAGAGAAGCACATAGATACAGTCTTTCTGACGTTGAGTGTCAGATGGTTGTCTTTAAGCCACTGGGATATACCCTCCATTTCCTTGGTCAGGGTCTCTGCCACTGCACTTGGTGTCCTGGCTGATGCATAAATTTCTGTATCGTCAGCATACATTTGACAGTTGGCTGACTGACAGCATGTTGGTAAATCGTTAATATACTGTATAAACTAAAGAGCAGAGGCCCCAAGATGGAGCCCTGTGGGATACCCATTATGGATTGTAGTGGTGTTGAGAGATCAGTGTTTACTTTAACACGCTGCTCTCTATGCTCCAGATGTAATACAAACCAGCCGATAGCATGTTCAGAGAAGTTGAAGGTGGTGAGTTTATTCAAGAGTATATTGTGGTTCACGGTGTCAAAGGCCTTTTTTAGGTCTATAAACACAGCTCCCACGACATTACCCTTGTCCAACTTACTCTTAATGTTCTCGGTAAGGTAGCAGTTAGCCATTTCTGTAGAGTACCCTGCTCTAAATCCAAACGGGTGAATCTGATGGCTTGAGGCTATAAATCTAAGCTATTTATAGGTAAACTATGGGACATGATGATGGTAAAAAAAATGCGTTCACTTGCAAAATGTTTGCGTTACCCTGAGAAATTTAGAAAAGTTCACAAAACTTTTGAGTTCTAGGGGTTTTCTAAATATATTTTTTTCTCATTCTTAGATAATTAATAAACTGAGTAGGCTATGGAGTAATTGTGGTAACAGTCACTGTGTCAGAACCATCAAACCACTTACATTTGTGAATCAACACTGTGGCGTAATAGTCTCTCTTGTTATTGTAAATGCAAATGCACATTCACGCGTGTATCTGAATCAGAGAACAAATGCAAAGGACTGTGTTTATTAGCGTACAGTTGTATACAGTGCATTTGTGTGAAGTTCACTAGTGTTTAATTCAGTAGTGCTTTTTATTGTGAGAAGATCTGATGGAGTTTTTTATATCATCCCAAAGACCTTTATTTATTCTTCATGACGATTTTACAGTGTTTACATTTGTTAGCTCATATTCAGGTGTACATATCTGTCTGCTAAAAGAAGAAATGCTAAACGAATAGATCTACATTTATTTTTGACTAATTACTTGTAAGTTGTAACAGATATCTGTAACTAAGAATGAAATGAAGCATTGGTTTGAGAAGTTTCACTCCATGGAGGAACATGACTTCAGCAAACTGGAGCACTGGCATTACTGGGGGTCTTTTTCTTCTGGAAGATTTTTCCGTTCGGTTGTTTCCTCCATGTAAGTGTGACGTCCTGATCGCTCAGCATCTGCTGTAACTAAACCACAAAAACAGGCTTTCATTAAACAAGTGTGATGTATTTCTCCTCAAAATTATCTTACAAATCTGGCAGAAAGTGCAGAAACTGGCAAAGCTCAAAACACACACAATATTTTGTCATGATGCGAAACACTGACCAACTCATTGAACAAATGCTTCCAAATCTGAACACATTCGTCACCAAAAGCAAATGTCGCAAAAGCTCTTAATAAATAAATACATGTGTGACGATTCTCATTAGACACTCATTACTGTCATACATGAATGGAAATCATCAAGCCAGCACAGAATTTTAATACATTACTGGCGCTCTTCGCGTGTCGGTCAAAATGACAGAAATTTATTTTTTATTTTCAAATAAATTAATGTACTATATTTTGGTTCAATAATGTTTTTTTTTATTTTTATATATATATATATATTTTTTTATTTTTAGGGGATTTTATGGCACTAAATTATATTTACGCTGTATTTATAATCCATTTATTCACTTTTTGAGCGTATAGATCTGACAATTTAATTTTCCAACTCAAACTGTGGTAAATCTTGAGTGCTTTAAAGCACAGACTTCAGTTTGATCTCTTTTTAAAGTTTTTAAAAAAGTTACAGAATTTTACGTTTATTGTTATGAAAAATTTGCAAAAATACTATTTTAAATTTTAATGTACATGTTTTATTCTAAAACTGTGAGAAAATCAAAGCTATAAATCTAAACAAGTTTGATATCTCAAAAAATGAGCTTTCAGTGAGACTGTGTTCGGCTGCAGTTCCAAACGCTTCCACTAGAGGAAATTCGTCTCCCATTTAATTTCCCAATGCGAGGAGCACAAGTGTGACTATTTTTTTCAGGACCATTTAACCTGTTCAAATGATGTCCATGATTTTTAATTTTTTTCACACTGCAAGTGCCAAAACCTTTGCCAAGTTTCGTACCATTCCGATAAAGAAAACAAAACAAAAACAAGTGGAAAATTTGTCTGTAAAAAAATGAGTGAAGAGCACCAGAGGGTTAATTTGAGTCTGTTGTGTTATAAAACTAACCTTGTTTAAGACGAGTGCACTCAGTGTAGCGTCGTCCGCATTCTCACTGGCTTTGACCTGCACTCGGATCACCTGCTTTCTCTTCACTGCAGGACAACACACGTAATATCTTACTTGTGTTTTACTATATCATACTTTATGAATATGTAGATTAGGGATTCCCAAACTTCTTGTCAGCTGAACCCCTTTGACCAAAAACAAGGGTGCTCCGATCAGGATTTTTGGAGTCGATATGATCACTGATAGCTATTCTCTATACCGATATCTGTTTGAAGACTTCTTTTAATCCTGTAGAATTATTTATAGGGATGCTTCAGTCTGATTTTACAGAAATTCATTCAGTGCCAGAATCTCATTTCTGATTTTTGAAGTGGGAGGAATCCCTCCTTAAGTGACTCTTGTGGGGGGATTTTTTTTATTTGAGGGGGGAGGGGGGTATTTTTTTAGACATGTTTCAAAAATATATTTACAATTTTTTGATATTTAAAATTATCTTAACTAAATGTTTGATTATGCAATGCATAATTGTTTTTTTGTTTTTAAAATGGGGCAATTGTACAATAGCTTACACACAGAACAAGCCTGATTTCAAACTATGAACTGAATTGCAAAAAGTTAACAGTCAGTAATAAAATAAGAACAAATATACAGATTACTAGCAGTAACACACATAATTAATCAAATGTAAAATAATACTGGATGATCTTCCCTGAATAAATTAAACATAGATTAATCATTACAATTAAGGTTACAAAAATGTGTCATTCAAGAGCAGTGAGTGTCATTAATGTTAATCAAACAACAAAAGACTGAGAAATAATCAGAGACAGCGGCAGGATTATTAGGCTGCTGTCACTTTAAGAGCTGCACAGATCCAATATACTGATACACAACTTTCTAATTCTGTAATTCTGTAATTCTGTAATTCTGTTTAGTGACGAAGCGACACTGCCTCGATTGAGCAAGCTCTTATAGTGCAGACGATGTGCTGATGTGAAGACAAACTTCCCAAAGCCATTATCAGCCGATAGCGATCAGTGGACGACCAATCAGAGCTCCCCTAACCAAAAATGTGGAACTGACTTTAAGAGGGGTGTATATAATTAAATCATAAGTGTTAAAATAAAACACTTACTAAGAAAAAGATTCAATATATTAGTTGTTTATCTGCATGTCACGTGGCCATTAACCAAAATCAGAGAACTGTGAACATGTGAATGTGATGTTTTATTATTAAAAATTATATCATATTTATAAATAGTGATGCACCGAAATTTCGACTACTGAAACATTTCGGCCGAAACAGCTATTTTCGGGTTTCGGACGGTTTTGGAGTGCATCCCTGTATTCATACATTTTAGCTTTTGTTTTTTTATAAAAATATATGTATAATATTAAATATTGATATTTTTATGATTTAAGTAATTATTAGCTTTGGACAGTTCTCTCATAAACCTCCAGTTTGGGAAACTCTTATTAAATGAACAGTCATAATCAGTTTTTGTCAACAAACAACGAAAATAAGGAAAGTAAAGGACTTACCAATGCTGCAGTAGAAGTAATAAAGTCCAGTGCAATAATAATCACTAATAGAATTACTATAATAATATACACCGGCACAGTTTTTGCGCTCCCCGTTGAGTCCCTGAGCAGTGAGTTGGGTTGAGGAAGTAAAGGTGGCCTGATCTGACCACTTCCACGAGTCCCGGTACAGTCCGATCCAGGCACGTTCCGTAGTATTTATCAAGCTGGCGACCTGATTGTTGTCCTCTAGACTCCTAACAGTGGCCAGGTCTGTGTAATGCTCTCTGCAATACTTCTGAGCGTCAAGCCACGTCTTAAAATCTCTGACTAAAACCATTTTCTTTGTTGCATTGGTTGTTTCTGTGAAAAACAGAGTCAAGACATCAAAGGCATGACAAGACTAAATCATGTTCTCTAGTTTAACGAGTGTGAGCCTCTTAAACCTGCCAAAATTTGTTTCCAGAAGTCAATTTTTTTTATTATATTTCCATAGTTTATATGGACCCAGCATGGATAAAATGTTTTTTTTATTTTTTATACTACATTTCAGTTATTCTACTTCAAAATATCATGTTTAATTTACTTGGCATTTCTTTGTAATTATTTGTGAAGTTTTTTGAGTGAAAGTTGTAAATCTTACACCAAATACTTTAAGTGTTAAAACCTGTATAATGTTTTCCTTTGTGTTCCACGAAAGCGTTAATACAAGATTGAAATGACATGATGGTCAGTTATTGACAAACACTTGTATTTTTGGGTGAACTATCCCTTTAATCTCCCATTTTGAGTTTTATATGTCTATTTTGAGAATATTTAAAGTATAACATTTAGGGATGCACCGATATGAACATTTTGGCCGATACGATAACCGATAAGTCTTTATATTTGAAAACCGATAACCGATATATTGGCTGATAAATCTAAGTCCAAATTTTTATATAGTTTTTGAGAGCCTGATAAAAAAATTAAAAAAAGGTCTCACTATGTCCCAAACACACAATTATAATGTTCTCATAATAATTGTATATAGCCGATATGACACTTCAATTTTTTTAAGTGATTCCAATCATATTTCACGTAATTCAAACAGTGCGCATCTGAAGTGTCTCAGCTGAAGGAAGTAATCCATTATTTATCTGCTTTAATATATCGGCAAAATGTTATAATCAGGCCGATAACGATAACATTAAAAAAGGACATATATCAGCTGATACCGATATGGTGGCCGATATATCGTGCATCCCTAATAAAATTAATATATTTTTTTGTGTCACATGGACTTAAATGGTATGAAATCCCAATGCAGCCACTAGAGTTCCAGTTGAGGTCATTGTGTTATTAACTGATTATGTAAATTTATTATAATTAAATCCTAAGACAATGTAATTTAGGGGTGGGTGAAATACTGGATAAAACGATAAACCATTCAAATATGTAAAACTGCGATGCTGAATCTCCAGCGCCACAACATTAAAAATCATATTTACTCGATTTGTGAATGTAATTGCAGTCTAAATATGATTGTGCACATCCTTCTATTGAGTGTTTGCACTTTAATCACAATTATTTACAGTTATTCATCTGCACAATATTCATGATCCTAATTGTGATATAAATGTTTACTTCTATCACCCACCCCTAATGCCATTATATTAATGTCTTCATGCATACCATATTCCTCATTGAAAGTTGCTTTGGATAAAAGCGTCTGCTAAATAAATAAATATAGATGGATATGTAATAAATGCATAAACTGAAATAATGAGCATCAATAAAGAGTGTTTCTCACCGTCACTACACACGAAATATTTAGTGACAGCACAGTTGTCATCATACCAGTATCCAGTGTTATATATTGCGGCACACTCCTCTCCCGCACCCCTGTTATCCGGCTCGAAAGAGTTCCAGTACTGAAACACTACACTCTCGTCTTGATAAGACCAACGCCAGCTGTTGATGTCATTGTAGAGTCCAATCCAGGCTAATGAATAAAACCCTTCTTCATTTTCGACTTCTTGCAGAGTGGTCCAGTCTTCATCGCTCTGAACCGTGGCCAGGTCGATGTGGTTTTCCCTGCAGTAATTTTGAGCGTTTCCCCACGACATCGACTTTCGGATCAGAACATACTTGTGTGGATCACACAGAGTCAGTGACAGGAATCCTGTCGACAGAATACACTCATTTCAAGATTTGTATCATTTTCCCCAGTGTCCTTCTTAAAGGTTCCACTCAATGTATTTGTTTCTATTTTTATTTTATTTTACTATCATTGTTGAACAAGTTCTTGTTGTCTTCGATTTTAATTTTCATTTAAGAAATTACAGCATTAGTAGTATATATATAGTATTTCTGTTGTAAAGCAGTGCTAACATTTTGGAGATTGATTGATAGGACATCTTGATTTTAAAGTGCTCCTATTAAGCTTTTTCAGGTATTCCCTTTCATACTGTGTGTAATAGAGCTGTTTGTGAATGTAAAAGCTCTGCAAAGATCAAATATAAATGGAGTTTTTGTCTACTAAACGAAAGAGTCGACTCTGAACTGAAACGAGTCGTCAGTAATTCCAGTCTCACTTCTTGCTGAACCTGCATAGGTTTGTAAGTAATTTGCATAATGCCAGCCTGTGGTCTTGATTGGCTGAACAGCGTCTCTTAGCCCCGCCCTCAAACACTGTAGTTTATCTGAGACTGGAAGAGTTTGGTTTGTGTTGTTCATGTCTAGAAGATGCTGTTTTCTGCTGCCAAGTTTAGTTTAGTTTATTTGTATAGCACATTTAAAACCAATGTGAGTTGGCCAAAATGGTTTCCTTTAAAACAATATTCCGACAGCATAGATAGCCAAAAAAAAAAAGAAAAAAGAAAGTTAAACACCACAACAAACCAAAATACAACTAAAATGCAAGACAACAGTAAAACAAGATATACTCAACCGCTAGCTTAACCATAAGCCTGGGCAAGTAAATGTGCCCTCAACCGTCACCGTCCCATTATAAATGTATACGGGACGCCTAAGTTTACTTCACTATATTACAATTAAATCCTAATTTAATCATGACAAACTATATATCGTTGGAAATGTCTAAGACTCCTTAATAGATATTTCAGCACTATTTTTTTGTTACAATTTATTCAGGAACAGTAATAGATGAATTTATGACAAGAGCGCACCTCAAAAAATCTACATCATAAATCTACATCACTTTGGTTTTCATGCTAAAAGTTCATAATAAAACATTTAATCTAGTATTTGTCAATAAAAAAATATAAAATAATATTATCTTCTAAAAAATATAATATATATATTATCCTCTAAAATATAATATTATCTTTTTTATCGCCTTTTTTTATTACATTACATATTTTAGTAGTTATCATAAATTAGGTATCATTTGAAAGCTTACAATCTCAGAATTCATCCTGTGAAAAATGTTTTGAAATTGGACATTGTGTTACCATAGAAACGGCACTCTAAATTATTTTATCAGGCTCCTCCCCTTTTGGGCATCATTATGTTTCATAATTTATGATCAAAATATTTTCTAATCTTGACAAAACACATATTGTCAGAAAGGTCTGAGTCTCAAGGTTCCATATTTTGTGACAGAAGTGATATTTGGACAGAGATTTATTAATTTGTTATGGCAGAATGCATACAGTTAAATTCAATGGAATTCAATGACACCTGGTGGCTATTTTTGGTAATACGCCTAAACAAAATCTCATGGGAACTTCAATTTTTGTGATATCAACTTCAAATTTGGAACACAACTTGGTTAGATATATGGCTTTGATTTTATAGTATTTAAAAACAAACAAAAAAACAAACAAACATATTTTGTAATATATATATTTTATATAAAATAAAAATATTAAATCAATTATATTTGATTTAATGTAAATTTAAACTTCCATAACTTTTTCATACTTTAATTAATGCTTTCACTTCAGCAATAATCTGCTATTTTTTTCCCTTTAAAACAAGACCAAACTTAGGTCTATACTCCAAAGCATTCTTGAATTACAACCATTAAGCATTTTAATGTCCATTCTCAAAAAGGGGGGTGACAGTTAAGGGGTTAAAAACACCCAATGTAGTACAAAATCTAATATACGAGATTTAGGGATCTTTAAAAGTAATGTTTGAGATGACCTCAATAGCGTTGTTGTCTGATAGACCTGGAGAAGATCTAAAATATATTCAAGAGCTAGGCCATGCAAAGCCTTAAAAACAAACAGTAAAACCTTAAACTGGACCCTGAAATTAACTGGAAGTCACTGACAAAGCATATCGACTCATCCCGGACGAGCCCCCATACAGGAAAACCCAAGCGATCTTTACTGTTCGTATCACTGTGTATAAAGAGCTGAGATTCAGATATGATAAAGAGCGTTTAGTTTCTGACCAATCAGAGCAGACTCTGTCATTTGACCAATCAGAGCAGAGCAGCTCTCATTGAGAGAAAATAGCAGTGTGTATTATGAGGTAATTAAAATAGCATAATAGGCGCACTTAAAATATAGTTTGTCCAAGATTAAATAAGGATTTGATTTTAATATTGTTCTTTAAAGTGTTCTCTGGTTAAGAAGTTCATCCACAATATTATTATTATTATTATAAACAATCATAACAAGTAATGATTTAAAATAACATAAACTATATAACTTAAATTATACACTGCATTTTAACAGTGTTGTTCTATCATATTATATCTTATTTTGTTCCTTTTTTGGATACAGTCATTATTCCCAAATTGTTATATTAATTGTATATATATATATATATGTGTGTGTGTGTGTGTGTGTGTGTGTGCGTTTATGCATAATGTATATAAATATTAATATAAAATATTAATTGATAAAGTTAAGGCTTCTTTTTTGTTGTTGTTGTTCATTTAAGTTTGTTTATTACTTGATTAACCTTCAGAATACTCGGCTGCTAGTTACGGTTCTTGTCTGACAGCTTTTTGATTTTTGAGAAGTAATTTTTCCTTGGCTCTCTTTCGTAAATGCTTTCTTTAACTGTCCGTTGATAGTAGACAACCTGAATTATTATTGGCTTGATTTCATAGACATGAATTCTCCATGTGGACAAATCTCACTCTCCTCTAGATAAAGATTTGTAGGATATTTCACAGAACAGTTTGTCGTAATATCACTGTATGTAAATGGGACAAATATGCAAATCATTTGGTGTAATTTCTCTGTTTTTATTTGTTTTTTGTAATGTTATTTTAATGTTTTACATATTTTTTTACCTGAAAGAGAAAGCAGATGAAGACAAATGTTGTCCATCATCTTGCCAGATGGTTTGTCACTGAAAAAAAAAAAAAAAAAAAAAAAATGTAATTAGTTCACTAATATACATATCTTGCATTTAAGTTGACAAATTGACGTGATTTTTCTTCGGTTTAATGTATTTGAATGAGGAAAAGTGCATAATTTCATGTTTTATCGACGTGTTCTTTGCTGTGCAGCCAAATTATGAAAATATAAGAAAAGAAAATAGTAAAATGACATGTCTATCTACAACAAGAAGAGGTGATGCTCAGAAAAGAGAGTAGATTAATAACAAAACATCCATAAAATCTGTTAATGGAATTGTCATTACAACATTATTAATCAGAGGAGAAAGTGTAAACTTGCATCTTTAAAAAGTACAGCGTAATTACCAGTTCTCTTCTGAATTAAGTCTCGACGGATGAAGTTTTGGCCCACCTGTCCTGTAATGATAGCAAGTTCCCTTTCATTCAGTCACTACGAGTAACGCTAGTGACTGACAAAATGGGGGTTTCGCTAGAGAGCCCAATCACTTTCAAGTATTAGCAAACGAGACAATTGTATGAAAATGCCATGGGTCTGCGGAGTTTGCTTCGCGTGGGTATAAAAGGAGCCGCGAGTGCAATCTCACATTATGTTTTTGTTTCGGAGCCGAAGTGTGTATGTGCTTCTCCTTCGCCTTCTTCAAGCTACGAGCGTTCTTCAGTCGGTTTTGGTGTGATGGCGCATTTCAGCGGATTCACGATCCTGCTGCTGGTCTGTGCAGTGGCTTGCACGCGGCTCGTGTTTCTCCCCTGGGCGCTTCAGCACTACTAAAGAGCTTTTCTTCCAAAAGAGCTTTATGGGCACGTCTTTTTAAAGATGTCTCGTACGTGTGTTTCTGGTTGTGGGCGCATGGTCCATTCGCCTGATGGTCACGAGCGCTGCCTCGCGTATTTGGGCTTTTTAATTACGCTCAGGCAGCACTCGTGAATGAGTCATGTTCTCATTGTGGGAATATGGGTATCGTGGTGCTTAGATCAAGACTCAATGACCTCCGTGGGGGTAGAGCACCGCAGCACCCGCCCCCCAGTGCCTTTCTTCCCGGAAGTCCATCAGGAAGTCACCAGGTCGTGGAAGTCCCCGTTGACTTCCCGCGGCCCGGCAGCTTCCTCCGCCTTATCTACCCTTGATGGCGTGGTGGCCAAAGAGTACACTGGGGTCCCTCCGGTGGAGTGCTCTGTTGCGACACAGCTTTGCCCGCAGAGTGTCTCCACCTGTCGTGGTGACCCTAAGCACCCCTCCAAGGCCTGTAGGTTTTCTGCCACTTTCGTGGCGAGGGCCTACAGAGCTGCGGGGCAGGCCACCTCTGCCCTGCATGCCATGGCCATCCTTCAAGTCCATCAGGCGAAAGTGCTCAGGGACATGCACCAACCTCGTTCTATGGGCGATGAAGGTCACTGCGCGATCCCTGGGCCAGGTGATCTCCACATGTGTGGTCTAGAAACGCCATCTGTGGCTCAACCTGGCCGATATGCAGGAGGCTGAGAGAACACATTTTCTCAACTCCCCCATATCCCAGGCTGGGCTCTTCGGCAGTGCTGTTGAGGACTTTGCCCAACAGTTCTTGGCAGCCCAGAAGCAGACTGAGGCGATAAAACATATCCTGCCCCGACGGCCAGCTGCTGCCTCCATCCAGTCGTTGGTGCAGCCCCCTCAATCTGTTTACCGCCGAGGCCGGCCTCCTGCGGCTTTTGCCCCTCCTGCTCGGCCCAAGCAGCAGCCTTCACCCGGGCTAAAGCAAGGAGGAGGTCGTAGGAAGGCGACACAACCCGTCTCCACCCCTAAGCCTGCCAAACGCCATGTGCGTGTGCGACGTTATCTCTCACCACTCTCGTCCCCTCTGTCACCAGACCCCTGTCAGAGCAGGCCACCGCAGAACATCCCTCCCTGGCCTCTTCTGTCAGGACTTGAACTTAACCATGCCCCCACACCGGGACGCTATGCCCTACCATGTCTGGGCCGGTCATTCCACATCGCTGCCCCATCGTGGGTACGCCTGTAGTTCCAATGACCCCGCTGGTTCAGTCCTTGGGAGTCTGGCTAGAGCTTCCCAACCTGGCTTGTGCGAACGATCAGCCTTGGCTATACTATTCAGTTTGCACGGTCTTCACCCTGATTTTGGGAAGTCCGCTTTATCATGGTGGGTGGCAATGCCTCTGTCATGCGTGCGGAGGTTGCCACCCTACTGGCGAAGGGTGCGATCGAGCCCATCCCTCCAGCCGAGATAAAGTCCGGCTTCTACAGCCCTTACTTCATTGTGCCCAAGAAAAGCGGTGGGTTACGACCAATCCTGGACCTGCGTGTTTTGAACCGGACCCTACACAGGCTTCTATTCAAGATGTTGACAGCTAAACGCATTTTAGAATGCGTTCGTCCGTCGGATTGGTTTGCAGCGATCGACCTGACACGTACTTTCATGTCTCCATTTTTCCACGTCACAGATCGCTTCTACAGCTTTTGAGGGGCAGGCATATCAGTACACAGTACTCTCATTCGGGTTAGCCCTGTCTCCTTGCGTCTTAGTGAAGGTCGTCGAGGCAGCCCTTGTGCCACTCAGGCAACACGGGGTTCACAATCTGTATTATCTCGTTGACTGGCTGATTCTAGCTTACTCTGGAGTTCAGTTGAGTCCACCTCTCCCGTCCAGGCCTTCGGGTCTACTGGGAAAAAAGCAAACTCTCCCCCGTGCAGAGGATCCCTTTTCTTGGTATGGAAATCGACTCGGTTGCCATGTACGCACAGCTTACGAGCGAGCGTGCACAGTCATTGCTGAATTGCCAATTCGATTCGAGGGGCAAGAATGTGGTTCCACTGAAACTGTTTCAGAGGCTCCTGGGGCATATGGCATCCATAGCGGCGGTCCATAGTAGGGCACCTGCAGGCATTTTCGGTTGATGAAGCGTGTCTGGAATTCGGGCCAGCTAACTCTCACGTGATCTTGAGACCCCGGCCTGGATATGTGCCAAAGGGTTCCCATCACTCCTTTCAGGGATCAGGTGGTGAACCTGCAAGCGCTGCCCTTGGAAGAGGCAGACCCAGCCTTGGCACTGCTCTGTCCAGTACGCGCCCTCCATGCTTACGTAGACAGAACACGGTGTTTCAGGACCTCAGACCAGCTCTTTGTCTGTTACAGTGGGAAGCTGAAGGGAAAGGCTCTCTCCAAGCAGAGGTTTTCTCACTGGATAGTTGACGCCATTGTCTTGTCTTACCAAGCGCAGGGCCTGCCATGCCCCCTAGGGGGGAAGGCACACTTCACTCGGAGCGTTGCTTCCTCCTGGGCGCTAGTGCATGGCGCCTCGCTAACAGACAAACGTAGAGCTGCAGGCTGGGCGACACTTAACATATTCTCAAGATTCTACAATCTCTGTGTAGAGCCAGTGTCTTCTCATGTACTCGCTCCCAGTGGCCAGTAAGTAGGACCTGCTCAGTGTCATCGCTTGCTGCACTATTCCACTCCACGGACTGGATATGTTCGCTATTTTACTCAAATGAGTTCTCCATAGACCCTGAATTCCTCCTGCACAGTTGATACCGTCACCAGAGTTCATGCCTGTTTGGTCAGCCCTCGTGATTGGCTAGATGCCTCCATGGGCATGGTTCCCCACTTGGGCAACCCCCACGTGTGTATTTCCACGGTAAGTGTTAAGTCTCCTCCGAGCACTCTTTCCCTCTGCAAGACTTCTGTTGCTATCTAGAGGTTGAAATATTCCACCCTGCGGGCGGGATACCTCTGCAGAGTATCAATCTCAGATTGATCTCAGATTGATCTTAGATTGATCTTCAGTGGCAGATAAATTAGCATCTAAACATTGAACAGATAATAATAGCCATGATTCCATAACTATAATAACAATCAGAGTAAATATTTCCTATAATTTTGACAAAGAATTTTGTAACGATATTAGCTCAAAGGGGAAATATTAATAATAATCCATAATTACTAATTATGATTAATTATTAATATTTGGGTCAGTTAAGTAGATTAACTGTGAGGTAAGCCAATTAATATTACAATCAATTAATCAGTTCCAACAAACTCTTTGATTATTCATTTATTCTAAGAAAAGTGTATCTTTCAGGGTCACTGAAAAATAGTCATTCCTTAGCATGTACAGTGCTTAGAGCATGTAACAAGATCAAGATCGTAAAAGGAACTTTGTATGCAAGCAGAGAATCAGAAACCAAATGCATAATTGTGCACAAGTTTTATTAACTAAATCACAAACATAACTAAACTAAACAAACAAACAAACAAACACACATACATACATTCATCCATACATACATGCATAGGTAAAGTGGTGAGGGTTATGTAACCGGAAGTAGGAAATAGAACTATGGAAAAGATCTATTTCAGTATGAAAAGAACCATCAGGTGATCATTGTCAGAGCACCTCATTAAATTGAATACTTGCATGGTCAGTTGCAATCGTGGACAATTCTTGAAGTGGTTGAAAAATGAGTCCGTTGGTGGGTCTGTGAGGGTCAAAAGTCATGGTGCAAGTTGCCATCGTGTGGTTCTGACGCTGTTGTGGGTCGGAGCTTGCATGGTGGCTTCGAGCACATGGCTGTGGTGAGTCAAAGCCTGCAGTCCTGGCCTGCTGAGTGCACACTGGACGGTGCGGCCTCCTGAAGTGCCGAGAAGGCAAGGAGTTGATCGTTGGACGGTGCGGTGATGGTAGGTTTGCAGTTTTGCAGTCTCCCTTTTGGGGAGGATGAAAGCATGGCAGGCAGTGCCCAGGGCCCTGGGCCCCAGTGGGGGGAGGGGGAGGGGGACCATCTTGCCCTGTTTGGGGGGATGGGCCACAGATCCCAGAGTGAAGTTTGGAGATTTTTATGGTACATATACCGAATAATTGTGTCTGATTTGGTCTCAGTCATTACAATTTATATGAAGGGATAAACAGATAAACTTTAATTGTTTTGGGTGGCTTTGTGGTGCGTGTAATCTTATTATGTCTGTAAATGAAGGACAAAGTGATTCACAAGTCTATGCAAAACAAACAGTGTCGCCTCAGAAAGATAGAAAGTGCTCTATTCATCATTTACAGATGTTTCTGAAATCCATTCTCCTTTAAAGTTCTACTTCTCAAACTAACTTGCAGTTATTGCATTGTTGTTTTTCACTAGTATGACATTGAGTTTGGAGATGCAAAGCATTAAAGATTTGCTCTTTGTTAGTTTTCAGGTCACCTGTATTTGTGTAAATGCATTATGTGTTTGTGATTAGCAGCAGAGTATATTTTCAGATCATGCAAAAGTCTTTTTTGACTCTTCTGCAGTTATTTACCTATGCAAATACAAGTAGGTGCATGCTGGGCGCTTCTCCTTGACATTTGTAATACAGACACAACAAAATAATAGAAAAAAAGATATAATAAGGATGCAGGATATATCGTTCACTAGATATGGGCACTCAAATTAGAGACTCGCAATCGAGACGCATTCTAATAGACTTCAGACTTGACTCGGACTCAACCTGAAATTAATTCAGACTTGACTCTGACTCCACCAAAGGACTTGTGAATATTTTTTAAAACGACTCAAGTCTTTAATCCTTAACTACTGATATCGCTGATATCAATAAAATATTGGTGTTAAGTGTTTTATTTGAATGGTTTTATAATATCTGCGTCACATATATTTCCCTACGTGTCGCGGTAGTTCGGACCCTTGGCATAGAATTGAATTATGTATGACCGTATATTGCGCGTAAACTCCGAAATGTCACAATGAAAGTCCCATGAAACATGACGGAAGAAACCGTGCCATATATGTAATTTGTTCTTGTCAAAGGACAGCTAAAAAACGTGAAGTTCTGCATTGGTGACAACCCAATACCAACAGTGTCTGAGCAACCTGTCAAAAGCCTGGGCAGATGTTACAACGCAAGCCTCAGGGACAAAGACCAAGTGCAGCAAGTAAGGCAGGACATCACCAACAGTCTTGAAAACATCAACAGGACCCTACTGCCAGGCAGTGTTAATTTCGTTAACGAAAACTATGACGAAAAATGTTCGTTGATGACTTTTATTTCCCTGACTAAGACAAGACGATGAGAGACGACACCCACATCATTAAACGATAACTGTGACTATATCAACACATGCAATATCATTGACGAAAAAAGACGAGACTGAAATGTGTTGAAAAAAAAAAAAAAAAAAACTTGAGCAAAACCACCTATGGCTGTGTGACTCTCTCTCAGCCATAGGACCTGCAAAGTTTTTTCTCTGGTGTGTGTGTGTGTGTGTGTGTGTGTGTGTGTGTGTGTGTGTGTGTGTGTTTATGAGGTGCCAGACTGGAGAAAAACAAGGTGAACGTCGTGAGCGCGCTGAACAGTGCGCGAGAGAAGACCGAATGTGTCCGAGCATAATATAGTTTGTTTATAACTAAATTACACATTTCAGCATTAGAATAATCTCTGTGACATATTGGTATCATCTGCAACATTTTTATTAGTTTACATATTGTACTCGCAATATGTAACCTGTACCTCAATATGTACCTCACACCATCAGTGCTCGGGCGACTGGAATGCAGTGCCATGTTAAAAAAGTTGTGCAATTATAAGATTAATATAGCATAATGTAACAATGTAACAAAATTTGCAGTGTCACGACAATTTATCTAAAAAAAAAAATGCATCTGTAACCACATTGTGCAACCAATTCAATCTTAAAGGTCAGATCAAAAATCTTGACTTGAATAATGACAAATAATGAAGAGACAAACGAGTACAATATGATAAATATCACAGCAGATTTGGATTTTTCTGCATTAACAGACTCAAGATTTCTTAAGCCTCTGTGTTCTTTCAAAGCTTTTATTTTCAGCATTCTCACTTTATTCCTAATATAAATGTTTATTTATTCATTACCTTTGATGAAAAAACCTCCTGCGGATCAGAACTTCAGTGTGGAGATGCCGAGACTGATTCCCGTTCTGACTTTGCTCCATCATAAGGATCCTTATTTAAATGCCATCACAGAGCATGAAAATAACCAGTAACTGATATCTTCCTCATGGAAATTAATCATTTTTACATGCTTGTAAAAACAGCATCTCCCTGCTCTTTTCCTCCATTGGGTTCTGTGATGTTAAGAGGCCTGATTATTTCAGGACCTTGAAACAAGTCATTATTTTTTAGTTTTTGTATTGCTTTGGTCATTGTATTTAAAACCGCAGTGCGTCCTGAGACACTGAGGAATGAAATACCCACGCTGCCATGCTAAGGGGATGTTTGCCAATAATGGCTGTGACAAGCACAAAAATATTTAACACAGAGTAAAATCCCCCTACTGGTAATACACCCTACGGCCACTGCCCGAGCTTCATGCTTTAATGAGGAAACAACTTTGAGATTCACACGAAGGACTTGACCCAGAGCCAGCTCAAAGGCCTGGACACCACAACTCAGGCTGTCTGTGTGTGGACTCGACCCGGTGCGGTATATAAGATTTGTAGGCGAGCACGCCTTCGCCTCCCTGAACTTTTAAGGCCTTAACAAAGTTCAGAAGGTGAAACTGGGGGATCGAGGAGAAAGGCCTTCTCTTTCTCCCCGATGCTCGCCAAGTTCACCCACATATGTCTCTCCGTGGCCACCATAGCCGCCATCGCTCTACCAATCGACCAACAGCTGTGGCCCACTCTCTCACTCACTCTCTCACTCTCTCTCTCACTCTCTCTCTCTCTCTCTCACTCACTCTCAATCTCTCACTCACTTTCTCTCTCACTCACTCACTCACTCACTCATTGACTCACTCACTCACTCATTCACACACACACACACACACACACACCCGTGCTTGCGCATTCTCTCCACATTCACAGTTTGAATGTTGGAAGCGGTGAATGCGAGAGGAATACGGGTTTTCCTAGGGTGACCACCATAAAACAAACCAAATGTGGGACGATTATAAGTTTGTGTGGTAGGATATGGGACATTTTACCAACACTAAAACATAAACCACCCCTGTGTTTCTGCACCCTTCAGACTGATTATCTATAAAGATGGACTTTTTTTTTTTAGTTTTTTTTTATATATAATGTCTAACTTAATAAAAAACATTTGAATTCTGCTTTTCAGCTGATAAAAATTCTTTGTTCTTTAGTCCCTTCCAGAAAACACCATTAGCCTACATCACAATGTAACATAACATGTCTTTATTTGACATGTCATTTTAATTCAACATCACTGAGCCCAAAGGCAGCAGCATCATGCAGATAACTATTTTATAAACAATTCTGACCAAGTTCAATTAAAATCCAACAAAATAAAATATGAACAAATAAAATATAAAACAACATGAAATTAGATCATTGACAGTCTAAGAATATATTAAACCAAAAACTTTCATATTTTTTTAGAAAGGTTGTGAATTAAAACACCCACAATTTTTTTTTTTTTTTTTTAACAATTAAAGGTGCCTTATGTAAAAATTGAGGTAAAAATATCCAAAAAATGAGCTACATGCATCAAAAGAATGAGAAGAAATAAGGGCGATGATGTCATTAAAAAAATGTCAAGTTATAGTGCTGCAGAGATATCAACCTGAATTAGCATTAGCATTAATAGCCACGGCCCGACAGGTGTCGTAATACCAGTTTCGGCCATGGGAGGCGGTATGCCGGCAACATAACCACCAGCCAAACATGCAATACACGAATAACTCGCACGGCTTATCAATCGTGTGGAAAGTAGCCTACTGCCCACTACTACATTCAAATAAAATATGATAAAAAAGGAACAGAACCAGAGTAAACATTGGCACTGCTTTCCATCGCTGGAGACAACTAATGGACATGAAAAAAATGAGGTTTGACTTCGAACTTGCAACATTTCGTTTGGATTGGTAAGTAAGATGCTGTTAGTATTTCGTTAGAAGTTTGTTTTATATGTTTGTGTAGATTTTCGGGAAGTTATAACATAGAAATGTATCGAAGGCTGTTCGATAAACGTATATAACGTTCATAAATACAGTATTGTAATATAGTACACATAGCACAATCTCTATTGCTCTTTTTTTCTTGCCAACTACGTGACCTATATTATGTATATTAAATGGCTTTCCTGAGGTAAATCTGACATAATTGTTCTCCAGCTGTGTTATTGACCTCTTCACGATGATAAAAAACACTGATTGGTCGATATTATGTATGAGGAATACATTTTGGTAAGTTGTAGCCTAACGTTACTGTATCTTTCAGTGTTCGTGATTTTTTTACTATTAGCTAGTAGAGATGATCGGTTCACATGCGCTAGGGATCTGTCGTGTAACATTTACAAGCGCCAAAACGGTATTTAATTGACAGAATCTGAGAGCTGAGATTTTTTTATATCATAACTAACCTGCTCTGTCTAGTCTGTCGGTCTCCGTGTCCTCTTTGCTTCGCGATTTTTCTGTGCGTGAGAAAATTGATGTGTGGCGTGAGAGCGTGTGAAAAGTGTTTGCGTGTGTCTCACGGTTAATGCGTGAGAGTTGGAAGCTCTGGTTACGTTGGCGCTAGCTTGGTCAACATCAGCGAATGCTGTCTGTCAAATTAATGTAATTCAAACTAACAATAAAAATGTAATATGAACAAAACGAATATGAACATTCACTGGTAAAGGTGAAGGGGAGTAGCTTGAAGATATTCATACTCTAGAGTAGACCAACTCACTTTCTGGAGGTATACTGCCCCCATCTGGTATGGAATGTGGAGTATGAATTTATTTATTTTTACATAAGGCACCTTTAAGTTCATTTTAATTGACCGAATTATCCATTTGTTTTCTGACAGGAAACACATGGAATGAATCACCGGTCCACATTTTGATTGACAGCTGTCACAACCTACTAGTGACTGTGTTTACTTCTTTCTTTTCAACCATTGGATAGGATTTTAAAAAAGGCTGTTGTGTTTGTACTTCTGACGAAGAGCTGTTAAAGGGTTAGTTCACCCAAAAATGAAAATTCTGTCAGTAATTACTCACCCTCATGTTGTTCCAACCCCGTAAGACTTTCTTTCATCTTCGGAACACAAATTAAGATATTTTTGATGAAATCTGAGAGCTGGATCACTCCTCCACAGGCTTATGGACACTATAACTTGCTGACCCAGAAAATGTATTAAAGACATTGTTAATATAGTCCAAGTGACTCGAGTCTTTTCACGTAGTGTAATAGCGCAGAGCGTCTGTGTTGCACGTCACACGCATTACACACATGACCAGTGTCGGCCAATAGTGAGCCTACGTGTGACGTGCAACACAGACGCGCTGCGCTATTACACTACGTGAAAAGACTCGAGGCCCAGAGAGAAAGAAATTAAAAGTGGAATAAAGTCGTTATTTTTGTTGTTTTTTTGCGCACAAAAAGTATTCTCGTTGCTTGATATACTTAAGATTGAGCCACTGTAGTCACTTGGACTATATTAACAATGTCTTTAATAACTTTTCTGGGCCAGCAAGTTATAGTGTCCATAAGCCTGTGGAGGAGTGATCCAGCTCTCAGATTTCATCAAAAATATCTTAATAGGGGTTATGCGGAACGCCCAACGTTCGAACCGGAAAACAGGTATAAACATTTCCGGTTTGCATTACCGTACGCATCTGCAGCGGTAGGTGATCTCTGAGGTAACTTATTTTGCGCTTTTTTTAGAATACAATTCTTATTTCTGTTTTAGTTAAAATGTTACGAATGCTTAAGTATCAGATTTTTTTTTTTTTTTTTTTTAAATAAAATGCAGTCTTCATTTGATTGTTTTAATCGTCTGCAAGCAAATATAAAAGGTTAAACTACTAGCATACAAGTCTAAACTAACTTACTGATAGTTAGCTAACTCTACATCGGGTGCCATTAGCAAAAGCTACATAAATACTAACTTACATACCTTCATAATCATGAATAAATGAGGAGGCGTAAAAACTGAAATCCTTTATCTAACGGAGTCCTCGGGGCTCTGGAAGTCCGTTTGGCAATACGATGTACATCTGAAATGGATAGAATGGGTAGCTCCTGTAAACACCGGCTATAAAAGGTCGCCATTCCTACGCTGTGTTTACCTCAGTAGCTGACGACCGGAAGTAGTTATATCTGTTTTGTAGAACCCGGAAGTATGTTGCGCATAACCCCTATTTGTGTTCCGAAGATGAACGAAAGTCTTACGGGGTTGGAACAACATGAGGGTGAGTAATTACTGACAGAATTTTCATTTTTGGGTGAACTAACCCTTTAAATATAGGTGAAAAACTACACCGCAAAAAGAATAAATAAAATGCTTTCTTAAAAAGGCAAAAGAACGCATGCACGTTTTCTTAATATGAGTATTAAAAACCAATAGACCAATGAAAATGCGGGACATATTCTCAATATGCGACGTGTGGGACAAGGGGTGAAATGCTGTGCGGTAAAAAGCAAAGCGGGACGGGTGGTCACCCTAGTTTTTCCTCACAGTGGAGGTCAGGAAGGAATGGAAGGCTCTATGGATGAGCTGGTGGGTTATGGCCAGAGAAGAAGCGCAGTACTCCAGCCATCAGTCACGCTGAGGCGTTCCCCAAAGTGTCTCAGGACGCAGTGCGAGTTCCCTTTCTGAAGGGAATCTTAGTTTCAGCTCAAAACAAGAATATATATCTGCCAATAAACTTCATTCAAAAGGAAAACTAATTTTTGTACTAGAAAACACAAATAAATTTTTTTTGCAGTGTAAAGCGAAATTGGAGATGTCCTTTATGCTATGTATTGTTTTTATGTATATATTTCGACCTTTAAGGAACTACAAACTTTAAACTGGTACAAGCTACTGTGATCAAGGAAGCTGAAATGTGCCACCACAAAGTTTTTTTGTAAATGTTGCTTTTTTGGTCACGATCTTACTATAAAAGTATAAACATTGTACAGAATACAAAATAAATAACCAAAGACGAATGGAAATCAGTGTCTGTGTGTTCAGACGGAAACATTTTGCATCTTTAAAACAACACAAGGTTTTGCATGAATTGGTCATAAATTACTTTAACAAACATTGATTACAACCAAACGAACTGCACTGGAACACATATAATTACATTATAACAATAAGACAACAGAAAATGTGTAAAACTATAGACATATGTTTTTAAAGTCTGCAAAGTGTGATCCATATCATATGACCTTAAAAATACAATAATAAGTCAA
>NC_139965.1:4067175-4186175 GCF_963993115.1 Abramis brama
CTGTCCCTGTAAAGACGAAGAAAACTCTTTGCAGCTGGTACATGTTAATATTATTTAAACCGCCTACTAAGACGAATAAATCTCTTTTTAGTGCGAGACGTAAATCTGAATTGAGCGAGATTCCTCTTTCAGTAGTAGAAGGCCTCGTAATTATATCATTATTGAATTCGTGGTTAACCACAGTGATATTCAAAAATAAACAGTAAACTCCTGGTTAAACATTGGCTTAGCTACCCAATTTGTAAACCTAACACATTCGATCATAGTGCTATTGTGAAGAGTGTTTATGGGAGCCAACGACAGACAGAAAATTCCTGTTGTTTTGCATTGATGCGTGAGTTAGTGCAGGGGATAAATCCTGCCGCAACTTTTTGTGCCATTTAGCACCGCAAAGGTAAATAAGGTAAAAAAAAACTCTAAATAATTATTCGCATTTACAACTTGGCTTGTGCAACACTCAAAGTTCAATGCCAAGCGAGATATTTTATTTAACAGAAGTTGACTACATCGAACGGCTGGATTGGACTACACCCCTCTACTTCCTTCTTTAATGACATCATTAAAACCGTTTTTTGACTAACCTCCGCCCACAGGAACACAGGCGTATTGATGGCGAAATGTCAATAGACGGTTGATGTTTATCTATAATCGGATACCGCAAAAGTTTAATTTGAAGTTGTTAGTTTGCTCTGTCCATTTCACCACGGACTGTTTTTCTAACCTGGGATAATATCAAGCAGACTTCTCTCAGCGTTTCATACTGACGAAGGGGGCAATTTCAACTATATTCCAGCAAGTGGTAAGTAGTGATTTAATATGGAAGTAGCGATCAACTTCACATCGTTTCTCTTAGTAGGATGAAAATAATCTTACTTAAACTGTGATTAATATACAGAAAGCGATCAAAGAACAATCCCTTTCCAATCGCCCAAGCTGTCAATCAATCACACAGCGCGAGTTTATCTGGACACTTGCCAAAACTCGTTATGAAATCAATGACGCTGTTACACTGCACAACGAAGCTCTTACTGTATTTATATACCTCATGTTTGCATTGGTGAAATCATTAGTGAGAGTGCAGAAACTGCGTTGCAATGATAAGATCTTTTTTCACGCGATCAACAGACTGTCATCTGCTCAATGCTCATCACTGCAACCTTTTATGTGATTGAAATAGATCTAAATACTTAAAAAACTTCTCATGATTTGTTAATCCCGATAGCTGTAATAGTAAAAACTTATAATAGCTGTAATAGTAAAAGTTTTCCAGATAGTTCCACATGTAATGCCAGATATTTCATATGCAAGCATGTCAGCCAATCACAGCAGAGGGCGTTTACGCTGAAGTCTCTCAGCAGACACGCCCCTTCAAACAGAGCGTTCAAATAAGGGGATGAAATCAGGCTAGGAAAAATGCCTTTTATTTCTAAATTATAAACAAATTTGATCTAAAAAACATACTAACATTATAAGGGCACCCCAGGAAACATTATAAAATAATAAAATAATCCATGGAATGGGTAGCCTGGCAAGCCAGACCTACATCAAGATGTTAGGTCTGGAAACTCACCATAGACGCGGTTTAATCCGAGGGGCGGGATAAACGGCTGTCTTTCAAATTCCCTCTGCACGCAATAGGACAGCGCTTAAACCAACCAGAGCGTTTTCCCAACAGCGGAGCTTAGTTGATAGATTCAACTTTTGCCATATCTGGCCGGCAAAACGACGAACACATCTTCCTTTTTTTTAAGAATGACTTAAGTGCCGTTCTTTGCTCTTTTCTCAAAGAAAAACTTAACTCCAAGTCCTCCAGAGTCGCGGCCAAAGCCGATTCGAAAGACCGTTGTTCTCCATCAGCAGCCGTCATTCTTTGTTTTCAAGTGGCAGCCGTCGCAACTCTGTCGTCATATGTTAAGCCCGCCCCCGCCTATTCTATACACGACGTGATTGGCCTGACCCAATTTAGGTTTTTGCAGCTAGAAGGTCTATTGAGAGTTGCTAGACCCACCTGGCTGCGAAATACATTTTGCTGCCGCTAGGGTGCGTCTAGATTTCTAGGCTATGGAATGGGACCTTTAAATTTAGATTGTGTTTGTCTGTCAGCCACTGATATTCACTGGGAGGAAACAGTGCCCCCGTGTGGCCTTGTGGATACTAAGTCGGCATCACTCTTTTCCTCCTTTCACTCTTTTAAAGTGTGCATTTATATCGTCTTTCTCTCCTGATTATTTTATAATTAGTACTGATACTTTAGTGTATCTGGGTTATTATAGGATATTATTCTGATTTTCCTTTTAATTCTTCTTACATGCTTATTTTAAATTTCAATTTAAACAAGTTTTGAATTTTTAATTTGAATTAAGTTTTCTGTTCACCAGGTGAAGCACAGAGAGGGAGTACGCCCCCTTGTGGTGAAAACCAGCTACTGTGGCCTGCTTCTTCTCCCGTGTTTTCATCCTGTCTCTTTCTATTTTGATTTTTATTATATTTATTTATTTATTTTTCTCCTTCTCTCTTTTGGGTTAGGCTATTTTGATAATAATTATTTAGTAAAACCTTTGACTCTTATTGCTACATAAATAATTAATCCATTTGGTTTAAACAAGCAAGCCTTAATCCACTTTAAGTTTCACTTGTTTATCCTTTGTGTATTTATAGGTGGCATTCACCAGAGCACTGGGGTGAGTTGCAGCAATCTCTGGTTGGTATCCCGCAAGCGAGGTTGCCCGACCGGCGTTACTGACGCTGGCTGTGCGTGAGTTTCGGACACTTCCGAATCCCGTACCATCGTTGCGGCACACAACTACGACATCAGCAATTTGGCACCCCAAAGGTCAACCACGCCAGCCGACACACACAAAGCAATTTGGGGATAATAAACCCGAACTGGGGCCTAAAAGAGGGCCACTCTTCGGAGAGTTCCGGGCGAAAAACCCATTTTTGCCGTATTGTCTGGCCGGGGACACCTTGGTGTTGCCAGGTTGTGTTTTAAAGTCGCAAGTTGTTTGAGAGAGCGCAGCGAGGTACAGGGAGAAAACGAAGTTGCCCGAGGACACTGCGGTCAAGTGTTGGGAACCGTTGGAGGGGTTGACTGAGCCATGGGTACCCACCAGAGTGGCCTCAATTCACCGCAGGTAAACTAAAATTAGTAAAACCCATTCCACTTACTATAAGCCACAGAACACTAGATATCTCCCAGATATTTTAAGTGTTTGGCCCACCAAGGAAGCTAAATAGTAGAGTGACGTTACTGCCTATCAAATCTCCATTTCAGGTCCTTCGTTGACCCAAGTTAATTGGCTCTGCGAACTGTCTAACTGTTTGCATCAGTTAGCCCCAAAATTCTCATAAACGGCACAGCCCGTATGAGTATAGCTCGTTAACTGTAGAACGAACTTGCATTGGTCTCTTTGTGTGTGTGCTGTGTTTCTCTCACCTACAGTGAGCCAGGATGTCCCGTTCATCCAGTCCAGTAGTCCACGGGGGCAACTTCTCGACATGGTTGAAAGCAATGACGACCCCCTTCCTGCCCAAGGACGCCAGTAACCTGCAGCACCTAAATCAAGAGCAACTGGACACCGAGCTAGACGAACTGATGGCACACGATCCTACCCAAAGCTACAACTACAAAGAACTCGCCAGGGTCCTCGGAAGCCTAGCTCACATTCTCGTCGCCCAGGCAAGGCTCAGCGAACGGAGCAACATCGACCTGGAGCAGCAAGCAGCAAAGCTTAAGCTTCAAGCGAAGGAGGCCCGGAGGGACCAGGCCCGAACCCAGAGTCGCCTTGATCAGCTCCTCCTCGAGACCCAGAACCAGCGCGAGAAAGAGGACGCAACAGATCCAGAGCTACAGAAAGAAGTAGAAAGACTTCAAAATGCCCTGCAAGATCTTCGCCTCAACACAGACCAAAGAGAACAGTTGGAGAGAGAAGCCCGAAAAGAACTCAACAAAAAACTCCAGCAAGGTGACGCTCTCCTAGAGAGAGCAGAGACTGAACTGAAAGAAATTGACGCTAAAGCCAGGGCCTGCGAAAAACACTTGCAAGCGGCCCGAGCTAAAATCGACGAGCTTACTCTGCAGAGAGACGAGCTCCAAGATGAACTTGACACTGTTCACACAGAACTGAAACATTCTTAGAGATTACAGAGTGGCTGGAACGGAGAAACACACACCACAGAGTGTCTCCCAGCCCACCACTCCAACCCTTTCAGCCTAGAACCCAGAGCTGAAAAGGCGGGTGTAAGCCCACAGCTCAAGACATCACCAGCCAGCTTCCAAGAACATCTGTCAGTAACGGAGGGGGGAAAGCCCTTCCAGAGAACCCATGCCACTAAACCCTGCACGGCTCCCAGAGAACTTGACAAGCTAGCCAAAAACATCCCTACGTTCAATCCAGATCCTGCAGAAGGTCATGACATTCACGCTTATTTACAAGACATTGACTTTCTCTTGCAAACTGTCGCCAACGTGACAGCTTGGGACAGATTGTACCTGTTAAGAATCATGTCCAGCCGTGATATGCGTAGTTTTCTGGATCGTCAACCAGAGACTGTCAAAACTGACTACCAGAATCTACGACAAGCTTTGATTCATGAATTCTCTGATCCAGAATCAGACCAAGGGTTGGTCAACGCTATGGACCTCAAACAGGGCCGACTTGAAAACCCACAGGCCTTCTACAGTCGACTACGAAAAGCCTACTTCGGAGCATGCAACGAACCAGGTATGGAACAGGATGTCAACTTTAAAACTCTGTTCCTCCGAAACCTACATGCCAGTTTGACTTTTCATCTCGGAGTCTCAGCGTGTCCGCGTAGCATGTCTACACAAGAGTTACGGGACTTAGCCCATAAAGCTTACACCAAGCAAAAGACTATTTCTGAAAAGACTGTGAAAAACCCCACAATCTACTCTCTCTGAGCACTGTTCAGAGTTGACCCTAGAGGGCGCACAACAAAACCAGTCACAGACCTTTTTACAAAGAGTCAAGACCGTTCCAAGCCAGCAGAGGGCAACACAATCGTGGTGGTGTTCGTGCAAAGCACCAGAGCGAGCGATCTGGAAGATTCTGGGACCGGCAACACCCATCCAACAACACAAGGGATGGAGCTCCATGGGAAGCCGGCCGGCGACCCAAAAAGAGCCGATCTCCACCGTCCAGGACACCAAGCCCCGACAGCCGGCAGTGGAACCACTCTCGACACGACACTGGTAAGCTCAATCCTGAGCCCATATCAGAAAAACAGTGCAGCCACGTCTGAGACAGCAGAGATCCGGAGGGTGCTGAAAGAGCTCCTTTACAGAAAAGCTCGCAAGGAAGACAAGAAAGATGAACCAGACATCTTATGTCTAAGCCTAAGAACTGAAACCAACACCCTGTCTGACTGCCATCTGACTGAGCCAAGCACCACAAACACTGCTCGTCATCCACAGACCACAGAGCTAACTGTCACATCACAAGGTGACAGCATGACAGCTGCACACCCTGAACGAGACAGCACAGACCCTCACACCAGGTACCACAATAACAAGGTACCAGAAAATGCTGTTTTGGCTAACTGCCTCCGCAGAAAGCTACACGAGACCGGTCCTAACCACCCATCGATCGTCACACCTGCCCCGATGCCAACGTTCCTGGGCAACCTCGTTGAAAAGGGGGTGGGCCGGAAACTCCACCTGAACATCACGTTGGAAAAGGAACTGAGCATGGAAGCCCTGATCGACACAGGATCAGACCTTACGGTGATCTCATCTCAACTTTTCAAAAGACTCCAATTTGAAGCTAAGAGACAAGATCGAACTCTTACACCTCAAACTTGTGAACTGAACGTACAGTCATACAGTCAAAATGACATCCAGCTCAAACAGGTAGCTCACATTCACCTGACAATTGGTCCTTTGAGTCTAGTCCATCCCGTGTTCATCTCAAAAATGGACACTTTCCCAGAGACCTTCTAGATCGCTTTGAACCATTACTGGACTTGAAACAGTTCAAAGTCTGGGCTCAAGTACGAGAACTCTACCCCCTCCAGTCACAGCCAGACTGTCAGGTCACAAAGGTCACGGGAACTTCTGCAGAGCCAGACTGTCAAGTCACAGAGTCCATGGGAACTCCCACAGCCAGCCATGAAGACACAGACTCAGCACCAGGTCAAGGTTCAACTTTGCTACCCTGCACCTTCCAGCTCACCAAAGACTTTAACACCTGCTGCCTCAAGGTCATGACTGACCTGCAGCGACATGACCTCACTCATGCCCTCGACAAGCCTGGCGCACTAAACAACAAGCTGTATTCACTCCCAACCCAATCACTCACCCTGAAGTCTGAAGTGATTACACACAGCATAAGAACTTTACAAGCTAAACTGCCTACCTCAGAGCCGCTTACGCTGGCTCCGCTGTTTACAAAGACCAACATAGCGGACATGCAGGCTTCTGACACCTCCATAAAGACTTTGTTTATCCACCTCTTACACCCCTCCATCCACCCTCGCACGCCGTCTACACTCACTGACAACCAGTGCCTCAGACCACTGCATGACACCAAGCACATGCTGCGTGCACAGAACAACATTCTGGATTGTGCACCGTCTGACATCACAATGCCAGGGCTTGTAATGCCACGGCGCAAAAGGGGGATAATGCCAATGTATTTCCATGACGCATCATGTGCTGCACAACACAGCACCAGAGCCACTGACGAGACACTGAAGCAAGCGTCATGCCAGCAGCAAGATGTGGCAAAACATGGGCCAAGGCGAGCTAAATCCAGTCACCGCCCACAAAGTAAAGAGACTGCCCTGTCCAACCAAAGACAACCCTTGCTGGTTTCTTCCACCCCTTTCTCTCTCTCTCTCTCTCCCTGTTGTCTGTACCAGGTTACTGCTGTGGTTCGCCATGCTGTGCTGTCAGCCAACCAAAGGACAAGCTGCCACCGAGAGAACAACTGAGACTACTGATCACCGACTGCAGGACCTACACCCAGCAAGTGCATGTTCGACTCATCTAGCCCCGCCTGGCCTACAGAGCACACTACCCCAGCACCGTAGCCTAATACAGCTCGGCAAGTGCCCGATGGATAGAGGACTCCCTCTCTCATGCCGAGGCCAAGGTTGAACACATGTTCAACCTACTTGAGAAAGTGACTGTTACACAATCGGGACTCCTAAGCACCAACCACCGCTCCAAACGGTTCCTGGGAGCGTTGCTCGGAGCTGCCGCCAGAACTCTATTTAACATTGGTATGTCCAGTGTCAATGCAGCGAACCAGACTGTGAACTCCATGAAACTGCTGTTTACTATCTTCCAGAATTACCTTGCCCAGATTCAGCTGGTTACAGCACTAACGAAAAACAGGCTGTGGGAGGCTAGCCACAGGTGTAATCCCACCGTACCTGATACCCTTAAGCCTTGTGCTAACTGTGCTGGCTTCCCCCATCACCATGCCAGCTGACCCTCTACAAATAAACCTGGCCTACTCTCTGGGTAGCACCATCCCACTCTACGTCAATCCCGAGCAGTGGGAAGTGGATGTGCTCCTGAACCAACCCATCAGCGAGTCAAGCCCAATCTACAGACGTAAAGACATTGTCAAGGTCAGGTTTTGGAAAAGCAACACCCACATCAAGACACACATTCCAGATGTGGTAGCTTACCACGACAGTAACCCACAGCTGTACCTGTCCCCAAACCTGCACATGTGTACTGTGACCAAAGACATTCATTATCTCTGCCTTAGCAAACCCTTCCTCAGAGACAACGCTGAAGGAATCTGCGGGTTGCAACCCCTGGTCAGTGACACACGCTGCCCTACCGAAGCCAAGCCTCGTACACAAGTCAGAGAGACGCAAGCAGAGATTGTAGGGGACAGGTGGCTCAGTAACACTCCTGTGCGCACAGCTACTCTCACTTACGACCAGCATGACGCAACCAGCCGTGTCAACGTGCTCAACCTGAATATGGGGATTCAAGTACCGAAAGGTGCCACCCTACACCTTGATGACCTGGCATTGTACCATCATCAGAGCAAAGAGTACCAGACAGCACTGGAACTTCCATCCTCCAAGAACTACAACTTCACCTTAGATCTAGAACTGGAACCCTGGATTGAGGAAAGGGGGTCCCAACTCATTGACATTGCTCCTGTCGACACAGCCCTCCTAGCACTGTCTCGACGGCCCGTTCTGAATTCGTCATCTGCGGTCCGAGCCTGGACCGCCGCCAACATTGCGCTGTGCATCTCTACAGGTAATCAGCCACACCCTGACACTAGGTTTGGCCTCCATTCTGTACAGAAGACTCAACCAGATGCGAAACAGCCAAGCTCACGAAAGCCGTGTCTGGAGGTTTTAGACGGAATCCCCGGAAAGGGGGTGCCAAGCAAGAGACCACGCCGGACCGCATCGAGCTGAATCCTCAGCTCCAAGAACCACCTGCCATCCTACCATCATGAACCACCTGCTAACGACCAGGATTCACCTGCCAGCCGGCCATTAGGATGACTGTCGTCGGAGGAAGTCCCGGTGAAGGGGGAACTGTAGCGACTGACCGAATCCTGATTGTTTTTCTCATGCTGAACAAATATGAACACATACATGTTCAAATTCAGAAAGCCTTAAATGATGTGGCTTGGTGCGGCCATGTCTACAAGTGTCTGCAAGCAGGCCGCGTGCTAACATTTTTACGACACATTGATTAATCAACAAACAGGCCCCTGTTGTTATCGAACTATCACAGTGCTGTGCAAGAACAACTCCCTACTGTGTCTAATGTTTGTTCTTTGTGAACTGAAGGCAAATTACAAAGACCGGCTCCATTCAGTGTCTAGGACTAACTGCTTCCCTCATTAATTTGAATGACTCCTCAGGCTTATAAGTGAATTTGCATACAAAACTACTTTTGTCTCTGAGATTGCCATTTTCAAATTAAACCCCCAACCCCTCATGTGGTACGCGCACCACGGGATGCAACAGATACCTCACACACATACACACACACACACACACACAAACACCACTGTAACTCAAGCCAGGAGGTTGTTCCAAGCAAACAAAGGAATCTTCCCGATCGCAAATCTCGGCAGATGATTTGCCCTGCCGCAAAACGGGGCGTGGACAGGATTCCCTCAAAAGACGGAACTCTCCCGTTTCTCACTCTCTTCTTCTTCGGTCAAACTTCGGGAAAACACCAGCTTTGGACCGGCCTCGGCCACCGTCGTCGGACGCGCCCCTCCGTGTCACTCCCGACCTTTCCTTTCTTTCCTTTACTAAGTTTTATTTTCATATTCGCCTCTCCCTCCACGAGGGAGATGAACGCTGAATCATTTCTTTGGTAACTTAAAACTTTGCGCGAGTCTGCTCGCCCCGGAAAACACGAGAGAACATGCCTAGCTCCAAAACGCGCCTGCCTCAGCAACACAGCGGACCATGTGCAAGTATAACCAAGCTTTTAAATGCTGCTTAAGGTTGTCTATTCCCTTTTCCAAGGTGATTTGATTCCTTGTTGTCTTTCAAAGGTTACTGTCTGTGATTTAGTCTACTGTGATCATTTCAGATGATCCCTTTCCTTCCTCTTCCATCCTCTCTCATCCTTACTCTCTCACCTCTCTCATCTTCTGATCTATGTAATTCTCTCATCCTCTGTAAATTCGTTCTAGTAATGTTATCCGTTTTGTCTTGTATTGTTTTTACTGTTTGTATTGTTATGCGCATATTTACTCTGTGTGAATCGTAGTATGTATTCCTTAGTTTTGCATGTATTAAAATCCAATATACAGGCCGTGCAGAATTATTAGGCACGTTGATTTTCTGATCATATTTTATTCCCAGGAACATTTTGCCAATTCCAAACCATATTAATCTTAATAACTACTATTAATTTTGTATTTAACCATTTTTAAGTGATATATATTTGTTCATCAAGGCTGGAAATGAAAAATGTCTTATTTTCAGGTGTGCAGAATTATTAAGTTTTCTTTTACAGATAAAATAAGCCAAAAAAGAGATTTAACAAAGATTGAAAAGTCAAAAATTATTAAATCCCCATGAGAAGGATGCAATACTAATGCAATACTAGAAATGGCAGTTAAGGCATGACATGAAGTTTTGTGAGTTAATGTTTAGTCCATCTCTGCAAAACCGACTTCAGGGTAGGAGATGAACTAAAAATAAACTTACAAAACTTATTAAAACGTATTCTGGGAGATGAATTCTTCAATTAGTGGTAGAAGAGGATGTGGTGCTGGTCCTTCAAGAGTCACTCTCAACCTGTCTGTCTATAAAGCCTATAAAAAAACTTCATGTATTTCACAACACTTCAGCTTGTGAGTCTTATTAAGTGGGGGTCATTTTTAGGATTCTTTGCCTAACCCAAGTCTCTGAGACCCTGACACCTTGCTCTTCTGGAGACTCCAGGTAGATTGCAGGTCTGGAAAATGGTGGCGCTGAAGACTAAAGGGTTCCTGATGGTTTCACACTTAATTCTTCACCTTAATTCTTAATTTTTTTGCAGTTAACATGTGTCTTTTCTTCTCCACCTGTTTTTGTCTGACCCTGCTGACCCAATGAGCATTTCACTGTCCAATGGTCATGCCTTAACTGCAATCTCTAGTATTGCATTAGTATTGCATTCTTCTCATGGGGATTTAATAATTTTTGACTTTTCAGTCTTAGTTAAATCTCTTTTTTGGCTTATTTTATCTGAAAAAGAAAACTTGCCTAATAATTCTGCACACCTGAAAATAAGACATTTTTCATTTCCAGCCTTCATGAACAATTATATATCACTTATAAATGATCAAATACAAAATTAATAGTAGTTATTAAGATTAATATGGTTTGGAATTGGCAAAATGTTCCTGGAAATAAAATATGATCAGAAAATCAACGTGCCTAATAATTCTGCACGCACTGTATATTCCTGATTGTTTCTGTCTAAAATGCTCATATGAAGTCAATGAAATGTTGATCCTAGCTACAAAGCTTTACGATCTGTTACTTTTCAGTAACCTAAATTGTATAAGGACAGGAGAATGGTTCCATGGCCAGATACTAATTTTCCTGAAATTATAAGAAGTGATAACTTTATTGAGAAGTTGATAAGTTAACCTTACGGCCGTTTGCTGGACAAACAACTGTTTGATAATTACATTAATTTTCCATTAAGGGTTATCTCATAGAATCAATCTGAAGTAAGACTATTGATATATGTATGAGGAATTATAATTCGTTGTGATTGATTATTCATATATACAATCGATCTATTTTCAACTTCGATAATTTAATGTAACTGTAATATGCAATATATTAATCATATTCATGATTAATTATTAAAATTCCCTATAGATCATTTGAGCTAATGTTAATGTACTACCCAGTGCGGTTATGACCTCAAAGCTACAAAACTCTTATTTTGAAGTCTGAGAGTCTTTCTCTAAAAACATGCATAGACAGCTTTAATGTCATAGAAAGGGGGACATCAGGTTTAAATCAACATAACCAAAGTGCATTTTAAGTCTGATTTGAACAAACTTTGCTCTACTATGTTTTATGCAGAATAAAACAGCTTTTTTTGGACACTGATGCTATGAAATACACATAATCATAGTTGTTAAACCACATTATATTCATTTATTTAGGTATGCACATACTGTAGCTTTTTTAAAACAGAGAAAAAATGCATGTACACCTTTATGATCAAAGATGTTTGTTTCCTTATAAGCAAACTGAGTGTTTACTGTAACTCACGGAGGTTATTCTGACGTCACTCGTCAAGTTGCATTTTTCAAGTTCCAACAAGTAAAAAAAACTGAAGCTATTTTATTTGGTTCTGCGGCTAAATTGAGAAAATGTTCCAAATTAGAAGTGAGGGTTGGAGATTTGACGATTACTGCTAAGCAAGAAGTGAAATATTTAGGATGTACTTTGGATAATAAACTAACTGGGGATAGCATGGCTGTTGTAGTTCATTCTAAAGTATGTAATCGAATAAAATTCTTAGGAAGACAGGCTGCTTACTTAGATACACAAACCTTAAAATGTTAGCTGGTGCATTAGTGCAAACACATTTTGATTATGCAGCAACTTTCTGGTATAGTGGCTCTACGAAACGAGTGAAAATTAAATTACAGACTGCTCAGAACAAGTTGTGTAGAATTATTCTAAGCCTTCATCCACAAATGCATTTAAATACTAATCATTTTAGGGAAATAGGGTTTTTAAAAGTGGACAAGAGGGTAATTTTTCTTAAGTTGATGATGGTGTATAAAATATTACAGAGAAATGTTCCAAATTATTTGTGTGACTATTATGTTTTCATAAGAGATGTTCATAGTTTTTCTACAAGGTCAAGGATAAACAATATATACTTGTGTCGGTATAAGAGTTTAAATGGGAAGAATTCGTTTTTGTATTCTAGCGCTGTTGCTTGGAATGAATTGCCTGATTGCTTAAAACAAATTCATGAAGAAGGTCTTTTTAGAAGAGAAGTAAAAAAAATTCTTTTTAACAATGTTTGAGGTATTATGTGTATGATGATGTGTGTTGTGTTGATCTCATTCCCATTACGAACTGCTCGTCCATTTTTGAATTCTGAGGACCACAATGGAAATAAGCCTATGGCTTTTTTGTGTATTTTATCCTCAACAGTTTATTTTTAAGATGTGTATGAATTGGTCTTTTGGGCTTGATTGTACTTGTTTTAAATTGTATTGTCAAATAAATCAAATCAAATCATGATGATCACAGATGAATGTTTTGAATATACTTTGATTATAAATATATGATCATAGAAGACGACAACCATTATTCACCCTCATTTTGCTCAAAACCTGTAATTATTTTCTGTGAAACACAAATACAGTTTTTAAAGAATTATAAAACAGGAAAGCCTGTTATATGTGGCACATGCAGTATATACCACATATTCAGCAATCATTTCTAGCCTATATTTAAAATACTTGATTTAAAATACACTAAAAACCATGATAATCTACCAGATTAACATCAGTCCATCTGCTCAAAGCTCCAGCAAATGCACAGTTTTTCTGATCTTATCTGGATTCTGATCATAGAATGATGAAGAAAATAAGGCCTGGTTTCACAGACAGGGCTTAGATAAAGCCAGGATTAATCAGGACATATAAACGTGCCATTGACAAAAACATTACTGTGTGCATCTTGAGACAAAACAATGGCACTGACATGTTTTAAGTGATGCTTCCAGTTAAAACAGCATTTCTGTTTTTTATGCAGTAAAGTCCAAATTCAAGTAGCTTTCTAATTATATAATTCTTGTTTCTTTTTACTCTAAACTTTAAGTTGCTATGCATTACAAAAAAAAAAGCACAATCATAGAAGGATGCCATTAATGTAACTGTTGCTGTTCAAATGCTGCTGCTAATAAACATGTTTGTGAGAAAAGTAGAAAATGATCACAACTTATGTTAAAAGCTTATAAACAAGCCTAAAATAATAGTCTTTCTGCATGGAGATGTTGAAAATAACAATAGTTGAATTTTTTTAAGTATCAGTATTTTTTTTATTTTTTTACATTCTTAATTACTTCTATAAAAACTACTTTATCAAATATGTACACAGGTAAATTTCGTGAACCAAAACATGCACAGTCAATAAATTACACTAGTCCATTAAATGTATGAATAAATGAGGGTGAAAAAAATATTTCTGCATATGCACACATAAACATATCATGCCTGGCATTTCATTCATAATCAGACACTAGAGGACTCATTTGGCTGGGAGGGACTTTAGCTTGTTCGGCTTTTAAATAAACCAGTATTTCCTTCAAAGCCGTCTATTCAGCAGAGACTGGTGTGTAGGGATATTCATTGTTTATGCTTTATTGCAAAATTGTGTCTCAAAATATTTTGACGGAATAACATTCCTCAAATAGTTGCTTTACTGATTAGTAATAGTTATTAATATAATACAAAAATTAAAAACATCATATTCTTCTAGAAAGGACTGAACTGTTTTGCTGTAATCCGACTGGAGAGTGACAGTCTTCTGTGAGGTCGACACGTTTATTCCAGCGATCACCATGAATCCCGGGTGAGATGAAATTCATGTTTTCTACAGGATAAATGTACTTTTAGTTGTAATTATGCAATTAAGTTGCTTAATCGCTAAAATGGTGTGTATCTTCGCTAGAGATACTGAAATTTGAACTGATTTTATAACAACCCAACACTCACAAAATGATCCTGTCATTACAAAGACAAAACTTGATCAACTAAAGGATTTCATTGGCTGTGATGTGTTATGGGCTGTTTTGGTGGTCATATCTGGTTTATTTAAAAACAAAGATGCTATTTTAGAAACTAAAGGCTGTTAAAATTAGTTTGGTCCTGAAGGGCATTTAAAACTCTCCCAACTAATGCTTTAAACTAGCTATACAAACTGAAATGTGATTGGGTTTGGCCGTGATTGCACGGGTATTAAATAGCAATTGGGCAACCCTAGGTTTATTATTTTAGATTTCCTGAGTTGAAGGAAGATGATCGGTTCACGTGCCGCTTGAACTGATGCGCGACTACTGCGATATGTCACGACATATTAAAGAGTGTCAAAACACATTTATTGTTCGAAATTCATGTTAACTGACAGAATATGAAAGCTAATTAAGTTTCTTATTTAAAATCACACGATTTTTGCGATTATTGGATGGGAGGAGCTACAAATAAATTTAAGTGAAGTTAAACTATAATCTTGAGATTTGAGAATCAAAATCAAGATTGTAAAAAAATAAATAATAATAATAATTTTGACAAAGCCATAATAAAAAAATTTGATAAATGAAAACACGCAGTGCATTCTAAAAACAATAAGGTAACAACAAGGAAAACATACTCAGAATTCCACTATAGGACCAACCGGAAATACTAAAAGCAAATAACACAAGAACCGCAAATGACGTCAAGAGTCAAAAACACACCTCGGCTGATTTCAGAATAATATACTAGCATGCTACTAACAAATATGCCTTATAAAGCCATGGAGAAAAACAGATATAGTAGTTTAGTATGTTATTTCAAATTTAGCCACAATGTTTCAAACCATTCATTACTCTGAATGCCCCGCGAGTGACTTGCAATATAAACTTATCATGGCAGCATGATTTGAAAAGTATTTAGAGGGGTTTCCCTGTTTAAAACAATGTATCTTGGAACATTATTATTATGGTTATTATTATGTTAAAAAAGAATAAATTAAATGTGTACATTTTCATATCTGTATATGAAGCCGGTCGGACTCGCCCCGCGCTGAGAGGGATTCGAACTGGGGTCTCCGGCGTGGAAGTCAGGCGCACTAACAAGGACGCTGAAGATCGCAGTCTCTAAGGTGCCTCTTGAGGCCAGGGGAGTGAGGTTTTACACGCTCAGCTCTTACTGGCCTACATCAGTTACACTCACCCCCTAAACCCATCCGGGTCACGGCACCAAATTCAATTCGAAACGGGGTCTCTGGAGGGTGCGCTAACAAGGACGCTAAAGACTGCAGCTGCTAGCATCAGTCACTAGCACACCTTTTGAGGCCAGGGGAGTAAGGTTTACATGCAAAGCTCTTACTGGCCTACGTCCATTACACATACATATAGCCTCAAATCACACAACAGAGAAGAAACAACTGCTTGACTGTTTACATTACAGTCAAATGTAAACTATACTATTGCCATTGTTCTAAAATGTTAAATTTGGACAATTAGGAGATTAGTAATAGTGGTCGACCGATATATCGCCAAGGCCGATATATCGGCCGATATTTGGCATTTTTGAAATATCGGCATCGGCCGATAAGTTTTTCTGATTGGCCGATGTGTTGAAAGCGGGACTTTTATTTTGACGGCGCTCCGGACTTTTATTTTGACGGGCGGCGCTGAGAACACCAGCGCCAGAAGAGAACGGCAACGGCAGCGCCTCAGATGATGTCAGATCAAACAGCGCTCACTCACATTCTCCGTCTTCATTAATTTACGATCTCTGTCAGTCATATCTAATACTTTGTTAGACAGAACTGGTAAACAAAGTAAGTAAATGGTAACTTATGCGAAGTAAGTAAAGTAAAGCGTTTGCTTTTATATTATTTGTAACAGAAAAGGCAAACAATCAGGCTAAAATACTTTCTCATTTGCCGTCAACATTCAGCAAAATCCTTCATTTTAAAATATGCTGATATATAACCAGTTGCCAACTGTGTCATATTCATATCGTTTTCACTCTGCTGTATGTAAAATTAGCGTTACCTTGTCTTTATTTGAAAAAATATGATTACCAGCACGAAATTACCAGATTACTGAGTGCCCTGTTACAGTGTTTACATACTTTTTATTCACATATTCATATATTTCTAAACAATTACTTTGTGAAAAATACTGTAATAGGATTGCAAATTTAAGAAGTTGCCATCTAAAGTATAAAAGCATGTTTATTTAAAAAATTTGTTTTATAATTTATTTATAATTTATTAAATATTGATTAAAATAAATATATATAAAAAATATCGGCTTTATATCGGCCATCGGCCACCCTGCTCTCCAAGATATCGGCATCGGCATCGGCCATCAAAAAAACAATATCGGTCGACCACTAATTAGTAACATCATGAAACTGTGAATTATGATATCCGCTATACAAATTAATTGACTTGCCTTAATCTCGGATGTCTGTTTTTTATTAGACATTTCTAGTCATAGATTCTTGCTGTGCAAATATGTTGAGAAACATTTACCTCCTTGTATTACAGAAAGCCGAGACTTCCACCACGCAGGCCAACTCTTATTCATGGAGGTCCTCCAAAACGATACCGTCTGCATACAGAGAGAAAAGTGCTTGATGATCATGGGAAAGTCAGAAAATGGACTTATGGGTGCAAAGACACCAGTAAACGAAATAAAATTGTTCTGCTGGTGGGAGAAACCGGCGCTGGCAAGACGACTCTCATCAACACCATGGTCAACTACTTACTGGGAGTGAAGTTTGAGGATGAAATGTGGTATGAAATCACAGAAGAAGAAGCCAGAGACCAATCAGAATCACAAACCTGTGAAATCACCATGTATGAGGTCTGTCCTTTAAAGAATCCCATATCTCTCACCATCATTGATACTCCAGGATACGGAGACACTAGAGGACTGGAAAAAGATCTGGAAGTTGCTGAGAATTTATATATGCTCTTTCAGAGCAATCATGGAGTTCGTGAAGTCGACGCTGTGTGTTTTGTGACACAAGCATCTAAGAATCGTCTCTCGGACAGACAGCATTACATCATCAGTTCAGTTCTGTCTTTGTTTGGAAAAGACATTGTAAACAACATTGTGTTTTTAATCACACACTCTGATGGTCTGCCACCCAAAAACGTCCTCGGCGCCATTAATAAAGCTAGAATCCCCTGCAGACGAGACCACAATAACCAACCTGTTCATTTCTTATTCAACAACCGGCAGGCTGACGCCCGTCACACTGGAGAGCGTCGAGTTCGTGCACAAAGAGACGCCTGGGAAGACAGCATGGACGGCATGAAGGACTTCCTTCAGTCTCTGAATCTAAAGAACAGAAGAAGTTTGGAGTTGACTTCAGATGTCCTGATAGAGCGCATTACATTAGAAGCGTCCATGTGCAACTTACAGCTGCGATTTCAAGAGAAAGAGCTGAAAAAGGCTGAAAAACTTCAGATTCAGCGGGCAGTGATAGAAAACAAGGAAAAGATTGAGGAGTGTAAAAACTTTACCATTAAAGTAAAAAAGACTGTCAAAATGAAGGTTCCCATTGAAAGCGCTTCATGGAAGAGCAGGAAGGCGACGACCTGCACCGTCTGTGAGGAAAACTGCCATGAGTTTGACTGCTGGTGGGTTTCTGATCCCAGCAAATGTGAAGTCATGAAAAACAGCTACTGTACCGTGTGCACAGGGAAGTGTCACCACAGCAAACACGTCAAAGAAAACAAGAAATACATCGTCAGCACCTCGAGCTTCATGATGGAATTTGACTCTATAAAAAAGCAATATGAAAAAGCTCAAGAACAAACAAAGACATATTTGGTTTTAATGGAACATCTTGACAAAGATCTGAAGGAGATTGAGGACCAAAAGTCAATTCTTCTGTCCGAAGCTTACCAGACCATCAAGAATCTGTCTCAGATCGCATTAAAGCCAGACTCGGCCTTCACTCTTCAGCATCTGGACTTCTTCATCCCCAGAGTGAGGGAGACTGGGAAAGAAAACTGGGTCCGAGAGCTGGAGGAAATGAGGAGAACCGCTGTGGCTGAAGAAGCCAATAAAGACGCTCTGAGTTATCTGAGAGCTGGTCTAGCTAAACTTTTCTTTGGTGAGCATCAATGATTGGATTTAGTGCAAATGAAACAAAGAACATGTAAAAGACTGCTGCTTATAAGGATAAATCAATGCTTTCTGTACACAGTTGTTTCTACAGAACTTGTAAATACCAAGAGTTGACTTTTATTACAACTATGTTGTTTTTGTAAAATGAAAGTCACAATAAAGATGTCTTTGAAACTTTTTGTCTAGCCTTCCTCATTTGTATATATTACTTTTTGCGTATATATTTTGTTTTACCCTTTTCTCAAATGTTCAAACTTAAAGTGCCCCTATTATGCTATTTTAAATGTTCCATTCTTTATCTTTACTCAAAGTAGTAAGAACGACAGACAATCTGCATTAATAGGGAAAGTTTTAGGTAATAGTGGCCCACAGTTGATTAGCAGAACTATTTCAGTAAGACAGTAATAACTTGAGTTAGCTGGAGACATACACAATAGAAAACACAAAACTACATATTTTAAACACCCAGTAGAAAATATATAAATCAATAATTATTCACACTTACAGGTTGTGATTCTGAGGTGCAAGTTGGTCCAAATAAACTGGGTACTGACCCATCTTTCAAGAGCAAGCGTTTTGCAAATTCTGTGTTGAACGATATTTGAGAAGCAATTGTCAAATTGTTCGCAGACGGACAACGTAGAACATAGGCGGGCATTATGCAAATGTCTTATCTAGTGACGTAGAACCATAATGCAGTGGGATTCGAATACAGACGACATGATGTAAATAAGAGGTTTATTATGCCCTGTAGTCAGCTTCATTGATTATAACAGGAGTCTTCAAAAAGAATGCAGAACGATGTGACCTCGCGATGAGATGAAGTGAGTGAAGAGATGTCGCAATAACAACTTAGATAAAAGTTTTGTTCATCATGCTGCTAAGATGACTAATGGCAGCGTAAACACTGCAAAGTTTTGTGGGCCAAAATCACATTAGCTAAAAATTGCATTATTGTTCAAAATAAATTCAAAATAGATATGTACATTAAGCATGTCAGTCTTGATTGAAAATGTTAGATGATAAAAACACATTTGTTCTATTTGTTGTCTTTCTTTTGCAAGCTACATGCTAATGTTTTAACTATAGGCTAACTTACGACACAGCAAGTGTGCATTGCCATTTCCAGGGAAGATAAACACCAGTCAGTGAAAAGTCTCTCAGTGTATAGACCAACAGTACTCCTGTATTATTTTATAAAAACATACTGGAAAATAAGAGAAGATTGTCTCAAAAAAACTTAAAGGGGTCATATAATGGTACATGCACTTTTACAAGCTGATTGTACTGAAATGTGTGTTGGCAGTGCATGTACACAACCATCATAAAATGATAAAAATCCATCCAGTGTTGTTTTTTTTTATTTTTATCTTCTTAAACGTTTCCTCCCATCTCAAATCAAGCTGTTCGATTTTGTGACGTCACAAAATCGACGCCCCTCCCACGATGGTTGATTGACAGGAGCGTTTCAACACAGACCCGCCTTCACACCCTCATGAGCGAGGTGTAAAAGTCACGCCTGATCCTCTTTCCACTATTGACAGAAGTGAGAGGAAGAGGATCAGGCGTGACTTTTTACTGCACCGAGTCGAACTACTCCCAAAAGTGCTATTCCGCCATACATTATAGTTAAGGGAATAACATAGTTTAATATGAAAAAAAAACGGTGGAGTATCCCTTTAAAGTATATTACAGACTTTTAATATAGACCCTAAAGAATCATATTAGCTTGTACAAAAATGACATTATATGACCCCTTTAACAAAATATGAGGGGTCAAAGTCAGCATATTAGTCATGCCAGTCAAACATTCTACATTATGACTAACCAGTTGGTGAAGAAAAATTCCACCACACCTGAAACACAAAGAAACCTAAATGCACAAGGAAGCAACTATACCATTAGATATTTTTAGTACTTACCAACAATGTGAAAGATGCTGCCAGGAAACATAATCAGGATGACACAGTGTTTGTATGTGAGCAAACAAAAATAAATAATTTGCTTAGAGTTGTTTTCGTCACATTTATCTCTAGTGGCATTCACTCAATTCCCAGTAATCTTAAATGTTGAATTGTCAATACAACTGAAATATTCAAAAGAACATTGCATAAGCTGACTTCCTAAAACTCACCACTATGATGATCAGTGTCTCTTTGGTTGGGCACTTGGAACTTCATTTCTATTATTGTAATTATCTTTTTATTGATGCAGCCATGCAACAAGAAATCACTGTTGTTTGGTTTCAAATAAAGGGAAGTAATAAACAGGTTGCCTAAAAAGGTGACCTAACTTCTAACTAAATCATTAGCTGGCCTATTTTTCATGTCGAATAATCACTTGTCATAAACACCTTGTGAAACTTTCAATTGGGTTGATATAATGCCTCTATATTTGTGACAATATCTTGCAATTGACCATGCTTGAGTCACACACAGATTTCAAAATATAACATGCAAAACACAACAATGGTAACAACAATGGTAGCTATATTAAGTCAAGACTAAATCTTAAGTAAAATATCAAGTACTCTCTACAGCTCTGATTTAGTTACTAGAACTCTTGTGTAAGTGAACTATGCTAAGCATTTGTCAGTACAACATACTATTCATATTTCACGTTACTTAGTTATTTTTTTTAAGGCAATCAGTTTTCATGTTTTTTTAAGTAAGTCTAGATAATTAGATTTTACAGTGTCGGTATGATTAGGATGTTTAACAGCAGCCAATGGGCAAATTTGGTCAGGATGTTGGGGTTAAACCCCTACTCTTTTAAGAAGGACATCCTGAGATTTTAAATCACCACAGAGAGTCAGGACCTCGGTTTAACATCTCATCTAAAGGATGGTGCTTTTTGACAGTATAGTGTCCCCATCACTTTACTGGGTCGTTAGGACCCACACAGACCACAGGGTGAGCGCCCCCTGCTGGCCTCACTAACACCTCTTCCAGCAGCAACCTAGTATTCTCAGGAGGTCTCCCATACAGGTACTGATCAGGCTCAATCCTGCTTAGCTTCTGTGGACAACCAGCCTTGGGATACAGGGTGATATGGCTGCTGAATTAGGATATAAGGTGCACAAGATGTCACCTGTGAGCTTCGGCGAAGGAAGTGTGTGCATGTCCTGTAGAGGACACTATGGGGAACGCCTCAGCGTGACCGGTGTCTGAAGCATGTGATTCAAATGCAACAATGTCATTGGGCGGCGACAGCCCGTGACGTGACTACAGGTGCGACCGTGAGTACAAGACCTTTAGTACACATCATCAACTTTTTTCACCGACCTGAACCCGGTCAGGAAGACACCGACCCGACTGGACCTGATTGTCGCATATTCCACAGCAAATCGCAATTAACAAGTCAATAAACAAGTTGCGAAAATGTAAATGACTAGTCCATTAACAGACTGAAACCATGACTAAACAGCGTGAAACACATTTCTGCAGTATACACATTTTATTCATAACATCTATTCATACACTAGACTGCATTGAAGACATTAGTTTGGGAGGGACTTCAGCTAGTTCAGCTAGCATGCTAAATAAACCAGTATTTCAATCAAAGCTGACAGTTCAGTCGCTCGATGCAGAGATGTGTTTAGGAAATGTTGTTTATACTTTTAAGTGTCTTTAAATTTTTCTCAAAAAGATGCTTTGATGATTACCTAATTAAATACAATGTTTTTATGTTCCTTTACAAAACATATTCCTCAAGAAAGTATTGAATTATTTTGCTGTAATCAGACAGAAGAGTGACAGTGAGGTGGACATCGATATATATATATATTTAAATAAAATTGCAGTTCATTGCTAAAATGGTGTGTATCTTCTCAAGTAATAATGAAATCTGAACTGATTTTATAACCATCCGACACTCACATAATAATCCTGATCAGGTGCATTATCTCGAGACACAACTTCATCAACTGCAGGAGCATAATTTCATTGGCTGTAATATGTTTTATGGTGCCATCTGATGGACTGAATGCTCTTTACCTAAAACAGAAAAATTCTTCAATATATTTCTATAATTAGGCTATAATAACACAAATCCAAAAATGGAGTTTATAAAAAAAAGGGCATATATGTTTATTCTAGAGTTTTCTAGATAATCAACATAACTTTCCTGTGGTAAATATACCATTGTGTCCACATTTTTAAGTTGTCTTATTGACACTGTTCCAAGGTTAAAACTTTAATTGGACTATTACATGAGAGCTGCTTCATTTCAGTAAATTGCTCTGTCTTTCAACATAGTTTCTGATGTTAATTCATGATTTTCTTTCATGCTACAGCTATAGTAATGTTGCTTGCTAAAAAGCTTGATTGTGAGGTTTAAGAATCAACATTGAGAAAATTGAGAAAATCTGGAAAATCGATATTTTCATTCCAGTCCCAATAAAAATCACATAGCAAAATGGGTTAAACCAAACACATAATCACTGCAGTCTGAAACAACGAAGAAGCAACAAGGAAAACATACTTAGAATTCCATCAACACGAAATAGACTGATTTACAGTTAATAACGCTAGCGGCGCAAATGACGTCAAGACCACACTGCGGAAGATGAAACCACGAAAACAGGCTGATTTCAGAATAATAGCTGTCATAAAAAGCCATGGAGAAATTAGCAATGGTATGTTAGTTATTTCAAATTTAGACACACAGTTTCAAACCCTTCACTACATGTACAATAAGTTTCACATGTAAAAATTAAAGTATAATTATTGAATTAGACCACAATTCAGTTTCCTACATTTTAAACTAACTTTGCATGCTTTCACAGGTTTCCCAAAATGTGTCAGATAAATAAAACCACCCAGATCATGTTCCTTTTAATCAAGTGACAAACTGGTATTACTGGAAAGACGCGCAGGAGAGACATCCCATTCTTTAAAAAAAAAAAAAAAAAAAAAAAAAACTCCCTTGAGACTGATTCATGACTAATGAAGAGGTTTGCTGTGAAAACTCCATAACAACATGATCTCGAATTGTGTAAGTACCATAAATATATTCTCTCTAAAAAAAACATTTTTAAAACTATTTATACATTTTTAAAACAATCTATTGTTGTTGTTTACTTAATTATTTTGTGTGTATAATTTATGTGTGTGTGTGTGTGTGTATAGGGGTCGGCGATATGACCAAACTCTTATAAGTCATTTTATTTCACGATAACAGTATATATCACAATATAGTTATTTTTGCTTTGAATAAGTTTTTTATGATATACAATTTTTTTCATACCTTTGAAATGTCATAATTCTTATCACTATTTTCAATATAATTAAAAAAAGACCAAAGAAAACAAACTACAACAGTACAAAGACACAAATGAGATAGACCTACCCGAAAAACGTAGAAATACTTAGAAAGCACTAGAAATACTATATAAAATGTATAATCAAATGTATAAAAAAAACAAAAAACAATACATAGTCTTTACTGTGTAAATTCAATATGCATTAATTCTCATTAAAGTAATAAAAGTGATTCAGACAAGAGCAGTGAGAGAAGTGAGAATGCTAACAGATTAGCATTCTGTTGTCACTTTAAGACCGACTGCACGGATCCAGTATACTCATGCGTTTTCTTTCTCTGTTAACGTTCACTTAAGACATAAATGACGGTTTACTTTGCAAAGACATGATCACTTTGACACATAGTTATGTGTGTTTAACCGTTCAAGCCCGATTAGGCGGCAAAAAGCACTCAGTTCAGTTCTCACACGCTTTATGAGCAGAGGCTTTGTGTTAGCAAAAGTCTCTCAGAGAGCGCGCGCATAAACTAAGATAAGTTCGCTTCCACTGCTAATTGTGCTTCAACAGTTTAAAATAACCTGTTTTTTAAACAGAAATGCTTAACAACGCATGCAAACGATAATATTTTGTGATGGCACAGCAACATCACACGAGCGTAACCACGATTGAGAAGATAGTTCAAAATCTCAACCGGTTGACACATTTTTACTGGTTAATCGTGTCTACCGGTATGAGCATAGGTTAAATTTGTGAAAACAAATGCAACTAATTGAAAATACCACTATACAGGCTATTAAATTAAATATTCTTTACATTTAAAAGAGATTCAACTCAACAGACAAAATCAGTACAGTGTAAATGTTTATATTTTGTGACTGATTTACTTCCTTGATCCGTTTTTAACAGCTCAATGGTGTTTTAAGCCCCCAATGGCTCCTTAGAGGCAGCTAACCCTACCCTCAACCTTAAACCTACCCATCCCCTCGCTGCCTGGAAGGCGCTGTTGGGGGCTTAAAACACCAAACACCTTTTTAACACGGGTTGAATTTTGCTGGTAACTGAATCTTTCAGGCAATTCATGGACTATTACATGAAAACAGACAAAGAAAAGAAGGTAATTCTATTATTTGATCAAAAACCTCAGAATTAGGCACAAAATAAGAAATTGAGAAATGTTTGTGTTTGTGTTTTTGTCCACACAATGAAAGTCATTGAGTTCTAGTGTTGTTTGTTTTCCAATTTTCTTCAAAATATATTATTTTGTGTTCCACAGAGGAAATTAAGCCATAAAGGTTTGGAACGACATGAGGGAGAGTAAATGAAGAAAGAATTTTCATTTTTGGTGGACTGTCCCTTTAACCCCGGCAACAATGGCATTTCCCAGAAATCGCTGTCAGCGCAGCTTCAGCTTGAATCAAGGTCCCAATATGCCGTAAGAGAATGTTCTCAATTTTTATAATAATAGGTTTTTTAAACTACAATGTGATTGTTGTATTATGACTGGTCTGGATGGAGGTAATTGTTGATCTTTTATAAGGCAAGGCAAGGCAAGGCAAGTTTATTTATATAGCACATTTCATACACAATGGCAATTCAAAGTGCTTTACATAGAATAAATTAAAATAATAACAAGAAATAAGAATAACAGTTAAGAAGAATAAAAAAAAATAAAAAATAAAAAAAATAAAAAAATACAGTACAGTACAAACAGTCGGACGAACATTGGCACAGTGCTCATTCAGTAAATGCATAGCTAAACAGAAGTGTTTTGAGTCTGGATTTGAAAGTGTCTACTGTAGGAGCACGTCTGATCTCCTCTGGAAGCTGGTTCCAGCTGCGGCTGGCATAATAGCTAAAAGCGGACTCGCCATGCTTTGAGTGAACCCTTGGTATTTCTAGCTGATATGATCCTAGTGATCTGAGTGATCTGCTGGGTTTATATTCAGTGAGCATATCTGCAATGTATTTAGGTCCTAGGCCATTGAATGATTTATATACCAGTAATAATACTTTAAAATCAATCCTAAATTTAACTGGGAGCCAGTGTAAAGACCTGAGGACTGGTGTGATATGTTCATATTTTCTGGTTCTGCTCAGAATCATGGCGGCAGCATTCTGTATGAGCTGCAACTGTCTTATGGTCTTTTTGGGAAGGCCAGTGAGGAGTCCATTACAGTAATCCACCCTGCTGGTGATGAAAGCATGAACAAGTTTCTCTAAGTCTTGTCTGGAAACAAAGCATCTAATTCTTGCAATATTTTTCAGATGATAGTATGCTGATTTAGTTATTGCTTTGACATGACTACTGAAACTAAGGTCTGACTCTAGTGTCACACCAAGATTCATGACTTGATGTTTAGTTGTTTGACCCCTAGAGTGAAGGTATGCGTTCACCTTGAGAACTTCATCTTTGTTTCCAAACGCAATGACTTCAGTTTTGTCTTTGTTTAACTGAAGAAAGTTTTGACACATCCAACTGTTGACTTCATCAATGCATTGGCACAGGGAGTCAATGGGGCTGTAATCGTTAGGCGATAGGGCTAAGTAAATCTGTGTGTCGTCTGCATAGCTGTGGTAAGCAATTTGGTTCTTTCTCATTATTTGGCTCATTGGGAGCATATACAGGTTGAACAGGAGTGGCGCAAGAATTGAGCCTTGAGGGACTCCGCATGTCATGGATGTCCACTTAGACTTATGGTCTCCTATACTCACATAATAACCTCTCCCATCTAAGTATGACCTGAACCATTTTAGGACTATCCCAGAAAGCCCCACCCAGTTTTCCAGCCTGTCAAGAAGTATGTTATGATCGACAGTGTCAAATGCAGCACTGAGGTCGAGTAGTACCAGCACTGATAATTTGCCTGAATCAGTATTTAAGCAAATATCGTTTATTATCTTTATGAGCGCTGTCTCTGTGCTGTGGTGCGGCCGGAAACCAGATTGAAAATTGTCAAAGTATCCATTCGAGCATAAGAATTTGTTCAGCTGATTGAAGACAACTTTTTCAATGATCTTGCCTATGAAAGGAAGATTTGAGATCGGCCTATAGTTGCTTAGTATGGTCTTATCCAGATTGCTCTTTTTCAGGAGGGGCTTGACAACTGCAGTTTTCAGGGAGTTTGGAAAACTCCCAGAGAGAAGTGAGGCATTTACCACTTCTAGAAGATCTGCTTCTAAACTGTTTAACACACTTTTGAAAAATGATGTGGGAAGTGTGTCAAGAGCACAGGTTGATGTTTTAAGGTGCTGTACGGTTTCTTCCAAAATTTTGCCATCAATTTCTTTGAAATCAGACATAGTAACTACTTTCTCAGGTGGTCTGATCTGTCTGACCCCAGGGCAACTCAAGGATGTGCTGATCACCTTTCTGATATTATTGATTTTCTCAGAGAAGAAAGAAGCAAACTCACTGCACTTGTTGTCTGAGAGCATTTCACTGGGAATCTGGCTTGGGGGGTTTGTCAGTCTCTCTACAGTAGCAAAAAGAGTGCGTGTGTTGTTTAAATTACTGTTTATAATATTTGAGAAGAAAGTCTGTCTAGCTTTGCCTAGTTCCATATTAAAAGCATGGATGCTGTCTTTGTAGATGTTATAATGGACTACAAGTTTAGTCTTCCGCCACATGCGCTCTGCTTTTCTGCATTGTCTTTTCATATTTTGCACTGCTGTTGAGTTTCTCCAAGGTGCTTTTTGTCTGCCACTCTTCTTCCTGACATTAACAGGAGCAATATCATCAATTACACTTTTAACTTTTGAGTTAAAAGAATCAAGGAGAAAATCAACAGAGTCAGCAGATATACGTGGTGTTAAGGATATAGCCTTCATAAATAGTACACTAGTGTTCTCATTTAAGCATCTCTTCTTAACAGACACAGATCTAGCTTCAGTGGCAGGAGAGATCAATATATCAAAGAAAATACAGAAATGATCAGACAGTGCTACATCCTTAATAACAATCGATGAAATGTTTAGACCCTTACTGATAAGTAAATCTAGAGTGTGTCCGCGATTGTGTGTGGGTCCATTTATATGCTGAGTCAGATCAAAAGTTTTTAAAACACTTTTGATTTCTTTCGCCATATTATTCTCTGCACTATCTATGTGGATGTTACAATCTCCAGCAATGGCAAAACAGTCAAACTCTGATGTAATTGTTGATAACAGTTCTGTAAAGTCCTCAGCAAAGGCTGGAGAGTATTTTGGAGGCCTGTAAATAATGACAAGTAAAATGCGTGGAGCACCTTTTAACACAATACCCAGATATTCGAAAGAAGGGTAATTCCCAAATGATATTTGCTTACATTGATAGATATCTTTAAAAAGAGCAGCTAGACCCCCACCTCTCTTAACAGCTCTGCAGACACTCATAAAAGTAAAGTTAGGAGGGGCTGCTTCATTGAGGATTGTTGCACTGCAGCTGTCTTCTAGCCAGGTTTCATTCAGAAGCATAAAATCCAGATTGTTTGTGGCTATTAAGTCGTTGACAAGAAGTGATTTATTTTTAAGTGAGCGGATGTTAAAGAGTGCTAACTTAACAGTCTTACTTTTCCCCACAGCAATATTAGTTTGACGTGTAATAGGCTCCAGATTAGTTAGGTTTGCTGTACGGCTACTGAAGGCCTTAGACTTTCTATCTTGTAATAGAACAGCATTAGAGAAAGATACAGGCACACTGGGTTCCCATTTGTTCTGTAAACATTTGAGAAAGTTACTGTTATCAAAACGGGGACCCGACACATATCACTGAGAGCTGGTATCAGTTGTTTTTGGTTCACCTCGAGCAGATGGAGGAGGGTGTGGGCCCTGGCGTTGTGGCAGAGGCCGAAGAGCTCTCACAGGAGGGGGAGGGCGAGCTGGACCCGCAGGCTTTGCTGCAGGCTTTGATGCGGGTGGTAATGGTGCCTGTCTTTTTTTGGTTGTTATCTGGGGGCTCGCAGCAAAAGAGTGGGATAGTCTGGTTCCAGCAGCTAAAATTATGGGGAACTTCCCGGGTTAAAACATTGTTACTATTAGATTATTATCCGTTGGCGTTTTTCTTCTTCCGCTCTGGAAGTCTATGGCAGAACACAGAACTGTATGGTAAAAAGTTATGAAATTTGGCACACTGATAGAGGACAGCCTGAACTGTCACCATAGCAAACTTGGAGTACCTAACTCAATCCCTCTAGCGCCACTAACTGTCCAAATGTGCACTTATGTTTATGCTAACTTGTGAACTGTAAGGGCTAGAGACAAAATTATTTTTTTTCCCACTGATTCCTTAGCTCAAGACAAGACAATTGGACAATTTGATTGCACCCTATGACGTAATTTTCCGCCATTTGGATTTTTCCAAAAAAATAATTTTTCAAACTCCTCCTAGGCCATTGCTCTAATTTCCACAAAAATTTTACCAGATTATTTTGCTTTGCTTACAAAAGTTATGGAATTTAAGTCGATTCGTGAAAACACACAAACAAATTTTATGTAGCTATTGCAAAAATAGACATAAGGCTGTATCTCCTCAACGCTTTATTGTATTCACACCAAAGTTAGTACATGTCATCACAAGCTTGACCTGAGACTACATGCTGCATGCTCCATGTTTTGCCACAGCGCCACCTACTGGTCCGGAGATACGAAAAATGGCTATTTTGCTTATAACTTCTGAATGGTTGGTCCATAAAAGTGGTCTCATTTGATTTGGGGTGGAATGCCGAATCTAATGATATCCAATTTTCCCATATTGGCCATCGGCCATTATGAATTTTGTAGTAAAATGCTGTATTTTATGAACGCATTATCTTATCGTTATGAAACTCGGTATGGGTCATCGGCAGGATGCCCTAAAGGAGCCTGAGAAGTTTCAAGCCAGCGCCACCTAGTAGAAAATCAAATATTCACATGCTTATAACTTTGGATTCGGTTGATTTATTTTCATAGGAGTCATCTCCTTAAATTCCCGAATCCTTGCATGTCCAATGATACCAAACATGCTTGGTTCCCTTTCAGTCGGTCACGTTCGACTGATTGGGATCACGCTAGGGAGCCTGTCATCTTCGAGTATTGTAAAAACAAGCCAATGGATATGGGCATGCGTGAATCGCATCACACGCCCCGCAGTGCGGGTATATGCATTCACCATTTGTCTTTCGCTTCGGAGCCGATCGGTCTCAATGTCTCTGAAGAGTACTGTTGTTTACAACGAGCGAGTGTGTCAGTGTTTTTCTAGGAAGACTCTCTCAGTGCTTGTGGTTCTACAACGCGAGTGCAGCGGTGATCGCAAGCTTTATACATATATAGTCCTCATTACCACACCCGCTACGGCACCTTGTGGGATGGGTGAACAGAGGATCATAGTGAGGCTTCCCCACCCAGTAACCAAACCCTGTGGGCCTTTCACTCCTCTATCACATCGCAGCCGGTGGAGCCCCTCGTTGAGCACGCTGGTCCCGCTCCAGGGGACAGGATGTCGGCTGCAGGATCGGAGAGTGAGCTGACCTCTGGAAATGATGACTTGGCTATCCCTCCAATGGAGCGGTCTGTCACGACACAGATGCACCTGTGTTGGGCTGGGCTGGGCTGGGCTGATCGGCGACGCGGTGGAGAGCTATATAGGAAGTACGACTTGATTGTCAGGTTCCTGAGCGGTGCAAGGAGATGACATAAACTTCCTTGCGCCCCCTCTATACCTTCTTGGGACTTATCTCCAGTGCTACTGCACTCTGAGACCTCCCCTGAGCACTACAGGCAGTTGAGTTAAAAATTCTGTTTTTAAAGAAACAGTTCTCCTGCTTGATTGCTCTACACACATTTTCGGAAACCAGCAGAAGGGAAGGTGGTTTCCATGCAGAGGTTGGCCCACTAAAAGATTAGTGTTGCCATCATCCTGGTGAATTTCCCAAGGTGCACTGTGCCCACCTGGGTAGTGAGCTCCTCCGAAAAGAGAGTGTAGCTCCTTCCTGGGCATTGACACAAGTTCCTCACTGACAGATTAAGAGTTGTGGGCTGGGCGACACCAGCACATTCGCTTGGAAATTAGCCTATGTGTCGAGCCGGTTGCTTTCCATGGGCTCCCTTCACACGAAGCCAGCTTCACCTTAGCCCGGTTTGTAGTATCGGCTGCGCCATTCCCCTCCTATGGACTGGATAAGTGCGCTTTTCGCTCCAGTTTAGGTTCCCTCTTCCAAACCCTGTTGAGTTCCTCCTCATCCCATCGGTGTTGGACGTGGCAGAGCGTCCGATGCTAGACCTATCACTTGTATGCTTGTGTAACTTGTGTTAGGTGGGGTTTATATGTTGTGATCCCTAGGGTGATCCCATATTTGTATTCTTCCATGGTTTGACTCCCTGCGCCGAGCCCATGTCTTCCCTTGGCAGAGCCTGCTCTGTGGTCACTGTCCGGTTGCGTCTCCCCCCTGTTATCGGCTGGAGCCACCTCAGTGGCATGCCATATGTTGTATTGCCCGCTAAGTTCGCTCAGTCCATATGTGTATTCTCCACATGTTATCTCCTTTGGGCAGGGTGTGGCTTCCGCAGCGTATGCCTTCCAACGAAAGGCACGCTTCCTAGTGGTCCTGTGGAACAGCAGTGACTTTCCTGGACTAAGCCCTATCCTATTCCGCCTAAATATGCGGGATAATCATGAGGCTTTTGTCTAGGGACTGGAAGGTGGCAGCACTAGTGGTGTCTTAATAGGGATCCCAATTAGTCGACTACGTTGAACGTGACCGACTGAAAGGGAACGTCTTGGTTAGGTATGTAACCCTCGTTCCCTGAAGGAGGGAATGGAGATGTAGTCCCCCAGCCACTATTGCTGTACCACTGCTGACTGGGGTTCGCTCAGCTCCTCAGCGAAAAACAACTGGTGCGTGCATCCACTTCCATATTTATACCCGCACTTCGGGGCGGGGTGGGTCGTGTGATGCGATTCATGCACGCCAATGTCCATTGACTCGTTTTTACAATACTCGAAGATGACAGGCTCCCTAGTGTGATCCCAATCAGTCAACATGTCGACTACGTCTCCGTTCCCTCCATCAGGGAACAAGGGTTACATACGTAACCGAGACGTTTTGCCTTATTGTTTGTGCAACATTGTGATTAAGCGCTTAAATAATTTACAGAAATATCTTCAAAATCGGAAACATAGGCCATTGACCATATTCTTATGCCCAAATGTCAAAATTGTTATGGTAAGTGGCAAAAAAATGCAAATAAAGTCGTCAATGGGTAATTTTTTTTATGTTCTGATAGATATAAATGTCTATAACTCCAACCCAAAATGAGAAATTTTAATCAAATTTCACACACTTATGTATGGGGCTATTCTGAGGACACACACACAAAAAGCGGGGAACTTTGACACTCAGTGGCGCTAAAATTAAACAAAACATGAAAACTACTATACAGTATTCTGACATGAATTGCTATATTTTACAAATGCATTGGTGTATCATTACAAAACTCAGTATGTGCCATCGGCACCATGCCTTGAAGGTACTCAAAGCATTTCAAGACAGTTATAATTAAAGTTATAATGATATTTTCAGAAATGATAATAACTATATAAATTAACTCTTTAATTAATATAGTTATAAAATAACTATAAAAATTAGCGTATTGTAATGAAACTGGCTTAATTGATTCCTTGAGTCATGCTGAGAAAAATAAATGACAATTTTGTGTAATTTTTGCATTTTACAGAAAGCCGTGTCTTCCACCACGCAGACTAGCTCTGATTCATCGAGGTCCTCCAAAACGATTCCTTCTACATACAGAGAGGAAAGTAATTGATGATAATGGAAAAGTCAGAAAATGGACTTATGGGAAAAAAGACTCCACAAAACCAAACAAAATTGTTCTGTTGGTGGGAGAAACTGGCGTTGGGAAAACCACCATCATCAACACCATGGTCAACTACTTAATGGGAGTGAAGTTTGAGGATGAAATATGGTATGAAATCACAGAAGAAGAAGCCAGAGACCAATCAGAATCACAAACCTCTGAAATCACCATGTATGAGGTTTTTCCTATAAAGGGTCCCATGTCTCTCACCATCATTGATACTCCAGGATACGGAGACACTAGAGGACTGGAAAAAGATCTGGAAGTTGCTGAGAATTTATCCATGCTGTTTCAGAGTAATGATGGAGTTCGTCAAATTGACGCTGTGTGTTTTGTGACTCAAGCGTCTAAGAATCGCCTCTCGGACAGACAACATTACATCATCAGTTCAATTCTGTCTTTGTTTGGAAAAGACATTGTGAACAATATTGTGTTTTTAATCACACACTCTGATGGTCTGCCACCCCAAAACGTCCTTGGTGCCATTAATAAAGCTAGAATCCCCTGCAGACGAGACCGCAATAACCAGCCTGTTCATTTCTTATTCAACAACCGGCAGGCTGACGCCCGTCACACTGGAGAGCGTCGAGTTCGTGCTCAAAGAGACGCCTGGGAAGACAGCATGTACGGCATGAAGCATTTCCTTCAGTCACTGGATGAAAAGCACAGAAGAAGTTTGGAGTTGACTTCAAATGTCCTGATAGAACGCATTCGATTAGAAGCGTCCATGTGCAACTTACAGCTGCGAATTCAAGAGAAAGAGTCAAAGAAATCTGAAAAACTTCAGATCCAGCAGGCAATGAGACAAAATAAGGACAATATTGAGAAGTGTAAAAACTTTACCATTAAAGTAAAAAAGACTGTCAAAGAGAAGGTGCCCATTGAAAGCGCTTCATGGAAGAGCAGGAAAGCGACGACCTGCACCGTCTGTGAGGAAAACTGCCATGAGTTTGACTGCTGGTGGGTTTCGAATCCCAGTAAATGTGAAGTCATGAAAAACGGCTACTGTACCGTGTGCACAGGGAAGTGTCACCACAGCAAACACGTCAAAGAAAACAAAAAATACATCGTCAGTACCTCAAGCATGCAGTTGGAATTTGACTCCATAAAAAAGGATTATGAAAAAGCTCAAAGACAGTTCAAGAGGTTTTCAGTTGTAATAGATCATCTTGATCAAGATCTGAAGGAGATTGAGGACCAAAAGTCAATTCTTTTGTTCGATGCTTACAAGAACATCAAGCATCTGTCTCAGATCGCATTAAAGCCAGACTCGGCCTTCACTCTTCAGCATCTGGACTTCTTCATCCCCAGAGTGAGGGAGGCTGGGAAAGAAGACTGGGTCCGAGAGCTGGAGGAAATGAGGAGAACCGCTGTGGCTGAAGAAGCCAATAAAGACGCTCTGAGTTATCTGAGAGCTGGTCTGGCTAAACTTTTCTTTGGTGTGCAATGAACAAATGCAGAGAACACAAGAGATGAATCAATGACAATGAAGAATTTGGAAATACTGTAGCCTATATGTGTAACAGAGTTATGATTTTAATCAGTTTTATTGTGAATTCTTCTGAATTCAGCAGCAGTTGTTAATTCCATGTTGTAGAGGTGCCCTCATGTGGTTTGTGTGGGGACTGCAGAAATGTTTAGTTAGAAGAAACACAGCAGTTGCATTGAGTAGAGCACACTGTGGCTGAGTTATGCCTGCCTGCAGTGAAACACAGCCACTAAGAGGATGTTTTATTTCATTTAACAATAAATAGAATTACATCAACCAGCATTTGAGTTTGTGCATTCAATGGGGGTTTACGAGTTTGGCCAGAGATTGAGCTCGCCATGCAGTCGGTGTTCATCACATGCTCGGGAATGTTTGCATGAACATAGTGTAACGGTCACTTTTATGCTTTTATGGTCATTTGAGGTAAAATGAGAACTGCGCATGTGCGTAGAGAGTCAGTAATAGATATGACAGGTGAGGAGAAGAGATAACCGCTCTATCGACTTTTGTACTCTTTTTTTTTATTTCCCTTTATATTTGTGACCAGAGTTGAATGTTTATTTGTATACTTTTTCTCAATCAATCCCCATGTATGCGGAAAATACGCCATCTCTCGTCTCTCACGCATGTTTTCCTCCGACACCACGTTGTTTTTCTCTCTCTGGGCAACAACATCTCAACTTTGTGTTACAATAGAGCAAACCACAACACAGAGTGAAGAAAACCTAGTTCTACACTAAAAAAAATAACTCTTTGAATGAACATAAAAAAATCATGGAAAGGATTTCCACATGATTAACTTGCTTTATTTCAGCATTATGCAATTCTGTTATTACAATTTAATGTACTTACGTTGGGTCAACTTAATTTATTAAGGTTGATTAAACTTATTTACTATGGTTTGGCACAGCTTAATTTAATAGTGTCAGCCCAACTAATTTGCAATGTTTTGGACCAACTAATTTATTTAAGTTAGCCTAACAAAAGTGCTTAATGAAAGAAAGCCATTTACCGTTTTTTACGATTGCTATGACAGATTTTTCAATACTTTTAACAATTTTCCAAAACTCTTAACACAGTTAGCACTACATCCGTCTGTGTAAGCTATACTATTAACACATTTCTTGTTGCTTTAACACAAAATGCATACAATTAACACAAATTGAAAATGCTTGAACTTCTTTTACACACAAGCTCAAACAAGAACTAAACAATGGATTTTTACTTCCAAATTTACCAATGCTTTAACACTGTATGTCAGAACAGATAACACCATGTTCTAAACCTAACCTTACAGGCTAAAGTCAAGGTAAACAGCTGCTTATATTGTGAATTGAAACACAAATATATCCCCTGTATTTTATTCTATTCTTACTGAGAAACAGCTGATTGAATTATGCAAATAATTAGAAGATGACTTTTTTTTTTTTTTTTTTCTGGTGCTTTTTCTGTTTGTATATTTTGTATTTTCACATACAGTACTGTAATACTGTAAATGGCAGCTATATTGCATATTTTTGTTATCTTGCAGAAATGTCCTGTTGCAAATAAAGCCGTTACTGCAGCAATTCTGTCTCTGTCTTCTTTTTTTCCACAAACCATACATTCTATAAAGCTACTCTAAGAAGGGTCATTTATTTTGCTGTATTGAATTTCTGCTGCAAAAAAAAAAAAAAATGCATGCATTTACATTACAAACAAAACAAAAATAGAGACTTCCAAAAAAAAAAAAAAAATCTGCAGTGCAAAACACAATCTATGATCAATACAATATACTGTCTGTTGTATAAGGGCAGACCTGACACATAAAATAATGCAGTTTCTGTAATTTCAGCTGATGATAGTGTTTTTTTTTTCATTGTGTTATGATTGACTAAATGTTCCTGTTGGAAGAGAACATATGTTAGTGTTTTGAATAATTATTTGATTTTGAAACATGTTTGCAGTGTTTTGTTAGACATTGTGTATTGTGTTAGTGTATTATTGTATTTTGAAAATTAGTTTTGGAGTTTAGTTTACAATGTGTGATTTTGAGCATTAAATTAACCGTTTTGCCAATTTTGTGTTTTAGGTGTGTTGGTGCGTTAAGAGTTTAGGAAATTTGTTAAAAGTATTGAAAAAATTGTCATACCGATTGTAAAAAACTGTAATCACGTGGAAATCCTTTCCATGATTTAATTACATTAATTCAAAGAATAGCTTTTGAGTGTTAATAAATTAAAACCTTTTTAACAATCTCTAATGGTGTAAACAACACACAACAAATGAGAAAAGGTGCAATCAAATTGTATTTCCAGAAATATAATGCACATTGTTTTACACAGTGCAGTTGCTTGTTGATAAAAGGAAATATATCTCAAGTCTATTATGAGAATACAGGGAAATGGGCCCTCTCACTCGCATCCCACTTAATCTACTCTTAACATTTGCACTTTGTACATCTTGCACCTGTGGTTTTATGTGATGGTGAACTCACACAAAAGTTAATAAAAAATATTTACCAAAGTTAGAACATTTTTTACATACATTTAAAATGTTTACATTGAAATATCGCTAATCTAAACAAACTGGGCAAATACAGGTTTAGCTGGACCCTAGCTTCATAAGCATGTCAACATTGGAATCAGTCAGTAAGACAAATTCACTGTTTTAGGCCAAAAATATTCAGGTCTGGCAAAACTTACAAATAACCATTGAAATCACAAACTTGATGGCCGATGACCCCCTTCACCAGTACTCATGTGGTTGGATGGCAGACAAGTGACGTTCTGAAAGAGATCTGATAAATTTACAACCATTAAAATATTTATGTATCTGTACATGTATTCAAAACTTTTGGTATAGGTCTCTTGATTGCAGTGTGATAATGACCACTGCACATGTAGAGCATGGGTGTGCAGAACAGTGGCGCACTGCACGTGGTACAGAGAAATCGCCATGAGTTATGGAGAACAGAGATAAATGAAAGCAAAAGTAAAAACACAATACAGGACAAGATGAGCTGTTAAGAAGGAAACAGAAAACCCAGTATTTCAAACTACAAAGACATCTTTACAGCAGTGGACTGCTGTACTTATTATGACCGCCGCTAGCATAGCTAGCGAAAGCGGTCATATAGGGATTGTCAAAGTTTTTTTTTTTTTTTTTCAAAACATTTCTGATTATTATTAATGTTTTAAAGCTTTTAGAAAGTACATAGAAAGCTTTTGTAACATTATCTTAACTGTCACTTTTGATTAATGTAATGCATCCTTGCTGAATAAAAGTAGGCAATTACTTTCTTTATTTTTTTCCCCAAAAAATAATCTTACTAACCCCAAACTTTTGAACTGTAAGCCTAGTGTATAATGTTAAAAAAGCTTTCTATTTTAGATAAATGCTGTTATTTTGAACTATGGTTTGTTTGTAATGTGACTTTTTTCATGTATGACATTAAAATTATTTTTAGAATTAAATACATAAATAGGTTAAGCAATACAAATGTGTTTATGTCTGATAACCTTTTAAACACAAACTTAACTGCAGACACTGAAATGACGTACACTGTGTGATACAGTACAAATATTTTGAGTGTCCCTCATTTTCCTATAAATAACCACGATTGTCCCGCATTTTCCTTTTCTGAAGTTGCCAACCCTAACTGTCACACACACACATGCAGGAATACAAACAAACGCAAGCATGCACACACACTGACATCCACACGCACAGACACACACCCATACACACACACATACAAATCCACATGCACAGACACACACACAAACACACACACGCACACACATGTACGCACGCATACATACACGCACAGACACACACACACACAGACACACACATACACACACACACACAGACAGACATGCACATACTACTACTTTTTTTAGGTATATACATAAACACGCAATACAGCCAAATTGCTCCACGTCATTTATTTTTGTGGAAAGCCAGTGCAGGCCTGAGCGGCGGTCATATTTTGTACCGCCATGCGGTACATCTAGTTCAAAAAGAGAGCCCTAAAGTGTGTTCAGTAAACCACTATTTAATTAAAATGATTTCTCCTCACTGTACCAAAAACATATGTGACTTTATATATTTACTCAACTGATTTGTGTGTGATCTGTTACACCCCTAATCTGAGGGACATTATAGTGCAACAGTTGCGGTACAAAGTAGGAAAGAGTGCAAATATATAAATTAGAGATGCCTCACTTTGCATCAATTTTAAATCAACGCATACTACATACATAAAATGTATTTATCATAACAAAATTTTAATTTGATGTGATTTTCACCAAACCTGGTTTTCCCTTAAATTAGGCAGCATATATTAATCAAAGTCAGATTATTTTCTTTACTTTAGGCAAAAATGCTGAGTAGAATAACATAACTCCTTGACCATACTTCTGGTCACTTTTAAAAGCTAAGAAGGAAAGGAGTATTATTCCATGGAATTCAAACCAATTATCTAGCCATTCCAGAGTCAAAATTAAGGAAAATATACATATACTCACCTAGTAAAACTAGAATCAAGTTACAGTAGTCAATTTTGCAAATGTATTTCTTTTCATATTGGTTGGTTGACAGAATACATTTTATAACATAGGTAAACGTAAGCATTTTCACATCAGCACAAGCATCAGACTGTTTGAGACCCCTTGAGACTATAACTTTATACATGTTTTTGCGGACATTTCGACTGCCTTTACTAGGGCTCTAAGAGCAAGTTACCGGCTGACATGCATGTTTTAGCGGCACATTTAACGGAGCTCTGACACCGACTCGCGGCGATATTTTCAGCGCAGGCCAGGCATGTGACACTGTGAGCACATTTACCTGGGCTTTGAGAGCGACGCATCTGCCGTAATTCATCAGATGCCAGCAATGTTTTACCAGACTTTCCACTAACCGTAACCACATAGTTTGTGCCTAAAATTAACCACTTTTTAAGCCAAACAACATAAAATAATGTGTTGGACACCTACAAACATATTGCAGGCAAAACGTGGCGCAAAAAAACACCTTGATTACAGGATAATTCTGGTATTTAGCACTTTGAGTCTCTTTTCTGGTTTGTTTTGGATGAACTAGAGTGGTGGACACAGAAATGTTGACGATGGGTCCCGTCTCGACTTTTTGACTCGTTCAGAATCGCCTTTGACCGCTTCAGAGTGGCTGTCTACGGGCATGCACTAACATGTCCTTAAAACAACCCCTAACGTTCGTTTTCAAAACTGTGCAACTCACTGAGTGGTTAGTGGTGTTCGTTGATGTTCCAAAACAAGTAGAGTAGCGAAATACAGTTTCTGTCGTGTTTTATTTGGCATTTTGTAAAATCCCATTGATTTCTGTTGGAGGACTCATTGCTCGTTGATATTACTGCGCTTCAGACTCAAATATCGAGCGGAAGTTTATACGTGGTTGTGAGTTATCTGAAAAAAATAGTTCCACTATATCAAATAACACGGATTGAAATCATACATTGCGCCGATGTATTTGTTTTTAATCATCAACGAACACCACTAACCACTCGGTGAGTTGGTGATCAAAGATGAGTTTTAAGGGATACAATTATTGACTACAGGGCGATTTTCAGATTAAACAGATTAAATGACTTTTTATTGTCTGGGAGAAGAGCAAGCTCTCGCAGTTCTCGAGGGAACTGTTTGCAAGCACTGTGAGCGTTTCCCTGTAAGGATGCTCCGCTCTCGTTTGTCCATCTTCTCGAGGGAAGAGGGACAGGCACCTGAGCCCGGTGGCTCGTGTCCCTCTCGGAGAGGAGACTCAGGTCATGGAGTAATGGTCGGGTCAGGCCGGGTCGGGTTAAATGATTTCAGGTACGGGCTGGGTTCGGGCTTCAGTTTAAAGCCCGTGCAGAATCTGAACCCTCTCGGCAGCCCTGCCCTGCGTATGAAGAGCTGCTAGGTGTTATGGAGCGCTCCAGACAGACTCAAACTGTCGTGGGGGCACACTAGGGAAGATGAGGCTGATAAGGCTAATAATCATAATCATAATCATAAGGCTGATTAGCCTTCTGCATTAGGCTAATAAAACGAGTTGTAGGCCCTATGGCCTGCTCAAATGGCCTAGGTTGAGCTAACTCCTCTTAATACTAGAGTAGGATATGCTGAGTTACAGTTCCCTAGGAGTGTTTGGCACAGACAAATAGCCAAGCTTTGCAGGCTGTGGTTGCTGTGGTTTTCCCCTGGGCATTGTCAGGCTTCCTCTCGCTTAGAGAATATTAGAGCTGAGTAAGAACTGATGACAGCGCGGCTTGATCTTTGGTTGACCAATCAATGGAAAGGGGCGTTTTATTCCCGTCCATGTAGAGACTGAATATTCAAGCTGTTTATCCATTTTGGTTTTATTATTTTTACATTTGACAAATTAGAACAAAGTGTGAAGAGAACAAAAATATGCAAGATTTGTTTATTTATATTAGTGAGACGGGTTGAATATGTGATAAATGAACGGTTTCTTCATTTTTCCATTCAGAAGTCAAAAACGAGAAACATTATCCGAAGGTACACGGACCTTCCCAACACTGCAGTTTTTTGGCTTTTAGTATGATTATGTTATCCTTATGGTTATCTATATTTGTTCATAAACAATGACAAAATTCGCATTTAGAAGATATAAGCATTCAAAACTCACAGTCTCTCACTTCCGCAACGCCAGTGAAGCGCCGCCGACGGAAGCGTCAGCCAATCAGATCGCTCTATGCAAATACAGTAGCCAGGCGGCAGCCAATCACGTTCATCCTGTTCAAGAACAGCAAACTGAGGATAAATTTTAAAATGGAGGAGAAACTAATTATTGCGGTGGGCAATCACCCGGTCCTTTATGACCATTGAATGACAATGAAGCTTGTTGTTGAGTTCCTGTCTAATTTCATTGGCTGACGCTGCTATGACCATGGCGTCAGTGCCAAACTTCAGCCACGCCTTCCGTCAAGCGTTGACGCTGACGACCCGTGTGAACGTACCGTGAGTGTGTGACTGAAGCCGCTTGTCCACCAGCGTCCGATCAATTTTTGTTCCGACGCGACGCCTGTGACGTTTTCGCTGCTTGGGGCCGGGGTTTGTGTGTACTTTAAATTTGAAACCATAGCAACGGCCATACACAAAGTCTCGCCGCCGAGTTTCCATTGGCTGCTGCCCCGCGTTTTGACGCTCTCATTTGCATAAAGTATCCACCGAGATACTTTTTTGCAGCGCCGCTGTTGACCAAATCGACGCGACGCGACCCATCATGCTTTGCGGGGGCGTTTTTGCTGCCTGACGTAGTTCCATAGGAAATGAATGGGCTTTGGCGTCGCGTCAGAAATTGAGGCGCTGGTGGACAAGCGGCTTGACACAGAAGAGAGTGCAGTGTCGCGATTGTGAAGCTTGTTCGATAAAGTTGTTTCAATTAAAGATTATCGAGGCTTAAAGGGTCACTTCACCCATTTGCATTAAGCTTTGTATTGTTAGAAGCCCAGTCATATATTATAATAAACGTGGATTTTTCGTTCATTTTTCCCTGAGATGGGAGAAATAAGGATTTAAGTGTTTTACTTCCTGCTTATGACGTAAAAATCATCATTTTGCGTCATAATAAGCAGGAAGTCACATTTCATTGAAAAGTGTAGAGACTACAAACACTAGCTCCTCATTATTCCAGGGGGTGGGACCCACTCACGCTACAGGCCTATTACAGATCAGTGGGTGGGACTTCACTTTCTGAAACTAAAAGCAATATCCTCCATCTTGTTTGGAAGCTAAGCTAACAGGCGCTGTGGAGACAGGTGTGAAGATATGACAATAGCGGAGGGTAACGTTACTTAATATGATGTAGAAGAAGAGGATTTCGGAAGTCTGATGCTCGAATCAGGTGTTTGTGGCTACCTTTACAAGCCGCATAGCGAAGAGCAGCCGAGGCAGAAGACCTGCCTGTCGCAGACGAGAAGCCCAGACTGGCTCGAGCTGGGGGCGGACTGGTGGCGCCGGTGATCTCACTATGCAACTACGAACACAGAGATAGAGTCCGTCTGCTGCAAAGAATTTAAACGATGCCAGTTTCTCCTGGACGAAATCTCTGAATCAGACGAGGACACGGACGTTTGTGTTGTGAACCATCCTAGTTTCGCACCGCATCTGACTGAACATCCCGGTAACGTTGCCATGCAATAATTCACCATTTCGAAAGAAATACAAATGAGGAGTAATTCACTAATGAGTTCGGCAACTAACTAACGTTAGACATTTTGTGTGAAATGAATTTCAAGCTCCGGTGGTAGCTAGCTTTATAGACGGAAGAGTGATTCATATGCTGTTCTGGATTAGTGGGAGTGGCTTGCGCAGCTGGGCAATGTGGTGCATTGTGGGAGTTGTTGTCTTTAATACAAATGCGTCCTGAAGTTACTTTCTTTCTTTCCTCGGTCAAGAAGGCACCAAATTCAAAATTTATTTTACATTTCGACTACATATATGACCCACTTTCAATAAAGATCAATGTTCTCATGGGTGAAATGCTCCTTTAAGTAGAGTAAAGAACGACAGCACCAAGTGAAAGTGTGAACAGTGACCCACGTTTGATTTTGCAGAAGACAGTTTTGTTCCAGTGGTATGTGTTGGCTGTGAGAATGACGCAGTGACATATTGTGAAGACCACGGAAGCTGTGAGTACGTTTAAAGTGCAAACCCCGTTTGATTTTTGCCATCCAGAGACTTGTTACATGTCTTTTTGCAGTTTTTTGCACTTCTCGTGTTTTGATCGAAAAGTGTCGTCGAGTTAATAGCTCAGTGGGACTGTTCACGTGTAATGGAGTTTCCCGCACGAGTCAGAGCACGTGAGATTGAGATCGCTGTAGCAGCTAGTACGCAGTACGCACTTGATGAAAAGACATAACTTTTCCGCTGATTCAAGAGTGAAGATTGTCGTTACCCTGCCATTCAAGTGACATCTCAGTTTGATTCATCTGCAAGTTGATTTTCTTTTTGAGACAGTTTATCTGTGAAATGGTTGAGACAAAGTTGAGTGTATTTTTGAACTTGCACACTTCAATATGGGATCTTCAGTTTATTGCAACGCACCCCACGTCCAGACAACGCACTCTAATTTATCGCTCTACGAACTGGTATTTTCCTTTATTTTTCAGTGACTGAACTGATAAACGGTGAACTGTGAGTACACATTTAAAAGTGCTTATTTAGAGGTGAGATTTGATGGTATGTTTGTTTGTTGTTTTTAGGGCTGGACCTGAATATTCGAATATTCGTTCGGTGGGTTGGTATTCGATTTGGAAATTTGACATTCGAATATTCGTTTTTTTTTTTCTTCTTTTTTTTTACACCTGGGATCCCCCGCGAAACGGTTCTCGCGCTTGAATCGGCGACACACTGGCTGCGTGGCGTGAGCGTCTCAGCTGTCCGTTTTTATCGGCTCCCATGTTAACAGGTTTGCACACAGCCTGTGTGAGACACGCAGCTCGAGCCACGCGGAAAACGCGTGCATGCTAGAAATAGAACTGACCAGCAGCAACTGGAGTGTTCCCTGGCTAGAGCGCAGAACAGCGGAGTTTGTTTGGACCGAAGTGCATGTCTGAGCTTGTGTTTTGGGTTAAAGGACAAATCCAGTGAAAAATGAACCTGGGCTTAATCAACACATGGTTACCGAGTCGATCGTTCCCTGCGATGCGTTTTCATGAAAATCGAATGTATAGAGTTTTATCTTTAAAAACAGATTAGCTCATAACACTAGTATATGGGGCACAGAGTAAGTAAAAGTAAATCGCTAGTTAATACCACTAACAAGGCTCAAAATAGCCTCACACTAACACGGTAACATAATGAGGGTCCTTACATACAAACCGAAGCATTGAGAACTTTGTAAGTGTACAGACAGTTTAATAAGAAGATACTTTATAAAGACAGTACATTACGCGTTGACATGCAGGATCCATCTTGGAAAACAGTCTCGACTAATCGAGCCACGAACGCCGTCGATAGGATAGCTGGTCGATAGGAATTACGTTTGTGAAATCTAACGTAGCACGGCGTTCGTGGCTCGATTAGTCGAGACTGTTTTCCAAGATGGATCCTGCATGTCAACGCGTAATGTACTGTCTTTATAAAGTATCTTCTTATTAAACTGTCTGTACACTTACAAAGTTCTCAATGCTTCGGTTTGTATGTAAGGACCCTCATTATGTTACCGTGTTAGTGTGAGGCTATTTTGAGCCTTGTTAGTGGTATTAACTAGCGATTTACTTTTACTCTGTGCCCCATATACTACTGTTATGAGCTAAAATGTTTTTAGAGATAAAACTCTTTACATTCGATTTTCATGAAAACGCATCGCAGGGAACGATCGACTCGGTAACCATGTGTTAAATACCCCTAGGTTCATTTTTCACTGGAATTGTCCTTTAAGCTGCATTGCTTTGACATTGTGGAAAATAGAATAATAGAAACAAAATGTTAGCCTTTTTACCCCTTATTATCAATCTAAATTAATCTCGTTTTTAATTTAACTTAATTTCGTTTTTCTTTATTTAAATTTCGTTTTTTCCTTATTTAAATTTCGTTTTTCTTTATTTAAATTTCGTTTTTTCTTTATTTAAATTTCGTTTTTTCTTTATTTAAATTTCGTTTTTTTCTTTATTTTAAATTTCGTTTTTCTTTATTTAAATTTCGTTTTTCTTTATTTTCTTTATTTTTCTTTTCTTTATGCTGCTGCTAGGTGACATATGATAAGCCTCATTGGTGATATATTTGACATATGGGGAGAGAGTTGTGGAAGGATACTTCATGTTAAACATAAATATATAGCAGCAAAGACAACGTCGGCAGTGTTGACGGCAAAATAGGCTACAGAATATTTCGTTCTGTATTGACAGGTGCAGTATTTGAAAATCAATATTATTTTTTAAATTGCATTTATATTTGCATTTATGTCAAACCCTAGACACTTTCAAACATCAAAATGACATTTATTAATATGTATTCGTGTCAAAATGTCATATAAATATCTTTTCCTATTCAATTTTGTTTGGAAACGCTTCCAAGACGCTTGCGTGTCGCGTGAAAAATAGGCGTCGGTTCTATTTCTAGCATGCACGCGTTTTCCGCGCGGCTCATGCCGCGCCTGAGACGCGCGTGTCACGCAGGCAGTGTGCAAGCTCTAACCTGTTAACATGGGAGGCGAAATAAAAACGGACACGCCAGCAGCTGAGACGCTTACGCCACGCATCCAGTGTGTCAACGGCCTAAGGCCGTGCGGAAAACGCGTGCATGCTAGAAATAGAACCGACGCCTATTTTTCACGCGACACGCAAGCGTCTTGGAAGCGTTTCCAAGCAAAATTGAATAGGAAAAGATATTTATATGACATTTTGACACGAATACATATTAATAAATGTCATTTTGATGTTTGAAAGTGTCTAGGGTTTGACATAAATGCAAATATAAATGCAATTTAAAAAATAATATTGATTTTCAAATACTGCACCTGTCAATACAGAACGAAATATTCTGTAGCCTATTTTGCCGTCAACACTGCCGACGTTGTCTTTGCTGCTATATATTTATGTTTAACATTAAGTATCCTTCCACAACTCTCTCCCCATATGTCAAATATATCACCAATGAGGCTTATCATATGTCACCTAGCAGCAGCAGCGCCGCGTCAGACACGCTTCTGGTGTGCAAAGACATGGAAAACGCCACACTCACGCCACGCAGCTGACACGCAACAGAAACGCCACGCTCACGCCACGCAGCCAGTGTGTCACCGGCCTAAGCCCTGCCCGCGTGAGGCGAGCCTCTTCCCGCTCGCGCTGTTCTGTAGTTTAAGTTCATTACTTCTGAACGTGTGGCGTCTGGCGTGTCCATCTATATTGCACCAAATGCGACAATGCACTCCCTTGTGAAGTCGATTGGACGAACGGTTCTCGAAATAATTAAAAAATACAAACAGACGGACAGACAGACACATAGAGAATACTGCCTTTATTAGAGAGAAGAATATTTTCAGCACCCTCTCTCCGAAGCTTCGAATATACGATGTTCATTACTACCGAAGCTTCGAAGCTCAAAAAATGGTATTCGGACCAGTCCTAGTTGTTTTCAAATGTGATTGTTTGAATGTGATCTTTTGAAAAAGGTGATAATTTGTGGGTATACAAATTGACACATTGAAAATGATCTCATTTTGAAGTTCCATAAGGGATTTGTTATACCACAAGTGAAAAGAGTTTTACAACTTCAGTGTTGAAAGTGTTGGTGTGAATTCAAAAGACAACACAAAGACTGTAAATTATTTTATTTCATTCTTTATTTAGACAGAAGACATAACCAATCATAAGAAAAATAAATCTAAAAGAATAAATTCCGTTTTAATTGTTTTTGCACTTATTTACAGTGTATCTTTTCATTGAGAGCTGCTAGGGAGTGGGGAAGTCTCACTTACTTTATTAGATCTGGGGAGGGAGGAGCATAACACACTGTGATCTAACATAATATGCAATTTCTCTTCAGGAAGCCACCGTGTGACATTATCGTACCTGAAGCCTACCCTTGTCAATCTTTAGATTTCTCACACAATAAAGTAAGAAACCATATACACACATTAGCGTGTAACGAGGCTAAAACGTTTGGGGAGCGAGGACCAAGATCCTTTCGTTGTCCAAACTTCCAGAGCAGCCATAATCCATTTCCCCACACGACGGGCTAAATACCCCGTTACACAGGGGAAAGGGAGCAATTCAGACATTGTAAATATGCTTTCCATTGGGGTGAATGAAGTCTGGTTGCATGTTAGTGAAGTTAATAACCGCCGTAGCTCTGATCCAGAGACACGATAGCACAGAGCGGATCATATGATCGAGTCGCCACAGACCAGAAAACGTATCGGACCCATTTGAATTCTGCACACAATGCTGTATTTTAAAGCGATGTGGAGGAGATTAGGAGGAAAAACGGTAAGGGATTAGGAGGAAACTGCAGCTTTATCGAGCTCAACACATCTGACCGAGCTGTTATACCAACTAAACACTATGGGCTATTTTGAAAAAGGAGAGGAGCTGTTCAATCAACACATTGAATAATGAAACGTGTTTCAGTGGGCCTTAAAATGTATAAATGCACAGGTCTGATGAGATATCAGTGTTTGGCTAGTTTGGCGTAGTCAGACCTTCAGACTGCTGGCATTAGGTCTGGACTACTTTGCAGCTTTTATTGGCCAAAGTTTGCCCAAGAGGCTAGCATTTGGCAGACAGGGGTGATGGCTGAACAAAAACTTATATTCAGGTGTATATTTATATCCACACAAAGCTATGTATAGTTCCAGAAGACTTTGAATAATTCTAAACAGAAAGAAACACATAACTTCAGCATTTCAGAATGTGTACAGAAAAACAAAGTTTTGAAAAGTTTGACTTTAAATTAAGAATCATACTGACACGAGTGCACCAGATCTCTCTGCACGTCCCCTCCGCTCACAATCACCAGAGGTTTGATTATCATCATCTGCAACTACTTATACCGCTCCCTCAATCACTTCTTCGTCTGGTCTCGTCCAAGACTCTGTATTCATTTATTCATTCATTCATCTGAATCTTCTTCATTTGATTTGTATTGTATCCTGGAAGAAACTGAGACTTTGAGTTGGAGTTAAGTGGCAGTTTCGTTAAGTTGCGTACCCTTCGTTACTGTTGTTTTTTTTTTTTTTGAAGGCCAGATTGACCTGTAATGGAGAAAAGAAACAACCAATTTGATTAAACAAAAGACAAAAAAGGCAACCAGTATCAGAATTGGCCCATTTTCTAGTAAAACATCAGCAATCGGATTGTCCATGAACAATCTAGATTGGTGCATCACTAATGGGACAAAACCAGAAAGTGTTTAAAATCAGCAGGGGAGTAAGTCTCAACTTGCATCAGTGCCTGGGTATAAAATTTGTCACCCAAAATCTGAAACTGATAAGAGAACATTATTGAGGAAGTTTGGAAACTTACAAGTGGTTTTCAAATAATTTCCATTACCAAGTGTCATTTAGGTGTATGTGCACATACCCAAATACCACTTCTGTAGGAACTCTGCTTTGTTCTGGTAAGTAAATGTTTTGTTTAGTTTAAAAAAAAAAGTTAAATTCTTAAACTTTATAAGAAAGAACACTTTAGCATTATCTTGTTCCAAGCAACTATATAACTTTGAGTTTTTTCCAAAATCATTGAGGTGAAGTGTTGAGATTGAACCTCATTTCTCGTATCAACGAGATCAGATAATTCAGACATTTTCCTGTCCCAGCATTTCTGCTTTAAATGGTCAAATACATTCAAAGTTGTTACAAACTAGTTGTTTTAGTGGGCTAGAATCAGAAAGTCACACAGGTAAAGCTATTTATTTAATATGATTATAAATACACATTGCAAGTTTTTTTTTTTTCCTGAAGTTAGCTTTATAAAAATAATCTATCATCTGATTTTTCCGGATCACATGGCATAGTGAAAGTGAAACTAAACACAGCAGAAAGAAAGCCTGTTTAAACTGAACACATCCTCCATGATCATGATCACAGATGAATGTTTGATTATGTGACACTGAATCAAGTTTACTCAGTTAATCGGTATAACCAGTTTACTCAACTCTACAAAATAGACTGGACATTTTAAATGTAGGCTACTTTAACTGGATTTGCTTTCCACTTTATTATACAGCAGTCTTTTACATTGTTCTTCAAAAAACTTCAAAGTTGTTTTGGGTTTCCAACCCTGTATCACATGAAATACGTTCTGAGGAAACTATTTTGCAAATCGCAATTACGTTACATGCCAACATATAAGCAGTGCTATTACGTTGGTCCTTAACCTAATATAAGCAGTGCTATTACGTTGGTCCTTAACCTAATATAGCCAATCTATTGCAGTGCTATTACGTTTGTCCTGAACATAATACATCCAAAGCAGGTTTCCATAGCAGCTAATGCTGTTCATTTTGTTTAAATTATTTACTCCCTTTTTTCTCATTGGGCTACAAAATATTGTCTATGCCAGGGCGAGTCAAATGGCGGCACCCAGATAATTTTTATCTGGCCCTCCAACTGGTTTTTGATGTTTAAAAACCCCTCGCAATCTGATATTAAAGTCCCCGCAAAGGTTTAGCGCGTTCAGCGGTGAGTTTAACAACGCACGTGATCATTCAGCGGTGAGTTTAACAACGCAGCGGTGAATTTAACAACACTCAACTGCAGGTAAAACGGCATTCAGAGGTGAGTTTGACCAAAGCAACCCTCAACTGCAGGCAAAACGACATTAAAAGGTGAGTTTAACAACGCTCTAAGACGCTTGCAGTTGCAAGTAATTGCAGTTTTAGCGTTTTCTTGTCATAGGTAGGACACTGCTTTAAGAAGCTGGATAACGTATTTTTATCGGAGGTTTGATTAAAAACTGTTGAGTCAGGACAATAAGTTGTGTTTAGAAACTTTAGATTTGTAAGGTGGCCATTTCTTATGACTATAAATAATAGAAGAAATTATAAAAAATATAGCTTTCTGCACATTTGGTGCAGAAAGCTATATTTTTATAATTTCTTCTATCATTTATCGAGAAGAAAAGCTGTGTAATCAACATTTATTCACGAGATCATATGTATTTTTATGTATTTTTTTTAATGTTATTATTTCGGTCTTATTGCCAGGGAAGCTGGATTGCTTTGCTGTTTATTGATATTTTTAAAATTATATTTTATCAGTAGGAAATCGCGCTGAAGAAGTCTCGTTCCGAACACATCGCGATATTTGGCATCAGTTCACGTGTGTCAGATGTTGGTAAGTAAATACCTAAATACGCTGTCCTAATAATGTGTGATATAATGTCTTTTCTGTTTGTCGATATTAATCTGCCATTATATCTGCCATCTCCACGGAGACTTTGCGTTTCATTGCTTTCTAATTCAAAACAGGGTGATTAACACTGCCTGTCACGTGACGTGCTATAGGCCTAGAGATAATCATATCAGATTAAAAATAGTACAATTAGTTCCAAAGTTGTATTTGTAGTAGAAGCACAGTAAAAACAACACTTGCCATGCTTTTACCACACTATTTGTAGTTTTAATGTGGTACTTATTGTAAATGCACAGTAACCACAACACTTACCATGTTTTAACCACAGTAACCACAACACTTACCATGCTTTTACCACAGTAACCATAGTTTTACTGTGATTGATTTAGTAAAGGACAGTAATCACAAAACTTACCATGCTTTTACCTCAGTATTGATATATAAGTGATATTTGTTGTAAATGCATATTAACCACAACACTTGCCATGCTTGTAAGGCTTTATAATGTAACATCCAATATTTGTAAGGTATATCAGTACTTTTTCCTTTAAATAATCCTATATATTATACATAATGATATTTTCTTTTCTCTTTTTTCAGCTGAAAAGACCAAAAGGGCCTTTCGGACTCAGTCAGCCCATTATTGTTGGAGGAGAAGTAAACGGATTGACAGCTGCAAAGGCAAATATTCGCAATGGTATGTATGTGTTGGTTTTAACCCTAAATCAAACATTTTATCAAGCATTTGTTGTTTCTTAAAACTTTTCTCACAAAACCCATAGCCCAATCAGTACAAACATAGACTGAAAGTCTTAATAATTCACAAGATTTAACAAGTTGTCAAATTCGTACGATACTCGTACATATTTGTATACTCGTACACAATCCTGCAGCTTTTACTCCTAGTGCTGTCATTGGCTACTGCCTCAATTCCTGTACATATTTATCGCGATATTTGTAAATCAGTTGCGCCACTTCTTGGAAAGTTGTCGGATGTCACACACACTGTCAGAAAGTTTATATTAATTGCAAATTGGTCCCCGTCTGTTTATGTTCCAGTGATACATGATGTCTCTCCACACCTCATAACCTACCTCTGTTTGCAAGAGTGGAAAAGCTTATCTGACTTGTCACATGACATCAGATACTCGATTATTTTGTCATAATCAGATCAGTTACACTGCTGATAACTGTCCCGTTTGCATGTAAATCATTTTCATGATTATTGCTTGCTATTAAAGACATACTTTTATTCATAGAAATGCCCACATTTCAGTGAACTTAATACATAAAAATGCTTTTAACATTTAATTATGCAACACTCTTCACAGAAAAATATCCCACAGTTATGGATAAACTCACAACGTCATCAAGTGCTGTGCTGGGCACATTGGGCAAACAAGTGTCCTCCAACATATTCAATCCGTGGCCAAGTTCTTCACATCTTCCCATGGGACACTGACAGTCTTCAGGTCTTCGTGAAACATCTGTCTCCATGTCTTCCTTGGTCTTCCCTGTCTCCTGCATCCTCCTGGTGGTGTCCACTTCATCACTGTGTTTGGGTGGTGTTGTTTGGGCATGTGTAGGATGTGTCCAGCGAGGTGCACCCTTTGCTCTGTCACAGTTTCTGAAAGTCTTCATGTGGAGTCCCACTCCTCCTCAGGATCTCTTTGATATGCAGAACCAATATTGAAAATAGTGATTTATCTTTTTCCATATTGTTAAAGCATTTTGTTTTCTCTTTTCAGCTTCATAAACTGTACTTGATGTCTGCCTAATGCCTTTTTCAAAAAAGTGTCAGTGCTCATCAGGTGTTTTGCTAAAGGACATATTTATTGCATAGTTACAATAAAAGTGACCAATAATCACAAGGATATAGAATGAAAGTTGAGAATGTACAATGTTGTGCTTATGTTTTTGCCTATTTGTTCTTTAAAGCGAAGAAACAAATGTATGTTCACATAACAAAGTTGAATCTCATCTCTTGGTTTGTAAATATATAACTTCATCATAGCAATTTTTTAACGTTAATGTATGTGTCACTATAATAGATTGCTCCTGTATCTGGAAATTTTTAATTAACTGATTTTTATACTGTTGTGCAGTAGTTTTGGCACTACATTTGTCTTTAAACAGTTTGACATTAAATATTGGAATAAGCTTTCAAAATGGTGTCCATTCATTGTGCTTTTGCTACATTTATTTGAATATAACTGATATACCTTTAATATACTATACATACACTGTACATGTTAGAAGCACTTTAGTACATGTAATTATTTTTAATTAAAATACTGCAAAACTACCCCTGCTGTAGGACATTGCTTAGAAAAAAGTTTCCCTTTCAAATGTATTTATGCATCAGTCTAAGCAAATTTGTGTCATTGATCATGTGAACTCGTTTTTGGATGGTAACCACACAAAGGAGTCTTTTGTTTTTAAATATGAGTTTTATAATTTAATTAGAAGGAATGCATGTTTAACAGCCTAAATATAAAATATTTAAGGTATCTATCCCTGCAGCCGGAACCAGAAGAGATCTGTCATCGTTTACCATAAATGGGCATGTAAGTGTGACGCATCTGTTCAGCTGGGTTTGTATTGGCTGTGACTTTATCGCAGAACTCGCTGTGATTGGACAATCGTTTAACCCATATAAAACGGCGGTTCATGTTACAAAGTATGTTTTGGTGTTATTATTACGTTAGTTATACATTAAGCTAACTATAAAGTGTCTCTATGTTGTGAGAAATTACTCCTTTACCGAGATCCTAACCCTAACCCTAAGCATGTCTGCACATTTCAATGAACTACAATACAATGCTTCCTGTTCCACTGATAGAATGACAGAGATATGTGGGTAATGTAGTTTAAAACGTTTAGTAATAAAACAATAAATGTTAAATAAATAATATATTTAATGGACAACTGGATATCTAAATTTGTTTATTGTGCAAACCTTTATGACATATATGAGGGACAGGCTGAAATTTGATATTTTACTGTGAGCACTATAAAAATAACCTTTATGCCAGCTTTCCATATATGTCTGAAAACTGTGGCCAACATTATTTATTAAACATAGTATAAGCAGTTGTCCAGCCAATTTTCTCTTTGATACACTAACCGGACTTTGAGTTACAGCCATTTGAAATGTGCATTTGTTTGCTCTTCTGGGGGCCATTGCTGGGGCCCTGGGGGTGGAAGGACAGTATAATCTACACAGATCTACACATACTATAACTATTACACAAGGATAATGCACCATTCAGTAAAACAACAAAAAAACAGTGCCAACATTTCCTTTTCACCGCCTCTTGCTGCTTATATTCCTGACATCAGTGATATATAGAGTATACTATATAGAGTATACTAGAATGATCAACATGGATCATCTTCAATTAAGCTTTAAGTATTTATAGCAAGATAGCCCACTGCAGCCTCTTGTTATTCACATAGCTTCCTTTTATTTCACTGCAAACTGGCATACATGCATGTATGTGCAACTTTTGTTGCATTGTTGTCCCAAATATCATTAACCCTTGTGTGGTGTTCATATTTTTGTTACTCAGCCAGTGTTCGTGGGTCTGGTGGACCCGCTGCATTTTGGGGTTTTTAATTCAACACAATCAAAAATGTTATGTTAAAATACTCAACAGATGTTTACTTCATCCCAATTACAAGCAATATAAACAGCATATATGGTTAATATTTTCTCTTTACCTTTATTAGATCACATTTAAGAATTGCAACCTCGTGTGGGAATGGCAGGAGAAGAAACACAAAACTCACTCTTGCACTCTTTCACCCTTACACACAATCTCTCACACGCACGCTCACACACACTCATGCACACACCCACAACACACACACACACACACACACACACACACACACACACACACACACGCACGCACACACTCACTTGGATATGTGGTGTACGGTCACTCTCCATAGGCATAATGGTTTTTCTAATGTACAAACTGTATAATCTATCCCCCTACACTAACCCTACCCCTAAACCTACCAATCACAGAAAACTTTTTGCCATTTTTTGAATTTCAAAAAACACCATTTAGTATGTTTTAGTATGAGGACACAGATGTCGTCATAAACCATATTTACGTTGTAATACCCATGTCATTATACACATTTGTGTCCTCATAAACCATATACAAGAACATACACACACTAACAGCAGGCCCTGACAGGAGGAGGACAGAGTAAAGGTACACAGGACCTACAATTTCTACACTTTTATTAGCCCCGGGTCCAGTGGACCCGAACATCCTGTGTGTAATATAAATGTGTAGGGGGGGTGTACAGTGTGTGGTCATTGAAAATGTGTTCTGATATATTCCTCACAGAAAATGAGCCAAGGCCAATGAGTCTCAGTTTGAAAAAATAATTAATTGTATCATTTTTCTTTTGATAAAAAATGAAAAAGGGTCCAACAGACCCGAACACCATACAAGGGTTAACCAGATCTAAATTTTTATGTCCCAAGTAAAAGAATCATGGTCATTAATTATATGTAATTATTTATAAGTTATTAATTATATGTAGTTATTTTTAAAGAAATAAGAAATTAAAATTTCTCAAATAAAAATGTATATTTACTGTACCAAACACCACTTTCAATACACAATAGTCACTATACTTTATTAAACAACACTTTATTGGAGAACAAAGCATAAAGTTGATAAAGTAGCATAAAGACAAATGAGATTCAAGATAAATAAAAATGTGTCTTCAAAAATACATTAACATCATATGAATCCATTCACAGCTGCTGAAGCCACAAAACGAGTGCCAGATAATCATATTCAGTCACCTACAGAAAACAGATTTGATATTGTGTTGGAAAATAATGATTCATTATCACAGCTAAACTGGTTTCTTGCTCTTCCCTGTATGTCTCTATCGTGTTCTTCTTCCTTGTCTAAATAGTTTGTTCAGTTAAAGAACAGAAGATGTGATCACTGATGTGGTGTAGCTTTTTCTCAACCAGAAGAAGAAGTCTCAACATCCCACTGTCAGGCGTTCTCCAGTCCTGGTCTGAAAGTAAAACAAAAAACAGAAACCATTCAAATAAAGTTGTTTAATGGACAGTCGGGTCAGCTTATGTTCTGCGTTATTTAAAGCAGTGATGGTTTACTCTGGCCCTCAGCGTCCACTGTCCTGCACATTTAGCTCCGACCTCAAACCCTCCTGCCTATTGTCTAGAAGTAAACCTGAAGACTTTGGTTAAAATTTTCAGATGTGCTTGATTAGGGTTGGAGGTTAACTCTTAACTAACCTCAAAAAGTAGAATGCAAAGAGCCAGAGTTGCCTGTTCCTTACAGAAATTTACAAAGCAGCAGTCAGTACATTATATAATATACACATTGAAGTATTATATATATATATATATATATATATATATAATATTGCAGCACATAATATAAGCTAAGTACTGAACAAAAACAGTTTTACCCATATCAACAGCAACATATTTTAAAAGATTTTTAAGAAAGGCATGGTCTCTTTTGAGCCTTTGCCAGTGATGCTTGATTTCTTTCCAGACAACATACTCTTCTGTCAATTGTTTCAAGAGCTTCACTTGGTCAAAAACCAAGTGATAACCTGTACAATGTAAAATTGTCAACATCAAAATTATGTACAACATATTACAGCCTTGTTTCAATACAATACATACCAATGGACTCGCGCACTTTTCTGTCGTCTTTGGGCACCAGATGTTCCTTCCTCACCCGAAACAAAGGACTTATTCGATTAGCTTGCGTTGATATAAGGACTGGTCTTCCTTCTCGGCTGTAAAACAAGAAAGTCTCGACTTACTCTATGTGCAATTACTATTGTTCTTTAAAAACATAAATTAAGACAGTTATATATAAGTTAATTTACCATATGATTCAGGAGAGAACATTTGATGAGTAAATACTGATATATTTAGAAACTTCACCTGGGAAGAGCTGATCACGGCAAGATTTGCTGCGACTCACTAGTAGCTCTTGTGAGGGTTGAGTTTGATATTGGTAGAGCTTTAAAAAAAAGGACTAAGTAATCCTGCAAAACAGAAAGGAAGGTAATTTTAATACATTACTTGCAAATAGTCAGTTTATAACTGTAGGATATGTTTTCTGTAAAGAGTGTTGCATAATTAAATGTTAAAAGCATTTTTATGTATTAAGTTCACTGAAATGTGGGCATTTCTATGAATAAAAGTATGTCTTTAATAGCAAGCAATAATCATGAAAATGATTAACATGCAAACGGGACAGTTATCAGCAGTGTAACTGATCTGATTATGACAAAATAATCGAGTATCTGATGTCATGTGACAAGTCAGATAAGCTTTTCCACTCTTGCAAACAGAGGTAGGTTATGAGGTGTGGAGAGACATCATGTATCACTGGAACATAAACAGACGGGGACCAATTTGCAATTAATATAAACTTTCTGACAGTGTGTGTGACATCCGACAACTTTCCAAGAAGTGGCGCAACTGATTTACAAATATCGCGATAAATATGTACAGGAATTGAGGCAGTAGCCAATGACAGCACTAGGAGTAAAAGCTGCAGGATTGTGTACGAGTATACAAATATGTACGAGTATCGTACGAATTTGACAACTTGTTAAATCTTGTGAATTATTAAGACTTTCAGTCTATGTTTGTACTGATTGGGCTATGGGTTTTGTGAGAAAAGTTTTAAGAAACAACAAATGCTTGATAAAATGTTTGATTTAGGGTTAAAACCAACACATACATACCATTGCGAATATTTGCCTTTGCAGCTGTCAATCCGTTTACTTCTCCTCCAACAATAATGGGCTGACTGAGTCCGAAAGGCCCTTTTGGTCTTTTCAGCTGAAAAAAGAGAAAAGAAAATATCATTATGTATAATATATAGGATTATTTAAAGGAAAAAGTACTGATATACCTTACAAATATTGGATGTTACATTATAAAGCCTTACAAGCATGGCAAGTGTTGTGGTTAATATGCATTTACAACAAATATCACTTATATATCAATACTGAGGTAAAAGCATGGTAAGTTTTGTGATTACTGTCCTTTACTAAATCAATCACAGTAAAACTATGGTTACTGTGGTAAAAGCATGGTAAGTGTTGTGGTTACTGTGGTAAAAGCATGGTAAGTGTTGTGGTTACTGTGCATTTACAATAAGTACCACATTAAAACTACAAATAGTGTGGTAAAAGCATGGTAAGTGTTGTGATTACTGTCTTTTTACTACACTTATCACAGTAAAACTAATGTTACTGTGGTAAAAGCATGGTAAGTGTTGTTTTTACTGTGCTTCTACTACAAATACAACTTTGGAACTAATTGTACTATTTTTAATCTGATATGATTATCTCTAGGCCTATAGCACGTCACGTGACAGGCAGTGTTAATCACCCTGTTTTGAATTAGAAAGCAATGAAACGCAAAGTCTCCGTGGAGATGGCAGATATAATGGCAGATTAATATCGACAAACAGAAAAGACATTATATCACACATTATTAGGACAGCGTATTTAGGTATTTACTTACCAACATCTGACACACGTGAACTGATGCCAAATATCGCGATGTGTTCGGAACGAGACTTCTTCAGCGCGATTTCCTACTGATAAAATATAATTTTAAAAATATCAATAAACAGCAAAGCAATCCAGCTTCCCTGGCAATAAGACCGAAATAATAACATTAAAAAAAATACATAAAAATACATATGATCTCGTGAATAAATGTTGATTACACAGCTTTTCTTCTCGATAAATGATAGAAGAAATTATAAAAATATAGCTTTCTGCACCAAATGTGCAGAAAGCTATATTTTTTATAATTTCTCTATTATTTATAGTCATAAGAAATGGCCACCTTACAAATCTAAAGTTTCTAAACACAACTTATTGTCCTGACTCAACAGTTTTTAATCAAACCTCCGATAAAAATACGTTATCCAGCTTCTTAAAGCAGTGTCCTACCTATGACAAGAAAACGCTAAAACTGCAATTACTTGCAACTGCAAGCGTCTTAGAGCGTTGTTAAACTCACCTTTTAATGTCGTTTTGCCTGCAGTTGAGGGTTGCTTTGGTCAAACTCACCTCTGAATGCCGTTTTACCTGCAGTTGAGTGTTGTTAAATTCACCGCTGCGTTGTTAAACTCACCGCTGAATGATCACGTGCGTTGTTAAACTCACCGCTGAACGCGCTAAACCTTTGCGGGGACTTTAATATCAGATTGCGAGGGGTTTTAAACATCAAAAACCAGTTGGAGGGCCAGATAAAAATTATCTGGGTGCCGCCATTTGACTCGCCCTGGCATAGATAATATTTTGTAGCCCAATGAGAAAAAAGGGAGTAAATAATTTAAACAAAATGAACAGCATTAGCTGCTATGGAAACCTGCTTTGGATGTATTATGTTCAGGACAAACGTAATAGCACTGCAATAGATTGGCTATATTAGGTTAAGGACCAACGTAATAGCACTGCTTATATTAGGTTAAGGACCAACGTAATAGCACTGCTTATATGTTGGCATGTAACGTAATTGCGATTTGCAAAATAGTTTCCTCAGAACGTATTTCATGTGATACAGGGTTTGGGTTTCTTAGGTTTAAATTCCAGGTCAGAATATATTTTATATACAGTGATGACAGTGCAGACATAGACTTTACAAAATTGCAAAACCCCTATAAAAAAAAAAAGAAAAAAAAAAAAAAAAAGTCTGTTGTATGATGAAAGTAATTATAATCAAACTTGGTTTGCCTTAAGTTGCTAATAAACAATGTTTGTGATTAAGATGTGCAGCAAGTGTACAGTACATAACAGTGTCCATCAGTCAGTCTCTAGTATTCCTGTATGTGAACAGTAGATTAACATAACTCCTCTAGTGTTTTATAAAAACTGCAGATTGAAATTCTGAAAAACATGGAAAAAGAAATTGCACACCATAAATAACCCGTCAGTGAAGAAACGCACCATCACACCACACCTGAACTGCAAAGAAACCACAACTAACCAACTGTATCACACCATTTTCGGTACTTACCAACACAAGTGAAAGTGAAAGAATAACAACAAACGCAGAGAGCAAACTAAGAAGGTGAAACTATAAATAAGTAGTTTGCTGATGACAGATTTCCCTGCTATTACATCGCATGCAAAATTGTTGAATTAGGGCATTATTGATTTTTTTTTCCTCCATATTTTAAAATCAATTGTTCACAGTTTCAGTTCTCTAAAATAATATAAATATAATATAAATAATAGCACACTTTGTATTTGTTCAAATCACGTGACAAATTGAATACAATTGATACTATGCCAACTGGAAATTCCCGAGCACGTCGTCGTCTTCTCACACTGATATAATGAAACTCCCATGAGACTTTTTCACAGATGACTCTACAAGAGGTTTGCTGTCACAACTCCTCAACAATATGATCTCGGAAGGTGTAAGTATTATAAATAAATGTTTTCTCAGAGAAAAAGTCTGAATAATAACTTTTAACCCTCTGGGGACCAAGCTGTTTTTGGGGTCCTTGAGATGTTCTGACATGCCTTGACATTTGTGCTTTTTTCAGTTATTTATAAACATGTTAATGGCAAAGGTGTAAATTCACTCTATATAGCACAAACAGGGCTACCATAATATGCGAGCAACGTGTATGTAGATGTTTGTATTTTTAAGAGAATAATGTTTATGCGTGGTTATTGGAAAAAATTAAAATGAAAGTTGCTGAATTAAGACCACAAAACACATATTAAATATGTGTCCACAAGACTTTTGACTAATGGATGTTGTCCCTTTGAGTTCCAGCTTCAAAATGATGTAAAAATAGTCTTGCTTTATCGTTCACAAAAAAAAAAATACATTGATTTAAATGGTGTAAAACAGGTTTTGCTTGGAAAGCCAATATGCGAGGGGGAGGAGTAGTTTACACCTTAGATTATGAATGTCCCACCCACTCTGCATAATGAGCCATTCACTCGGGTGTGAAACTGACTGAGCCACAATGCAAGGACAAAAGATGTATTTAGAAGAAGACTTATATTGACCATTTAAGATTTCGCTTACATCTCTCTTGTAAATATGTTTTGCTATTTTATTAAAAATGTTACAATTACAACAATAATTACAATTTCAACAATATTTCAAGTGTACTCTTTCTTTGTAAAAAAAAAAAAAAAAAAAGATTATAGGCCTACATTTTATCATATGTATTCATTAGTTTGAATATAGCCAACATTGGAACATCTAACATCTTAGTCTATGAATTTATTTTTGACAAAAATAGTATTTTTTTTGCAGTTTAATACGTTGCTTATACAAATACATTTTATTTCAACATATTCCAGTCGATTTTTACTCATCTCAGTAGGCTATAGCAAAGCAGTTTATTCTTTCACACACAGACGCGCGATTCATATTTAGGCTAAACAGTCTTTACAAATATGTCCCCTTCATTCATTTCACAGAAAGGCGAGTCATATTATAGAAATGCGATTCATCTTTTTGCGGTTTACATAGGCCTACACTAACGTTATTCCATAACGTTATTCCACACGTGAGAAAAGAAAACAGCCTACCTCACTCCTCAGCGGAATCTGCTCCTCATTTCAGGAGATATTGCTCCTCATCAGCACTGTTCTGAGGAATCTTTTTTCCATAAGGTAGGCTATAATGTCTCACTCGCGAGGAGTCGCGACGCGCTTTGTTTACAGCTGATGTGGGCGTTTCACAGCTCTGAAATAGTTCTCAGAATTTGCGTTTGAATAGCACGCGCTCTCCGGGGAGTGGTCACATTACTGTGAATGAGCTCCTAATGAGCTCGACAGGAGTCGCTCTCTTTTTATACAGATTACAGAAGCTGAGAATATTTGTTTTTTATATAAATGACTTCATTTAAAAGATGCGATCTCAAGCTTTATGCCCGTGGGTCTGTTTGCCTGTTTGACTGAATTTTCGCGGAGTTATAGATCATTTTCGAACGCGTTTCAAATGGGAGTTTACTGACAGAGAGAAGGCAGAAATCGCATCATGTTAATTTTTCTTTATTTGTCAAAAAGCAAAACACTTTATTTTTGTATACAGAAAAAAAAATTGAAACTGAACAGGATCGATTGATGTATTACACGAAAATGAAAGATCAAAATTAACAGAGCATTTAGTGTTTATTTTCATTGCTAAAAAAAAAAAAACGAGCAAAACGCGCGGGCGCGTTTGTGGTCCCCAGAGGGTTAAAACAAGAAAACCATCTTTATGCATGTAAAATAAAGTCTATGGTTGTAGTCTTAATTATCTTAATGATTGTGTCTGCTTATGTTTTTTTGTTAGTTAAGCCAAAGTTTAATTCCAAGTCTTCTTTTTAAACCACAGAGAGTGTTGCACTGTGAAAAATATCAAGAGTGAATGTGAAAATGGAAGCATCTGGAAAACTGCTGTCAACACGACTGCTTTCCCTGCTTAAGAACGGAAAATGGGAAGAAGACGATGTCGTTGAGTTGTTTAAAGCCCTCGTGAAAGATTTTAATGGCAGAAATGAAGATTTTCACACATGGATGATGACAATCCTTCATCAAGTGGAGATTCACAAAATAAGTGTGTCAGATCTGACATTAAATGACAATAAAATTGTGGATCACGTTGAGGCCAAAATTAATAAAATAGCCAAAAACACTGATGAGAAAACACTGGATGAGATTGTGAAGGAAATCTGTGAACAAGCAGATATTGATGAACAAACTATGGCACACGTGAAAGATATTGTGTCCTCCGTGTCTGATTGTCTATTAGCTTCTACAGCTCCACGTCTAGAAGGAAAAAAACACTGTTTGTTTAGGCTCTGTAAAGCCGTGGAAAAGTCAATGAAATATAAACCTCGAGTGACTCAGATGGTGAGCTGGTGCATTCTCGTTCTTTCTGAATCAAGTCGACTGGTTCAGGTTGGAACAGGAGAAGGAAAGTCGTGCATCGTGGCAATGTTTGCAGCATATCAGGTCATGATGGGAAAAACCCCTGATATCATCTCCAGTTCTCCTGTACTTGCTGAAAGAGATGCTAAAGAATGGTCTGCCTTTTATAACGAACTGAATATTACTGTTGATGCCAACACCAATAAATCAAAAGACAATGATCTGAAGAAGTGCTATGAATGTCAGGTGGTCTACGGTACGACTGACAGCTTTGCGGGTGATTTTCTGAGACAACGATTCCACAGAAGAGATGTGAGACCTGAGAGAGAGTTTCAGTGTGTTATAGTGGATGAGGTGGACTCGCTGATGTTGGACAAAGGTCCTGAAGTGGTCTACTTGAATAGTAGGATGCCTCTCATGGAACAGTTAAATGGGACACTGGCTGAAATTTGGTTCGTCATCAACCAGATGAAGTGTTTAGACACTGGAGAGATTTTAGGGCACAGTCAGCTCTTCTCTCAGGTTCTGTCTGAAATCATGCATGGGAATAAAAACATTGATCAACTCAGTATCGTGCAGACAGCGGTGGATGCAGGAATAATGCCTTTAAAACCAATGCAAGTGGAAGAAAACATGACAAACGTTCTAAAAAGACTAGATACTGCAAGTGTTGTGCAAATGGTGGCATTTTTAACCATGTTTGTGGGAAACTTCCCTGAGTATTTCATCAAACTCTACCAGCAAGCGCCTGATGGGACTTTAAGGAAACTCAATGAAATGAATCCTACCGGTACAAATGACAGACAAGGAATATCAATTCTTCTTCTGGGAAATGGAAAATGTCATGTTGTGCACTCTGATGAAGACTCACTAGTTACGTCACTAGGGAAAAGTATAAAAATGGTTTATCAGTCTGAATCGACAGGGGAACAAACTGAATCTCGTATCCCAGGCCTTCAAGACCTCGTCAATGGCAAGGTACAAACCTGGATTGAAAGCGCTCTGCAAGCCACCAGAATGACTCTGGGCCACGAATACATCCTTCATGGAGATGGAGTCGCTCCTGTCGATTACAGGTCCACTGGCATTGTGCAGAACAACATGAAATGGGGGGAAGGACTTCAGCAGTTCCTGGAGATGAAACACCAAACTAAACTGTCCAACATGAGTCTTATAACAAACTTCATGTCTAATGTGGGTTTATTCAAGAAATACAAAAAACAGATCTATGGGATAACGGGAACTTTGGGGGACCAATCAGAGCTTGAGATGGTGAAGAAGCTCTACAATGGCATTGACACATGTAAGATTCCCTCATTTAAACGAAGGAAACTTTATGAGTTGGAAGGTGTGATAGTATCTGAAGAGGACAAGTGGATCAAGACCGTCTGTAATGTCGTTCAGGATCAAGTGACCTCCACAGTCTATCGAGGTCCACGAGCAGCTCTCGTCATCTGTGAAACAATCAATCGTGCGATAGAATTTAAGAAGACCCTTGCAAACACCATCTCATCAGAAAAACTAAATTGCTATGTGAACAACAACATGGATAACTCTGCAATTACAGATTCAACAGTCCAAGCTGGGAACGTCATCATTGCAACTAATCTAGCAGGTCGAGGGACGGACCTAAAGGTCTGTGAAAGTGTAAATGAAGCAGGAGGACTGTTTGTGGTGCAAACCTTCTTACCTCTGAACATCCGCGTTGAACAGCAAGCGTTTGGACGAACGGCTCGCCAAGGGAGTCCAGGATCTGCTCAACTCATCATGTGTGCCAGTCATTTCTCTGACTCTGTTAAACTAGTGATGGACTTAAACACATCTCTAACCAGCCTACTCAGCCATCTGAACCACCTTAAAACTATATTGATGTCACATGGTTGCACAGAAAGTCTTTTTGAAGAAACTGTTAATCGCTACCTGGAAAATCACAGCTCTCAAAATCATGAGGCAATGGTCTCTGCTCTCAAAGGCCTCTTAACAACAAAATCAAAAACATTTATGGAAAGCAATCTGGAAGAGGCAAAAGATGCTAGAAACATTATGGTGAACATCAGACTCTCAATGTTCCTTGAAAAATACATTCCAAAAATCTTAAAAGAAGAAGAGCTTTTTTCTGTTTACCTTGACATTTTAGACGATGTTTATGAAGACAAAGTTTTCTCCGACCAGCGTGATGTAATTGTGTCCTGTCTTCACGAGTGCTGGGGTTTGTGGCTCTTGATGCACTTCAGTGAGGAAAAACCCACTGACGTGTTGAAGAAACAGCTGAAGATGGACTTGCTGATTGCAAAGCAGAAACTCTTGAGCAAACAGTCCCCATCTTCCATGGTCTACTATTACATAAGGACTGGAAACAATCTTCGTGAGAAAGGACGCCTTGCGGAGAGCATTGAGATGTACACCAAAGCATTGGAGGAAGGTGCATCTGGGAAGATTATTCCTCTTTATAATCGTGCACTGGCCACTATTACTAAGAAAAACACTGGCTATATTGCTCAAGCATTGACTGACCTGGAAAAGGCTGACAAGGCAATAGATTCATTCAAGTCACATCTGGCACATATTATTGCTTGTGTGAAATTATCAAGACAAGAGCAGACAACAGAAGGTGATGCTATGCTCCTTACACAGTTTCGAGTGAAGTCTATGATTGTAGACGTACTCAAGATGAACATTCAAGACGCTGTAATGAAGTTGAAGAGGGCTGAAAACATGGGAGGAGATGTGAGCCTGACTGAAAAAAATCCACTTTTTCTGGCCGCACACATTATGCTCAGTTTTCCAAGTCTTCTAGATGATCTGGCGATGGAGACTGTACACATAATATCATTGGGTCTTGAAGACATTTTCTCTTTAGACACCATTTTTTCTGCCAGTGGCTTTTTGTCAAAAGTATTTAAAATTATGAAATATGACAAGGTTTTTAAAAATATCTAAACAAACAAGGTATGCTGTCAGTTTTACATAAGCATCAAATATATATATTTCATATATTCTTTAATTCTAAAGAATTTTTACTCAAGTCTAATCACATGACACCTAATCCTGATGACAGTGTCAATGAAATTCAAAGTATTTCACACTTTAAATTATAATTTTCAGAATAATATTTCAGGTTAGCATTGCAAATTATGAGAGACTTAAAATGTAGGCCTGTACATTGTCAAGAATGGGATAAAAGAAGATTGCAACTGTTGCTCTTTCTTTTGTCTCTTTTTTATTTGAGCACTCTTTTCTTTGTCTCTTCTTCTGGGGGACTTTGCTGTTCCTCTCTACCTGAGCTCTGCCTTCCATTTTCATCCCTACTCTCTCTCTCTCTCTCTCTCTCTCTCTCTCTAAAGTAGAGGAAGTACACAACTCCATTACTGGAGTAAAAGTACCACTGGTAAAATACTACTCCATTACAAGTGAAAGTTGTGAAGACAATTTTTTACTTAAGTACAGAGGTACTTGCTTTTAAAAGTAAGTAAATTTCATTTTTTATGTCAACGCATTATTTAATTATTATTGTTGTTGCATTGTGAATAAGTGCACGCTGTGCCATCATGGTGGTTTAAGCCAGTAAGTGATGCTAGCATACGACTACCTTGAACTTATTTCAATACTTGTTTAAAAGTTATAAAGCTCTTTTCAAGTCAAAAACATACTAGAAGAGAAAGGTTTCTACGTTGTGTTTATTTGACAAGATTATGTTAAAGGTGCCATAGAATGGATTATTTTATTATTTTATAATGTTTCCTGGGGTGCCCTTATAATGTTAGTATGTTTTTTAGATCAAAATTTGTTATAATTTAGAAATAAAAGGCATATTTCCTAGCCTGATTTCATCCATTGATTTGAACACTCTGTTTGAAGGGGCGTGTCTGCTGTGAGACTTCAGTGTTGTTGCCCACTGCTGTGATTGGCTGACATGCTTGCATATGAAATATCTGGCATTACATGTAGAGCTATCTGGAAAACTTTTACTATTACAGCTTTTATATGTTTTTACTATTACAGCTATCGGGATTAACGAATCATGAGAAGTTTTTTTTTAAGTATTTAGATCTATTCCCATCACATAAAAGGTTTCAGTGATGAGCACTGAGCAGATGACAGCCTGTTGATCGCGTGAATGAAGATCTTATCACTGCAACGCGATTTACTGATGCATAAACAGTGTTGAACGACTTTGAAAGAAAGATTATCTGTCTGAATTTGAACAATTACACATCAGAAATTCACATAACCCACTGGTTCTCCAGAGGCTCGGATGAAGGAGCAAAAAAATATTTTTGTGTTCATTTGTACAACCAAACACTGAGCAACTGCCATGCTTCGTTCGCTCGTTTGCAAGCCATGATGTCTCTCGAGGAAAAAACAATATCGCGCTGGATCTAGATAACACAATGTAAATTATCGTTAATAAAATCCCTACTTGCCGCTTGCGGGAATATAACGTTAGTTGAAATTGCCCCCTTCGTCCGTTTGAGACGCCGAGAGAAGCCTGGCTGCTTGATATTGTTGTAACAGTCCGTGGTGAAATGGGCAGAGCAACTAAACAACTTCGAATTAAACTGTAGCGGTATCCGATTATAGATAGATAGATTATAGATAGATCTGCCATTTTCCCTATGATCCTCCTCCTGCTTGTTTCTTCACCTGCAGAACTTCCGATGATTCGGCTGTGCAGTTCCGCCTGGCACTGAGCATGGGCATATGCAAATTTTTAGAGGCGTACATATTAATGATCCCATCGGTTTCGTCACAGTTGGTGTTATGTGGAGATTCGCCCGTTTTTCAGGGGTGTTTTTCAAAAACGAGATTTAAATAAGAAAGAGAAAACTATGGTGTTTGAGACTCACTGTATGTCATGTCCATGTACTGAACTCTTGTTATTTAACTATGCCAAGATAAATTCAATTTCACATTCTATGGCACCTTTAAAAAAAAAAACATTTCTGAATATAGACATATTTAACTGTTGTGACGTAACTTATCTTTATTTATCTTAAAAATGAAATAAAACCACTTCTCATAAAGAAACAAGAACATGGTATTTTTAATTAATAATGCATTCTTAATAACAAATTGCATACAACACTCTTCATTCTTTCAAGCAGACATAGTTGTATTATATAGATTAACCCTTATGAAAGCTATTAAAGTTATTCAGTCAAGAACATTGAGTAATTTTCTCTCTTTCTTTTGTTGTTTGATTGCATTAATGACAGACATCAGCAGTTATTAGGCTGCTGTCACTTTAGGGCCAAATGCATGGATCCAATACACTGATACACATCTGATATTCTCCCAACTGTTTACATTCACTTAAGATATCATAGACTTTTTACATGTGAATACTCTCCAAAACTGACATTTGGACATCATTTTGTGTGTATTTGTCTGTTCAAGTGTGAAAAGATGCAAAAGAGAACTCAATTCAGTACTCGTGCTCTGGCGTCTGAGTAAGTGTACTATTTTAATACCGCTTGGGACTAAATTGGCCCACTTTTAGTATATAAAAGTATATGTTTAAGTGTACTATAAGTGTAAGAGTAATAAATTCTAAAGCCCCTTCCTCATCACCCCCAATTTTGGCAAGTGATGCATACATGACATACCCAAAATAAAAAGGTTGCTGCTCATAAGTCATTCTGAATAGACACATAACCAACATATATTTAGAAAGCCAACCCTTGAGAGTTTATAGTTCAAGACTCAAATTAACCAGACTGTTATTAATATTGAGATATATAAGCTCAAACATAAAAACAAAAACAACAAATATTAAGAATATATTTATTAAATGTATAAAAATATTATGTGAATTTAGGATAGCAACTTATAACCACAACTAAAGTGTAGCCACAATTGTGGTCATGCTTCATTTCAAGTCTGAGGATGATATCAAAAATTATTATTATTATTATATAATTATAAAACTAAAATTATGCATTTTATGAAGCCTATTGTGAGACCATGTCAGTGAAGTTTTAGAAGGCTAACAAGAATCTCGTCAAATAGTTTATTGCCCTCTAAACACCCATTTACAGTCTCTGACTAATGTCTGGCGAGGAGAACTGGCACATTCATGTTCTTTTCATTTAAATCGACCAAGCTTTCAGACCTCTGCCGGTATGATACTTGATCTTCATTATTCTTTTAGCCTTATTCTTTTGTTTGAATTCAGCCATTATAGCCTTTCTTTAGGCATAATGCTTGGCCATTTACAAATAATGTAACCCCCTATAGACGAATAATCCACCTATTAACTTAAGCCTTGTTAGAAAACAAACAACAAAAAACTATTCTCGGAACTTTTAAATGCAAATTATAAAAAAAAAAAAATGATTGTATGGAATAGAAAGCTCCTGCAGCAGGTGCATTAGCACAACAGGTAGCCTCAAGCTACATGACAAAATTTAATTTTATTAATTTTATTTTATTTATAGCTCATTTTAAAACACCATCGAGTATTTGTATCATATTCCGGTCGCGGTTTCAAATTGTTTCAAGTCATAAAAAGATTTTGAAATATGTTATATTTAGCATTTTAGATGAAGCTATGGGCTATCATTACCTAGCATATGCATTCTGTAAACATTCTTTATTCATATGAAAACCCCAAATCGCACGAAAATCACCCACAAAACACAAATACTTCGTATTGTGCATTTATTAGCTACTTGTTTCTGGTGAAGAGATGTCACTTCCGCTTTGTTATCACGGATCTCCAGAATCAGGAAGTGTACACAGGACGCGTCATGCAGAAGAGGTCACGTTGAACCACGTGAGATGATTGACAGCTGGTACAGCGAATGATAAATGCCTGAGGTCAAATCTGACGCAAATCAGGAAGAGGAGAAACACATCTAGCTCTGTGCGCTGTTTGAGCTCTTCAGATCGCATAATTCAGTGGAAAATGAATATAATTTTTATTCTGTATGACCAAAATATTTTACTAACATGTGATAATTAATCATTTTTCTCCAAATATGCGCACTATTGGACTAATAACCCTGGCGGATGCTGTTTATTATATGTATTTGACCACAAATAAACCAGAGAAGATGAGAATGAATGTTGTGTGAGTGATAATTTCGATTCTAAATAACGATCGTTACAGATGAATTATGTTGCACTCCTGGCATACATTAAGAAATTAAAGTCACTGCAAACCACGTAAATCACAAACAGTGGTCAAATATCGAAGCTGGAGTCTTAAACCTTCCGTATGATGCTGAGTTTGTCCAGATCAAGGAAGAGTGTGATGTTTTGACGAGTAATGAATTTTGAACAACAAAAATCCGGGATCACCAGTGATCCCTGACGGGCAGGGGGCTAAGTGCACAACTAGTTCATAATTACGTTTCTCATTTGTACTGCAAGTGAACTTATGGGTATACTAGTAGTTTACTATTTTAATACTTGTAGCAACTTTGTTTTTTTTAGTTGCAGATTAGTTTTTTAGTTGCAACTTTGCAACTAGTTTAGTCGTTTTATACTACAAGTTTTCTTTAAGTGAACTTAATATCATACTTATAGTTTACCATTTATATATTATTTTTAAAATAGTACACTTACAAGTTTACTAGTACGTTTACTAGTACATTGACATTAGTATACTTACTACATAATGTATACTTAAAAATATACTTGAAAATTAAGTATACTTTATAAAATGAACTTGAAGTATACTTCTTTTTCGTAAGGGTTATCAAGCTTAAGTAAGTTTTTAATTGATTAATTTCCGTTGTAAAAATAATCAGTTATTAACTTAGGGGCCACTTACACGACATCATTTTCAACTGAAAACAGAAAACTTTCAATGCGTTCTGGCCATTCATTTACACGACAACTGCGTTTTGGTGGCCTAAGAACCCAAACTATGATGTAAGTTTCAAAATGCAAGTTTTTGAAAACGAGTTTTGAAATCAATACCATTATCATCTCCTTTTCAAGCTTTCACCAGAAATTAAAAGTTTACATACCTCAATATGCTTCCGCAGGTTGCACGGCAAGTTTTTGAAAGCTGTGAAATGGTTAGATTTAGGAAACCGAAGCAAACATTTAAAATGAAACTAATCTTTAATCTTTTCAGAAAACTGAAACACACTTTCTAAGTATGGCCATGGGTGTGCGCACTGCACAGAGGAACTGTCTTTTTCCATTTCACCCGTCAACTGATTAGTGTTCAAAAACATCCAGGGAAATCATTGAACGTCACATGACCCAACAAGAGTGCTTACTACTGCTAAAAAAAAAAAAACATAATATTTTAAAGAAAAACAAAACATCCACTGACTTTCATAGCTGCTACAAAGAAACAACTTTCGCCTTTGAGGACCTTGATAGAAATGTACTGAAGTGAAAATACATTAGTCTTTTAAATGTAGTGAAGGTAAAGTCATAAGTTTCCAGAAAAAAAATAACTGCTCAACTTATTTTGATGAGTTAAAGTAACATAACTACAGGTGAGTAATGCATAAACTCTAAACACATAACCAGTTACTCATAACCTTACTCCAGCATTGATAATTGTATGATCTTGCCTTATTACTCTTTTTAACACTGCCTTGTTCCCTGTTTTAATCACAGTATTATCACTGAAGAGATAATAAAACATTTTATCACTGAGTCTGAAACAAACTCTGGCTAATAATGCACCATGACGTGTTAGACTAATGGCTGAGGTATGAACATGTTAGATCTGAATATGATCGGGGTGATCATAAGCCTGTTCACACGTGTGCTTCTTAGTTTAGCCTGCTCAACACGTGGCTAATGTTCATTGTCTGTCATTCATCTCACATTTTTATCTTAACAATACGTATTTCTAAGCAATTATTTCTCTCACTTTGCTCACGCTGAAATGTACTAGCTTTTTCCAGAGTTACATTATCGTCCACCATTTTAGGTGCCCACGTATGGCGATTTTTAATCTGCGATACAAACTAAAGTTCTACAGAAACACAATATATCTATATATTACTTAAATATCAATTACTGTCATCTTACCTGTAAGAAGTATGAAAAACACAGGTCAGATTAGGAGTGCTCTCCGCACACTTGAACTCACTCATCACGTACTGGATGCTTTTTCTGCTCTACTAGCACACACTACTGATGCAATCTAGTGTAAAGCTTAGAGTGCCCCCTACTGACGAAGCTGAGTTAAGCTAGAACAGTTTTACTTATTTATATAATATAGACATGTCACTTTAATTTCCTTTGGTCCCTGACCTCAGTTAAACTCAATTCAAAATTCAAAATTTCTGTCTCTTAGCAGATGTGAAATAATTTTAGCGGAGCAAACAATGGTAGCTCAATGTAATTTAAAAAGTTGAAACTACAAATATTTGTTGTCTGTACAGTAATTATTTGATATACAAGTGATTATAAACCTTAAAGTTATTCACGAAGATCACCTCAGTAAGTTTTCTCTCAGGACAGGAAAAAAAAAAACATCCGGTTTAATCCAGTTTGGCAAACCAGCAGTGGGTTACTATAATGGGTAGTTTGTGAGGAGGTGCATAATTTCTACTGTCAGAGAAACTTAACCCAGAAGTGGGTAAAAAAAAAAGCCTGTCCCATAGTTATTGTTCCTAACTTGTCTCTTAAATTTATGTAAAGGAAATGCAAGTGTTAGAATTAAACACTTTCAAAACAATGTTCATGAAATCCCCACATATTGTCATTAGTATTTGATGAATGTTCTCATAATGCTAGCAGAAAATATTATTTAAACACCATTCAAACGTCCTTTAAATATTAAGGATCACTACATTTTTGTCTTAAAAATGGCGTAATGTTGGATGTTACACAACAAAATCCTGTGTTTAATTAACACTGCCCAGTGTGACCATTAGTGATGATGTTAATGAGTAAAAATCACTGAAGGAAAGAGAAACATTTAAAGTCACCATTGTAGTGATCAGATCTTCAGATCTTTATCAACGCAGAATAATTTGTTGAAAACAACTGCAATTAGTGAAAGAGAAATAAGTTAATAAAGGTAAAGGGTCAAGAGGCCAACTAAAGCAAACACTGATCACCATAATGGTGAGTCCAAACAAAACATTTTCCACCAAACATCAACATCTAAACCTCTGTTAATTCACAGAAATATGACAGAAATAAAGTTTGTAATAAATGAAGCTGGAAATGCTGTTTTTGGAGTCGTTTAATCATACTCTGCTGAGATCTTTAATGTCTTCTTTTATCTTCAGTTGATTTCATCTAAGGCTGTGGCTGGAAGTCAGTTGTAGTTTTTATGTATCTCTTACATTCTCTTACATTAACATTAATAGTGGGGACCTAGGGGAGCACTGAGATCTTTTTGCTGGAGAGGGATGACGAACAGATTATATAGACATATAAAGCAGCGTCACACTGTTCTATCCTAACACAATATGAGCGTGAAAGGGAAAAGGAAGGAGGGAAGGGTAGAGATGTTATTTCTCACCAGATCTTTACCTAAACCTCCGTTCCTCGGACTGTGGCGGCCTAGAACCCCCGGAGGCTTTAGGTGGGGATCTGGATCAGTGAGGAATGTATTTCCTGAACAACCTCGCCTCTCTAAACTTCCCAACCACTGCCTCAACAGATGTGCCAAAAAGTTCTGAGGGTGAAACTGGGGAATCGAGGAGCAATTTCTTTTCTTTCTCCCCGATGTCCACCAAGTTCAATCACAGATGCCTTTCTGTGGCCACCATCGAACTATCGATAGTGGCGGCTGTTTGTTTGGTAGCCCAGAGAGCAAATTTTGTGGTGCGGCGCAGTTCAGCAATGGCTTCAACCGCACTGATCCAGGCTTTTAAGTAGATTGGCCTGGTAGGCCTGCAACACTATCATAGTGTGCAAAGCCCCCCGGCCTAACCTGCTTCTGCATACGCCCTGCCATTCAAGCGCAAAGTGGTCTGAAGCGACCTAAATGGCAGGACAGGAGCCTTCAAAGAAGATGACTCACCTTGGGAGCTAATCCTTCCCCATTTGCATAGTACAAATGTTAAAATGGATGAATCCGGGCTGAATATGGCTTCTTCCACAACTTCTCCACTTCTCCAGCATGGAGATCGGAAAGGAATGGAAGGTTCACGGGGAGGGGAAAATATTGCCTAAAAGTAAGCGCTGTACTGCTTACCACAAGCGACTTCCCATCTTTCACACCCCCAAACCAGATCCAATCTGGCTGTGACGAGGGCCATGAATCTGAAGTAATCTGCTGGATCGGATGACTCAAGAGACAGCACATCCTGATCTAGCAAATCGCTCAAGCCCAAAAAAGAGTGAAAGAAAGAACCATCCCTCTCTCTGTGAGCTCGGCCTGCGATCTCCAGGACTGAAGCCTCAGCTTTGCCTTGGCTACAGCGGGGCCTTAGCTGGGGGACTTAGACATTTGTCCAACATCCCCTTGACCACTGAACACGCTTGCTCCTTTCCTAAGCAAAGAACGCACAGGTCGTGTGTTTCCTCAGGTGTTAAAAACCAGGGACATGGAGGCATACACTTCCTGAAATGCTTTCTTGGGATTTCCATAATCCAACCTTCAACGCGCTAACAAACAAATGGCTCCTGGAGACAAAAAAAAAAACTGATGATGTGTACTACGGGCACCCTCTTATATTTCAGGGCGCTCCATCTGTGACGTCACAGACAATCAATTTGTGAATTTAATGTGTGCTTTTTGCATCCTTTCACTAATTATTTGTCACTAACCTGAAGATAAGGAGGACTGCTGACTTGGACATAGCTCGGCTGAAATACAAACCCAATGACAAAATACAGTTGCAATGTATTAAAAATATTTTATATATTTATTTTTGCTTTATTTATCAAGACTTTTTACAAAGAGACAGACTGATAATCGACATGAAAGCAAAAGAGATAACAGGAATTTGATGGACATAAAATATATAATGGCTCAACCAGAATTAACACAATGGTGAACAAATCACTGTTTGTCATTTTTCTGTTAAATAAAGCTATCATCCAGTACCCAAAATGTAATTATACTCATTTATTATTACAGAACATGAACTAACAGATTGGAGAGATTAGTTTTCGATTCAAATCAGTTTGTTTAAAAGTAGACATTTCAAGCTTCCAAAGATTTATTTCTCTTGTCTGTAAGCCAGGTAAGCCTATACACGGAGTTTCATACATTTTTGAGACGTGCTCCAGTTCACGGAGACAGAAGCGACAGAAAGCGCACCCTGTTGGTTTTCTTTATTTTACAAAAGCACAGAATTTTCTTGTTATTGTGATTTTACAAAGTAAGACGAGCGGCCATACCAGACGGACAATTCCTCTTCATTTCCTCGACGAGGTGGAAAAAGCATAATGAGAGAGGGGGCGATGCAGAGATGCTGCTAACATTTCTGATTGTTTAAATGATTAGCCCCCAGGGGACCCCTGCCCTATCACTATGCCTGTGATTGCTCACCAAGGAAAAGTTTAGCCATACCGGCTTTCAGATAACTCAGAGCATCCTTATTGGCTTCTTCAGCTTCAGCGGTTCTCCTCATTTCCTCCAGCTCTCGGACCCAGTCTTTTTTCCCAGCCTCTCTTAGTTTGGGGATGAAGAAGTCCAGATGCTGAAGAGTGAAGGCCGAGTCTGGCTTTAATGCGATCTGAGACAGATGCTTGATGTTCTTGTAAGCATTGAACAGAAGAATTTGCTTTTGGTCCTCAAGCTCCTGCAGATCTTTGTCAAGATCATCCATTACAACTGAAAATCTCTTGGATTGTACTTGAGCTTTTTCATATTGCTTTCTAAAATCGTCAAAATCTATCGTCAAGCTTGTGTTTTTGACGACATATTTCTTGTCTTCTTTGACGTGTTTACTGTAATGGCACTTCCCTGTGCACACGGTACAGTAGCCATTTTTCATGACTTCACATTTGCTGGGATCAGAAACCCACCAGCAGTCAAACTCATGGCAGTTTTCCTCACAGACGGTGCAGACCGTCGCCTTCCTGTGCTTCCATGAAGCGCTTTCAATGGGAACCTTCATTTTGATAGTCTTTTTGAATTTAATGTTGAAGTTTTTACGTTCCTCAATCTTTTCCTTGTTTTGTCTTATTACCTCCTGGATCTGAAGTTTTTCAGACTTCTTTGACTCTTTCTCTTCGACTCGCAGCTGTAAGTTGCAAATAAACGCTTCAAATTGAATGCGTTCTATCAGGACATTTGAAGTCAACTCTAAACTTCTTCTGTTCTTTTCCTCGAGAGACTGAAGGAAATGCTTCATGTTGTCGATGCTGTCCTCCCAGGCGTCTCTTTGAGCACGAAGGTAACGCCTTTCACTGTGACGGGCATCAGCCTGCCGGTTGTTGAATAAGAAATAAACAGGTTGGCCGCTGTGGTCTCGTCTGCAGGGGATTTTACCTTTATTAATGGCGCTGAGGACGTTTTTGGGTGGTAGACCATCAGAGTGTGTGATTAAAAACACAATGTTGTTTACAATGTCTTTTCCAAACAAAGACAGAACTGAACTGATAATGTAATGCTGTCTGTCCGAGAGGCGATTCTTCGATGCTTGAATCACAAAACACACGGCGTCGACTTCACGAACTCCATCATTACTCTGAAACAGTGTGGATAAGTTGGAAGCAACGTCCAGATCTTTTTCCAGTCCTCTAGTGTCTCCATAGCCTGGAGTATCAATGATGGTGAGAGACATGGGACTCTCAGGAAAAACCTCATACATGGTGATTTCAGAGGTTTGTGATTCTGATTGGTCTCTTGCTTCTTCTTCTGTGATTTCATACCATATTTCATCCTCAAACTTCACTCCCAGTAAGTAGTTGACCATGGTGTTGATGAGAGTTGTCTTGCCAGCGCCGGTTTCTCCCACCAGTAGAACAATTTTGTTTTGTTTACTGGTGTCTTTTTTCCCATAAGTCCATTTTCGGACTTTTCCATGATCATCAAGTACTTTTCTCTCTGTGTGTAGACGATATCGTTTTGGAGGACCTTGATCAATCAGAGTTGATCTGTTTGGTGGAAGACATGAACGCAAATATCAGAATATATAAGCAGAAATCTTTTGTGTAGAAAGAATTCAAGAGTTTAAACACCCACCAAAATGCAGACATTATGTGTTAAATACATGAACATAATAATGTAAAAATAACATTACAGTTGACATTTAGAGGTCAGCAGACTTCTCATGACATGTTGCCATGCTACTGTTACATATACAGTAGATGGCTGGATGCCAGTGTTTTTGCATCAGTTAATTTGACTTAAACAGATGGGACCATTTATCATTAACATTATCAAAATGTTTCTCACAAAAAGTGTTGGAGGAGAAAAATACATGCCAAACGACAGGCCCACCTACTGCCAAACTTAGCTACCAAACTTTGAAGCTATTTATAACTATTTTTTTTTCATTATGACAATAATTAATTCTACATTTACAATACACTGCCAGTTGTCAGCTTTCAAATGAGACCATACTTGTGCTTTTAGTACAAAGGGTTTATGAACTGTATCTGTTTCAGTTTGGGTATGCCATTTCTGGGGATTTTTCAAAAGTGGGGTTGCAGCTTAACAGGTTAAAAAAAGAGGAACATTTTGAACAAAAAGCAGCGAAAAACATGTTTTTGTCAAAGACTACGTCTAGATCATATTTAGATCAATTATCAAAACCCAGGTGGAGTAGATAGAGTCCACCAACACCCCAAAGCTTCACAGTCATATAGCTTGCCCTGGGTCAACATTTCAGTGCCATGGAACCATTGTTTCATAAATGACGGAAAATTTAGTCAATGGCAGGGAAAGAATTAATTGCCTTCAAATAGATTTTTAAAGTAAATAATTTACAACCCTGATTTTCAACTCACCTGGAATTCATGGTGATCGCTTGAGCTAACCCCTTCACTGTCTCCAGTCTGTTAACAACAAAATAATTCATTAGCTTCCTCAGAATATGATGGTCTTTAACTCACACGCACACACACACACACACACACACACACGTGTGACGTTACAGCATGAGATTCTCCCATAATCATTTTGGCATAATCATCATCTTGTGACCTGAATCTCTAAGAGAGATTTATTTTATTGATTACAACAGTCCTTTGATTTGACACAACCAACAACATCTGATCACATTTGCACATAATGCATTGCATTACCCCTGCTTGCATTTTAAAGCATTGTATTTTTATGGGCTGAAATTCAACATGGTTGTATATTTAGGTTGTGAATATTTGAATTCAACACATTTCACTCACGTTTTCATTATTAAAGATTCAATAATCCATATTCAACTTTCAGATTTCACTTCCTGATTGCACCCCCTGCTGGTGAGGCCGACTCACAGCTATGGAGATCATCAATCGGCAATCTATGATATTCCTGGCTTTCCCAGATGTCAAATGTCAAATTTTCTGTGGAACTTGAACCACTGAATTTGTGGAAGCGAAATAAAATGGACCCAAAATTGCCTGTCGAATATTATAGGTTGTATTTTTAAACAGAATGAATATTTTGGAAGTGAAATCTGAAAAGTGAATATGGATTAGTGATTTTTTAATAATGAAAACGAGTGTGAAATGTTTTGAATTGAAATATTCACAGCTTAAATATACAACTATGTTGAATTTTAGCCCATAAAAATGCAAGCCCTAAAAATACAATGCATTAAAATGCAAGCAGGGTTAATGCAATGCATATTTTTGTCAAGTAGTGCAATTCAACAAGCTTTATTGTTTCAAAAACATTTGTCATTGTTTTACTTCCATACTAACACTACATAATGGTGACATAAAATGGTATCTCTGTCCTTCAGTGATTTGGCTTGTAATCAGCAGGTGCTCATCACTAATGGTCAATCATCACTCAATTAATCACTTAATTATCTAATTAATTTTAACACTCTTGAGTGTAGACTCAAACTTCGAGGAGTTAATTTAACACCATGGGACAATGGTCGCCTTCAGATCTATAGTGTTTACTTCACAAGTAGCCTGTTTCTTTAATGTCTGTGTCTATCTTTAAAACTTTTTTTTTTTTTTGCAGAACTGCTTAAAAGAAATGAACTGATTTAATAATAGACAATCTTTACAATGGAACTGAATCAACACAGAACTGACTTCATCTGAACAACAGCCGAAATGCATTATTTTCCTGTTTTCACTGTAAAGCTGCTTTGAAATTATCTAGGCCAACATATTAAACAATTTGACTCATCGATATCCACAAAATAAACATATTTAAACCACCAGATATAAGTATGTCTTAGATTCATAATTTCAGTGGTATAACCATGAATACAGACAAGTCACCATGATACCTTCACCACCAAAAGAAATAAATTGTGCCACACTCATTTTGAGAGCTTAACTAACACGTAACACACACTCATTGCGATGTGTTTAACAGATGCATAACTTTATGGAACTGCTTAAACTGCAACCGGTAACAAAAAATACAGTGAAATTATCAACTAACTACGACCAATTCTAAACATGAAAAAAAAAAACAATAATATAAACAATAAACAAAATAAAAACAACTATAACTCAGTAGAGCTGTGTTCTTCATGGCGCGGAAGTTCGTAGGTTAATGTCTCAAATGTGCCAGTAAAAATGTGACTTTGCGAAACAGACTGTCCTTAACTAAAATGTTGCTATAGTGCCCTAATATTAATGCTAGAAAGCCTATGCACTTGGCAATTCATATATGTTTTAAATAGTCCATTTCATCATTAAAATCCATTTCCACATTCATCTTGACTGAGGGGGCAGGATCGTCCGGGACATTATTTTTCACTCAAAAACGTCTCATCAAATACAAACTACGAAATGGGTTCAAATGCCACACATATCAAGGGTAAATACACAGATTATTCACTGGCCATAACATACAGAGGAATAAGACTGAACGATCTCCCTTACCTCCTCAGAGAAAACACTCCTGGGTCAGGATAGAGAATAATCCAGAAAAGCAGAGATATTTTCAGTCAGAGAACCAACAACGACTATTATGGGCCTACAATGTACAAGTTTTATCTGTAGACTTTTTGAATCTTCGAAAAAATGTTAGGCATAATGGCATTAGAAGGTGATCAACCAACATGAAACTATATTCATCCTTAGTGATTTCACGTTATAATAGACTATTGGTTGAAAACAACCTTTGTACTCGTTATAGGGTGCACATGATTTTTGAGAATTATCCTACAGATAAGATTACAGAGAGTTTTACAATCTTCCTGGTTCTGATAACCGTTTTGATCCAGTTTACTTAAGAATCTCGTATAACGCTTTCAGTGCTGTGCAAATGTGAGTTTTATTTTTGGTGCACTGCAAAACAAATTTTATTTCCCCCAAGTATTCATTTATTTTTCAGTTAAAATATCTGAACAAGACTGTTTCCCTCCTTAATTTTATAACAGAATATTTGCAATTTAAACACAAAATGTTTAATTAGATACATGGCAACTTCTGAATGGCCAGTAGAGAGACATCACTGAGGCCAGATGGTGTAGTAACTACTTCTAACTTTACCCATTGGCAGCAACTTCAGAGGCCCACCTCACCTTGATGAAGTCTAACTATATTGTTTTTTATTATTATTATGTGTCCCAGTATCTCATTTGTGAGAGCACACTTGGAAAAAGCCCTTCCTGATTTTGATCAAGCCGATGGTGATTCGTCAGCACAGTCTTCATGCATGCAAAGCACAAAGTGACTGACCCGCAGGATTGGGATTTAGCGGGAATGGTATGTTTCCGCATGGTGACATCAGCCAATCAGCGATACCATTACACAGAATGGTGAACTAATTCATTTATGTGAAGTCATTATGCAAAACAACTGATTGTGGATTTGTCTTTTAGCCCTATTGGAACGAAAATATATTTCCAAATATTTATGATCAATATATGAAATGGTTTAAATATACTGAAAAACATATTAAATAATATATTGCGTTAATATATTGTGTTAATATTTTACAATATGTTGAATAATACATAATGAATAGCCACTTTTCATATATTGAAAAAAAATATTTAATAAATTCAATAGAAAACATGAGGAAAACAATTGCCTTAAATGTATTAATTTTAATTTAAATGTATTAATGAATAAAATATTAAGAATGTTTTACTCAAAGTTGTAAGTTGTTAATACAAAGACATACAAAAGAGTAACTATCATAAACTGTGCATTTATTTGTATTTATTAAACTAAAATACTTTGTGCACAAAACTCAGACAACAGAAACACTTTAAATACCAACAGAACATTAAACACTAACAGATCTGTCAAGATCTCAGCAGAGGAGGATTAAACAACTCCTCAAACAGCATTACCAGCTTCACTTATTACTAACCAGATTGACTTTATTTCTGTATACATCTACAGTAATTCTTATTGAGAATCAACAGAGGTTTAGATGTTGATGAATGTTTGAAAATAATAAAGTTTGAAGTCACCATTATGGCGATCAGTGTTTGCTTTATTGGGGCCCTTGACTTTTTTAAGCTTTTTTTATTTTCTGGCTGCTGTGACTTTTTGTAAGATACAGACATTATGGCAAAAATGTTAAAATAAATGCTGTGGATAATCTTTTGGGTGTTTATTGATGATGACATAATCAGCATTGAATATTCTGGGTCACATATCTCATCCCAAGGTTTATCACTGATCAAAACTGTGTTAGATCATTAAATGCATTTTAAATATAGTATTATAAACACTTATAATGCCATAAAATATGTGTGTATTTATTTTAGTTATTTTATTTAACAATAATTATGTAAAGAAAGACAATCTGAGGGAAATAACATAATAAAAGCAAAGGAGATAAAAAGTAAAGACTCCAGCAAATGATGAAGATAAAAGTTCACCACAAAGGATTAACACAAGAGTAAACACATCCACATTAATAGATGTGACATCTTTTGTTAAAACTACCATCCATTACCCCAAAATTAATTGGATTGGAATGGCTTGATGAAAATTAGCTTGATCCTCTGATTAAACAGAATATCTCACTACTTTCAGATCTACTGAAAGTCAACTGCATTGATTTCTCATTTTAATCAGTCTTCTTAATTTTAATTAATTCATCTCTTTTCTTCACTTGCCCAACAAAGAAATGTAGAACCCATTTCTGGTCAAAGCTGTTTTGAATCATCTTGTCTATGACACTAGAGTTATGAGAGGTAACTGTAGCCTATTCACAATTATTGATCCTATATATTGTGTGGAGAATATTAGATACTTGAAGTGTTGTTTTTTCCACTAAGAGATCTTTTTTATTATCTTCTTTTTTTTATTGTATTTTGTCTGTTACTTGTATGAACCTAACTTTTGCCTCTAGTGGCTAAAGAGTTGTGGTACAGGTGCCAGAGTGGCACACCTGAAATCAATTACTGTATAAGTACTGCTCCTGTTTGTTTGTCACTAACACCCTGATGAAGGCCAGTGGGCCGATACGCGTTGGTGTTTTTTTACATTTTTTTAGCCCTCTAATAAAGTGTTTTGTATTACTTTTTGTATCTACTGAGTGCCTGGACTTGGATTATTTCCTACGTTTTTTTCAAGAAATGTTCCAGTTTGACAGGCCTGCTTGAAGATAACTCAGAGCGTCTTTATTTGCTTCTTCAGCTTCAGCAGTTTTCCTCAAGTCCTCCAGCTCTCGGACCCAGTCTTTTTTCCCAGCCTCTCTCAGTTTGGGGATGAAGAAGTCCAGATGCTGAAGAGTGAAGGCTGAGTCTGGCTTTAATGCGATCTGAGACAGATGCTTGATGGTCTTGTAAGCATTGAACAGAAGAATGAATTTTTGGTCCTCAAGCTCCTGCAGATCTTTGTCAAGATCATTCATTATAACCAAAAATCTCTTTAACTCTTCTTGAGCTTTTTCATATTCCTTTCTAAAATCATCAAAATCTATCATCATGCTCGAGTTTTTGATGACGTATTTCTTGTCTTCTTTGACGTGTTTGCTGTGGTGACACTTCCCTGTGCACACGGTACAGAAGCCGTTTTTCATGACTTTACATTTGCTGACATCAGAAACCCACCAGCAGTCAAACTCATGGCAGTTTTCCTCACAGACGGTGCAGGTCGTCGCCTTCCTGCTCTTCCATGATGCGCTTTCAATGGGAACCTTCTCTTTGATAGACCTTTTGAATTTAATGGTGAAGTTTTTACGTTCCTCAATCTTTTCCTTGTTTTCGGTCATTGCCTGCTGGATCTGAAGTTTTTCAGCCTTTTTCAGCTCTTTCTCGTGAATTCGCAGCTGTAAGTTGCACATGGACGCTTCTAATATAATGCGCTCTATCAGGACATCTGAAGTCAACTCTAAACTTATTCTGTTCTTTTCATCCAGTGACTGAAGGAAATGCTTTATCTCTTCCATGCTGTCTTCCCAGGCGTCTCTTTGAGCACGAATGTAACGTGTCTCATTGTGGTGGGCATCAGCCTGCCGGTTGTTGAATAAGAAATAAACAGGTTGGCCGCTGTGGTCTCGTCTGCAGGGGATTCTAGCTTTATTAATGGCACCGAGGACGTTTTTGGGTGGTAGACCATCAGAGTGTGTGATTAGAAACACAATGTTGTTCACAATGTCTTTTCCAAACAAAGAAAGAACTGAACTGATGATGTAATGCTGTCTGTCCGAGAGGCGATTCTTAGACGCTTGAGTCACAAAACACACAGCGTCAATATGACGAACCCCATCATTATTCTGAAACAACATGGATAAATTCTCAGCAACTTCCAGATCTTTTTCCAGTCCTCTAGTGTCTCCGTATCCTGGAGTATCAATGATGGTGAGAGATATGGGATTCTTTAAAGGACAGACCTCATACATGGTGATTTCAGAGGTTTGTGATTCTGATTGGTCTCTGGCTTCTTCTTCTGTGATTTCATACCACATTTCTTCCTCAAACTTCACTCCCAGTAAGTAGTTGACCATGGTGTTGATGAGAGTCGTCTTGCCAGCGCCGGTTTCTCCCACCAGTAGAACAATATTGTTTTTTTTACTGGTGTCTTTTTTCTCATAAGTCCATTTTCTGACTTTCCCATGATCATCAAGCACTTTTCTCTCTGTGTGTAGAAGGAATCGTTTTGGAGGACCTTGATCAATCAGAGTTGATCTGTTTAGTGGAAGACTCAGCTCTCTGTAAAATAAACATGTAAATTAATAAACACTAAACAAATATCAGATTTATTTATTTATTTTTTGTAGAAAGAATTGAAGAGTATAAACACCTATCAAAATGCAGACATTTTGAATTATATAAATTTTCAACATGAATAAAAATGTAAAGAAACAATATTTAACTGCAATATTTAACACTATTATAGTTGACATTTAAAACATTTACAGTATATTTATCTTGAGGTCAGCAGTCTTCTAATGGCATGTTTCCATGTTACATTTAGATATACATGGTTGGAAAGCAGAGTTTTGCATTAAAGGGTTAGTTCACCCAAAAATGAAAATTATGTCAGTAATGACTCACCCTCATGTCGTTCCAAGCCCGTAAGACCTCCGTTCATCTTCGGAACACAGTTTAAGATATTTTAGATTCAGTCCGAGAGCATCGAAAATACATTTTGGTCCAAAAATAACAAAAACTACGACTTTATTCAGCATTGTATTCTCTTCCGGGTCTGTTGTCAATCCGCTTTCACGACTCCGCAGTGACGTAAGATGTTATCGTGTTATCCGGTGACACGTCAGCAGCGTCTTATGTCAGCAGCGTCACTGCGGAGTCGTGAAAGCACAATGCTGAATAAATACAATGCTGAATAAAGTTGTAGTTTTTGTTATTTTTGGACCAAAATGTATTTTCGATGTTTCAAAAACTTCTAACTAACCCACTGATGTCACATGGACTACTTTAATGATGTTTTTATTACCTTTCTGGACATGGACAGTATACCGTACATACATTTTCAATGGAGGGACAGAAAGCTCTCGGACTAAATCTAAAATATCTTAAACTGTGTTCCGAAGATGAACGAAGGTCTTACGGGCTTGGATCGACATGAGGGTGAGTCATTAATGACATAATTTTCATTTTTGGGTGCACTAACCCTTTAATTATTTTGACTTAAACATATGAGACCACTTATCATTATCATAATTTTCCTCTCAAAAGAGTTGGAGGAGAATAGGACCTTTTGACTGACAACTCCACCTACTGTCTGGAACAGGTGGTGTTCAACAGAATAAAAACCGCATCATAATAATTGGGCTTTAAAACTGTGGTGAGCTGAATAAGCACAAAATGAGAAAAATGACGGTGTAATGGAATAGAGCACAAATTCTCAATGCTTGTTTTTAAAAATGGAAATTTAAAATTGAGCGCCCCTTTTTTATTTAAATATAGCGTCACGCGGGAGACACTTAAAAAGACGCAGGTGCAATGGTCATGTCAGCTCATATTCACATAGAAAAACAATGAAAAACACACAGTGGAATGCAAAAACACATCCATTGCATATCATCATGACATGGACTCTAGGAGATTGATGTAAAATCATAAAACATATATTATTAACTTATATTATTATTCAGTGGTTTTCAATCCTGATTCAACCACCCTTTGCACATTTTGTATGTCTCACTTATTTAACACACCTGATTCAGATCATCAGCTCGTTCAGAAAGATCACCGTGAAATGAACTAAGGGTACATTTACACGACAAGGATGTACTAAAAACAGAAGTTTGTATAGACAACAACGTCGTCCAAACAATCCCCGTTCACACGGATCCACGAGAACAATTAAAACTCTCATGCCAGGCCAGTAGTTGGCAAAGTCACTTTTTAAAGAAACACCAAGCACCTATTGTAATTCCGATTCCCACACCTTCCATGATTTCTGCAGATTTTTACATGTTCCCTGAAGCGCAGTAAAACTCCCAGAAGAGAGGTTCCCAATGTTGGTCCAAGAAGGAGGGTGTCATTGAGGCTTCGACCCTGGAATTGAAAGGAGCAGTTGAAGACTAAACGACTCTTCCCATTATGGATCACTAAGTGGTGGGGTATGTACCACGACTTATCTGTGGTTGAGGCTTCCCTTGGGTCACTCTTCTTGACAGCTCCTGTCTCCACCAACTTGCGATTCGCTGCACAGTACTCATCTGCTCGTAGGGGGTCCCAGGCCAAACGTCCCTCCAGACTTCTGAGGCTGGGAAGGACGGCTTCCTTGGGAGCTTGGAGTGGGGGAATGTTTCACTTCAGTGTCTGAGAACACCTGCTACCTGTACTCGCCTCGTCTTGGCCTCCAGGAGCTCCACCCATTCGTTATCCTGCTTTGATCTCATAACCAGTTTGCTGCTCTGGTATGGCAGTATGAAGTATGAAGAGACACTGCTGGGTGCTCGGTGCCCACTGGGTAAGGTGTGCGGGTCCTTGAAGCATCCATCACAGTCTCGCGCAAATGTCCACCGGTCCTCCATTTTCACCAGCTTGATAGAGGCAAGTAGATGGGGGCAGTCAGCACCAATTACCACAAGCAGCTTTACGTGATCATATGGTTTAAGTGGGAGGTCCGCCAGGTGCTTGTACTTTCTCTTCAAGCTGGCAATGGGGTAGGGGTGGTCTGCTAGACCCAAGCATTGTGAAGGCTGCAACTATCTGGGAGGTTCTCTTGGGATTGGTAGGGGATGAGATTTTGAATGAGATGGCGGATCCCTTCTGGGTTTGGACTTCCTGATGAATTGTGCAGAGAGCAAGGTCCCCAGACTTCTTATGCAGGCCCAGTTTGTCAACTGGCTTCGGGAGGAGCATTGAACATGAGAGTGGGTTGATGGTCTGTCCAGGTAGAGAAATTCCATACTGGTCCTCACCAGACAACTTTTAGCCTTCAGCTGCTCAGCCTTGGCATCATGCAGTACTCTCAAATGCTTCCCCTGACACAAATTGCTGAGCCTCTTGAGGTCACATTGCACTGCTTGATATGGTTTCCGGTATCTCCAGCATCTATTGTTAACTCTAATCTATTCCATGACCTCTTCTCTGGTGAGTTTCTGAATAGTTGGACACTTATTTAAGAAGTGCTCCGTGCCCTCACAATATGGACAGTAGGGTTTTGATTTGCCCTTCCATCATGCCGTGGATGCGCTCTGACCCTCTTGGTTTGGCATTTAGCTCTCATTTAGCCTGATGGCCCTTGGGCGCGGATGTCTGAAGTTATTGTAACCTTGGCAAAAAAAACTCGACTTGTATCAAAGCCATTCCTCCAGGTCCAGCAGAGCATGAGCATTCCGATCATCTCTATCAGAAGCTTGGTGAGGATTCAGGCCACATGTAAGCCACATCTCAGCTCGACTTCTCCATCTGGGCCCAGTGTCTGTAGCATGTCCACGAGTTACTGTACATGCAGGGAGAACCTCTCAAAGGCAGCTATATCTCCTCTTCTGATCTCACAATCCATAACTGCAGCGGTCCTCTCCAAGGCTACATGGTGCGTGTGGCCGAACTTCTCGGTCAAGGCTGCCATGGTGTCCCTGTACAGCCTGGGTGAGTTGATAAAGGAGTTGGCGATGAGACAGGCCTCTTCAAGTTTCACATAATCCACAAGAATCTGATACTTGAAAAGCTCTGTAGTGTCAGCGGGTAGCAGGTTTGCTAGGGCTAGTTTCAGCCGAGAGAACTCCATTGTGTCCTTATGAACGAAGAGAGGAATTTTCAGCGCTGGACCCCTTTACTCTCCTCCTCCCAGGAGTCGCCGACACCGATGAGAGCGGTCTTCCTCGGGCGGGTCATGGTTGGTTTGTATCAGGCCTGTCTGGGAATTGAGTTGAGGATCCCGCATCCGTGTGTCACAGTAAATCACAGTCATTCTTGATTTAATTTGATGAAAACAACCTTTGTACTCGTTACAGGGTGTGCGTGGTGTTTGAGAATGATCTTACAACTACAGAGAGTTTTACAATCTTCCTGGGCATCCTAAGCTTGTGTTGTTAAAGCTCTCCTCAGAATATTAGTTCTGTGCGTTGTGGGGCCTACTCCACTTCACATTAGGCTGTGAGCTCCAATCTTCTCCTTTTGACATGTGTGGTGCCGGGCTTGCATGCAATGGGCCACGTATCTTCGGTCGCACTGCACTGACCTCATAACCCTTCAAATAGGATGGCTGTCTTAACTGATGTTTGGGCCAAGTGGGTGAAGTGTGCTTGAAGAGCCACTAAATGTAGCGAAGGGCTACCATAAGCTGTTAGGGCTAGTTTCAGATCGCAGTGAACCATGTGTTGGTCAGAACACTACAGAGTGAAGAATCAATTTTAACTGATTTATTTTCACTGGTATGCAGATATCAACATCAGAGAGAGGAGTCAGCCTTTACATGCAAATTAACAAGTAGTAAAAGTTTAAGTTTGAGGACTGCAGTGGACTCTGGAGTGTTTAGGTTAGGGGTCTCCAAACTCAACCCTAATTAAACACACCTCAACTAGCTAATCAATGTCTTACTAGGCCTAAAACACTGATTAGCTGGTTCATGACTTAACATTATAAACATTATATCTCTGAACATTGTAGATTGACAGATAAGTTATTAAAGCTAGCACAGATGAATTAGCATCATCATGTAACATCACACAGCCGATAACTGCACCATAACTGATAATGAGCATACATCAGGGAACATACTAGGATTAACAGAACTCATTCTTTTAGGACGCACACGAACACAAGATACATCCAATCAGAGGCTGATAATGACTTTAATTCACGTCTTCAGAAGTTCTGAAACTCTGAAACTGAAAACGGTGTCGTGTAATGTGCCAGATAAGAGAGAAATATAAAATGTGCAGAGCAGTCCCCAGAACCAGGATTGAAAACCACTGTTATTATTAACATAAAGCCCAGATATAGCTACTTATGCTTATTCTGTTGATCTTTCTGCTTCTTTGATTTTGACACAGTCAGTGTTGGAAATATAAAACGTAGCATTAGTTCTGGCAGGTCACGTTAGTCAAGCTTGCATCAGCTGACTCTCAGCTGATCCATGTCTACCTATAGGAATACAACACCTATCACAGCATATATATATATATATATATATATATATATATATATATATATATATATATATATATATATATATATATAATGTCGATTCAGTATTATCAGATATACATTGGTTCTGTTCTGTTTACCCTAAGCGGGGTTATCGCTGCTCTCCCTGCTCTTATCCATGCTCGGGAGTTCTTACCCAGAACAGAACTGTATCGCCAATCCTAACTGTATGCTAATTGCCAATCATTATTGATGATAGTGGTCCTGACAGAAATATAGGCTATGACTGTTGGATTGATATAAAAAGTCAGTTCACAGACTATCGTATCAGTTGATTGCCTTCATTTAATAAAAAAAAAGTAAATAATTCACCTGCCTGTAAAAGCATGTCAATTTCAACTCACCTGGAGTCCATCGTGATCAGAAGACATTCACTGTCAATCTCCAGTCTGCTTACGGCAACAACAAAAAATCATTAGTTTCTTCAGAATATGACTGTTTTAATTATTAAAATTGTGTATTTTGTATGTTATATAAAAAAAACATTTATGATTAATAATCTATACATTCTAAAAAACGCTGGGTTATTTTCTTCTACCAAAGCACTGTGTAGTACTGAGGCTTTTGGGTCATTTTTTGCCAGCTGACCATCCGACATAACAACAACCCACCCAACTCCTCGTCAGGAGAGAGCTTCTCAATGCCGCAGAATTGGTGCATTTATTCTGTGAAATAAAGGTTTGTATACATTTTATTTAATCTATAAAGTCGTTACAGTGCTGTAGCCTAATTCATTTTATATTCTGTGCAACACAATACACACAAGATGTCAGTCAGCATCTGTCGTTTCCCATGATGGAATCGCCTTTGCCTTGCATAAATAAACTGATTTTATTCTTTATAATACTGAATCTAACTGCTCTGGATATTAAAATATGTACTGTTTGTTTATGTGCAGATTATAAGGAGCCTGTCACAATATCTTTTGCCTATGAGAAATGCTCAGCTGCCGTCTGATGTTCACATGTGATTTAAAATGTTACTTTTAAATGTTTAATATTTACTTCTAAAAATGTTTGTTAAACGAGTTTAAATGTAAATGGTATATATTAATGCAAACTCTATAAATGTGCTATATTTGGTGTATTTTTCTGAAATAAAGGAAGTGGTTGTGTACTGTATATTGCTATTTTTTTCAAGATACAGTAAGTTAAGATGTAAACCCATTATGCCAAGTTAAATGAACATCTCAACATTCTAAGTGTAAATTACTCACGGTTGGGTTTATTTGACCATGCAAAACAACCCAAATTACAAGCTGCCCTTTGTATGCTAAAAAAAACCCTGTATGCTTTCCCATTACCAAAACAATATATTTTTAACAATTTCATAAAAAAAAATATATTAAAAAAATAAATAAACTTAATATAGTCATTGTTCAAATGTTTGCACTTTTAAAGGGCTTTTTTAACGCATTTTTAGGATGTTTTCCTGTAATGTTCTTATTTTTCACGTATCAAATCCAAGCTACTGAATGCCTTCAAATGCCACACATATCAAGGGTAAATACACAGATTATTCACTGGCCATAACATACAGAGGAATAAGAGTGAAGATCTCCCTTACCTCCTCAGAGAAAACACTCCTGGGTCAGGATAGAGAATAATCCAGAGAAGCAGAGATATTTTCAGTCAGAGAACCAACAACGACTATTATGAGCCTACAGATGTACAAGTTTTTCAGAAAGGTATAAGAGCATTAGAAGGTGCTCAACCAACAGTAAATCACAGTCATTCTTGATTTCATTTGATGAAAACAACCTTTGTACTCGTTACAGGGTGTGCGTGGTGTTTGAGAATGATCTTACAACTACAGAGAGTTTTACAATCTTCCTGGTTCTGATAACCGCTTTGATCCCGTTTATTTCTGAAACTTGTAAAACACTTTCAGTGCTGTGAACATGTGATGCAAAACAAATCTTTTTTTTTTTTTTTTTACATATTAAATTAAAACATATAAACAAGATTTGTGTTAATTATATAACAAAGTATGTGCAATTTAAACACACAATGTTTCATTAGATACATGACAACTGTGATGCCCACTAAAGTGTTACCACATTTGTGGTAGTTTCTGTAACTTTATAATTAATGTTTTGAATATTTGTTCAGGGGTAATGAACCTGTTTCCACCATCCTTGCACTAAAATATTATGTCAGGAGTAGTTGTGAGGTCGCCAGCAGGGGGCGGTGTGGCGCTTATTGTGCTTTACGTCAGTTTGGTCCGCTTTGCAGCTCTCCTCTTTCTGCTGAGCGAGATGAAAAACAGACGAGTTTGCCCTGTCTCACTTATTTCTCCTGTTTCCAGGTTGGTGGAATAGTAAATTAAGCCAAGTACCTTTAGTATAATATGTTGACATGTTGCTTAATGTTTTAATGTCAGCTAATAAGGCTGTTTTATGAATATGTGGACATATGTACATGTTGCTACCAAAGTCACGTCGGTCAGAGTTTTATTTTTAGCTCCTTGAACATTTTTGTAAAGTCTAATAGTTTTGAAATGTATGATATTGGGTAAAATGTGAAAAGCTAATGTTAAAAACTTAGTTTATGTAATGGTTAAAAGCTAATATTAAAAACAAATGTTATATATTTTAAAAGTGGTTAAAAACAATTTAAAAGTCTGTCAGCTCATGCATTTTGGAAGAGTAAAAATGATTTTAGTTGGAAATGGAAAATGCATTTAGGAACGATATGTAAGTGGTAACATAAGCTGTGTATTAGTTTAAGTTGAAAACAGACAACTTACAGGGTAACAGTGGTTATTGTCATTTTGATTTATTTAATCACACAAAACTTATAACTCAGTATTTGCTGAAAGATGAAAAAAAAAGACAAATTGTATTTTATTTTGAAGTCGTGTTTATTTCATAGAGAACATTGAGTGTTTGTAACAGAGGAGGAATTAAATTGTGAATGTTTAATAAATCCTCGCTCCTCTTTCTGCTGAGCGAGATGAAAAACGGACGCAGAGTTTGCCCTGTCTCACTTATTTCTCATGTTTCCAGAGAGAGCATATAAGCTGTTTATGTGGTGCCAGCCGGTGCGTGTAACACAACTTCTGAATGGTCTGTAGAGAGACATCACTGTGGCCAGATGGTGTAGTAACGACTTCTGATTGGACGACTAACCAGACAAACTTTACCCATTGGCAGCAACTTCAGAGGCTCACCTTGATGAAGTCTATGCACTTCATTAATATGTGCATCAATACTTCATCAACGCAATATGTAAATTCACCCTCAGCACATTACCCATAAATACCTCTTCTGCAATATTGCATCTTGCACATAAAGGTGTTTAGTCACCTGCACATATACACTGTAAAATCTAATTAGTTATCCTTACTTATAAACGAAAGCATGCAAACCGATTGCCTTAAAAAAATAAAAAATAAAAATAAATAACAACTAATGGTGTACTAATTAATTCCTCCTCTGCCTCTGGCCGCCGTCTTGAACGGCTATATAAGAAAACTGGCCTTACAATTCACTCCATGCTTTACACCGAACATACTCTGACATATAGGGATGCCCTCAATGCTGCCCGTTCAAACTATTACTCATTACTCATAACGTCCTCCATGACCAGGCCTAAAACCCTTTTCAGGACTGTGGACAAACTCCTCAAACCACCTGTCACTGCCTGTCCTAAGACCCCTGAGCAGTGTCAGGCTTTCTTACACTTCTTTGATGACAAAATTAGCCAAATTTACCACCGCTTCAACCACAATGCTATCTCTCTCTCTTCATCTCCCCCCTCTCTGGGTCCTAAGCTCTCCCATTTCACCGCTATTGACTCCCTCACTATCACTGACATTATTAATAAATCAAACTCTTCATCGTGTCAGCTTGACCCTGCCCCCACCCCTCTACTTAAAGCCTGCAACACATCCTTATCTGAACCCATTGCACTGATTGTAAATACCTGCCTGAACTCTGGTGTTGTGCCTGCTGCCCTCAAGACTGCTGCAGTCACACCCATTCTCAAAAAACCGGACTGCGACCCAACATCACTATCAAACTACCGCCCTATCTCCAACCTCCCCTTTCTGGCCAAGGTAATGGAAAGAGTGGTGGCTTCTCAACTTCACACTTTTCTTAATCACCATGACCTGTACGAGTCTTTTCAATCTGGCTTCCGTTCATGTCACAGTACAGAGACTGCTCTTCTACGCATAGTTAATGACCTCCTCCTGTCTGCTGACTCTGGTTCACTTAACATTCTCATCCTCCTTGACCTTAGTGCTGCTTTCGATACCATCAACCACAATGTTCTAATTGCCCGTCTGTCTGCTATTGGTGTTTCTGGCACAGCACTCACTTGGTTTCAGTCTTACCTCTCCAACAGAAAGCAATTTGTAACATTGGGTTCACATCAGTCTTCCAAGTCCCCTGTCACTCGTGGTGTTCCCCAGGGTTCTGTACTTGGGCCCCTACTTTTTCTCATATACATCCTCCCTATTGGGCAGATCATACGCAGCCACGGTCTTAACTTCCACTGTTATGCAGATGCCATCCAACTCTATCTTACCACTCCCTCTCCCTCTGACCCACCACCATGCTCCCTCACTGACTGCCTTTCTGACTTAAAATTATGGATGCAAAACAATTTTCTCAAACTCAACACAGATAAAACCGAAATTCTCCTGATTGGCCCAAAAAGCATCCTCTCCAAATCTCCCAGCTTCACTCTCAACATTGATGGTTCACCTGTTCACTCTACCCCTGTTGTTAAAAACCTTGGCATTCTGCTTGACTCCTCCCTTAGCTTTGATCCTCATATCAAATCACTCACTAAGACTGCCTTCTTTCACCTCCGCAACATTGCTCGCCTCCAACCCACTCTGTTAGTGATGCTCAGATTTTGGTTAACTCCTTTATTATGTCCCGTCTAGACTACTGCAACTCACTTTTCCTTGGTCTCCCTGCTAAATCACTTCAAAGGCTACAATATATTCAAAACTCAGCAGCCAGGCTCCTCACCCATACCAGACGATCAGCACATATCACCCCTATTCTCCACCAACTCCACTGGCTACCGGTTCCGTCCCGGATCAAATACAAAGTATTACTACTCACCTTCAAAGCACTCCACAACCTTGCTCCCCCCTACATCCGTGACCTCCTGATCCCTTACACTCCTTCCCGCTCACTCAGATCCTCTGACCAAAATCTCTTGGCTATCCCCCGCTCCAGACTCTCCACCCTGGGTGGCAGGTCCTTCAGTGCCTTGGCCCCCAAACTCTGGAACCGCCTCCCACAACCTCTTCGAGACTGTACTTCTCTTTCCCTCTTTAAAGCACATCTCAAGACCTTTTTGTTTAACGATCACTTCTCCACACCTAACTCATAACTTCATATAGATAACTTGTCTTGTTGTATTGTTTTGGTTGTTGTTGTTGTGTTTCCTTGCCTTCCTACTATGTAAAGCGACCTTGGGTTTGAGAAAGGCGCTATATAAAATAAACTTATTATTATTATTATTATTATTATTATTATTACTAATTAATTTATGTAAAGTCATTGTGAAAAAATATATATACTTATGCATTTTGCCCATTAGGGCTCCATGTATGACTCATTTTGTGAATAATTCAAATAAGTCAGATAAGTTAAATATTAAAGCACATTCACTTATATCATCATAAACAGAATAAAAATGATAAAAGTTCTAAGGTTCATATTGAAATATTATATTGCTTCCAGACGCCTCTGAATGCTTTCACTTTCATTCAGGGTCTAAAGTCAAACCTCACCAAGAGCAAAATTATGGCACATTTATTCTGCACAAGGAACTGCAACATAATACATGTTTACATGGAGCTGCAAGAACGACAGATATTGATGGAAAGATGAGATTCAAATCAAACCATTTACTAAAGAAAACTTCACCTCACACGACTCCTAGCAAATTATTCCCCCGTGGAAAATTTGCCATCAAAAGTTGCCACCTAAATGTTTTTGTTTTTGTTTTCTGACAACTTTGTGCAATATAGATGATTTACAGTACAAAGAGGAATAAAATCATAATAATGCAATGTATGAAATGATTAAGGGCCTGTACAGTAAATGTTCCTGCAATTGACCAGTGTGTGGCTAAACGCTTCTAACTGGATCTCTGCTATCTTGTGTGATTGTTATAAATTATTAACCAACAGCATCTTGCACAAATGAAGTGAGTTCAGTGACTTTCGAGAGTTTTGAGACACACACAGATATTATTGAAAATAAGGTAAGACTCCTCCTTTTCTCTGTGGAAAAATGTACTACGTTACTTTAGACCTAAGAGGTCCATGCTGTATTATTATTACTCCATCTTGTTTCGTCATAATCATTAATTGAATGCCTTTGTCTTGGTCTGGAGGTGACAAATACTTTTTCTAAGCACAATATAAATACACCTGCATCATAAATGAGAGAATTTATATTTACTTTGATCACAGACTCGGGTGGAAATATTGTTTCATTTGTTTAATAGGAGGAGTTAACTAGCTATCGTAAACCATGGTTAAATGGCGACCTAAATAACAGAACGAAAAAGACGAGATGGATTTCTTAAATGTATCACAGCAGCAAAATTTAAATAAAGTATAAATGGGCCTGAATCATGAAACAAGCAGGACAAAATTCAGTCAAGTTCTACATTCAACTATTCTTTGCATTCACACTGATTTTTTTTGTTTTCTTTGTGCTTTGTAAATAAAGCCATTATAAGAAGGAGTGTTTGGGAGTGTTCGCAGGTAGGCCCAATGTAACTGGAGTTTAATTGTCATTCTAAATATTCACATTTCCCAATGTGATTATGTCATTGAGTGATAGGCAGTGGATTTAATCAGTGACATTATTAATAGATCTGCTATCCGGCATCTTCACATCTCCCCCTCAGTCTGTTTTTACATGTAGAAAAGGCGAAAACACGCATTATATTGTCCAGTTTTCTCCCTGAACGATGATATATGGCAATTTTCCGGCACACTCAGTGTCCGAATTCACTCACTCGTTTTCATTCACTCCTTCAGTGGACTATATTAGTGGAGTAATGTAGGGAATAGTGAATGAGGGTATATTAGTGGGTGATTTTAAACACAGCTATAGAGCAAAAGAAGCACATGATATGATCACATGAGGAACAAGGGAATGACATGACACAACATGAAATCTTAAAGAAGAAAACATGAACCAAAACCAAACACAGACGTGACAGAAAGCATGTGATGTCCACAGAAATAAAATCCTTCTCAAACTTTTCGCTTTGCAGAAGTTTCTGAGATGGGCAACAATCAGTCAGATACCAAATATCCTGGCTACACATTAGTGAGTGAAGACGAGCAGATGATCCTGGTGAAAAATGAAGGTGGAGATCAGTTTGTCATTAAAAAGTTCAGTGTTGGCCAGGTAAGACGGACACAAAGGAAAGGTTATCATGATATTTAAAGAAAATTGTTAAATGGAAAGAGAGATTCTGATTCATATGTGTCTGTCTGTCTCAGAAAAGAGCTCGGAGATCTCACTCAGAAAATCAAACGCACAATAGAGGCCGCAGAATCATCTGAGAATGAGGTTTGATTGTGAGGTCAAATTTAAATCGTGTAATATTTTAATGATACCAAACTATAATTAACTGCTGTCCCCATGACTCAAAGCATTTGAGTCAACAAACAATGGTAGTCAGTCTTTTCATGCATATAAAATGTAATAGGATGTCAATAATCTTGTAAATATATAACCCACAATACTATTCCTACAACAGGTGGGTAGTTCATCCTGTTTGTAAACTTGGTAGTAGCAATCTAATATAAAAATAATAATAATAATAATAATAATAATAATATAATTTGCAATGCTCTAAATAGTGATGTGTAATGTTCTGTTTATGTGAATTAAGAAAAAAAAAATAATGTCACTGTGTCACCATACTCGTATAACAAAAAATACAAATCTATTGCAAACACTTCTGATTTGACATTTTATCAATTTACAGATTCTGGACTGGACTGTGAAGATTAGCATGGCATTAAAGTACCTGCATGATCAACAGATTCAACATAAAAACCTGCAGCCCAAGGTGCGAATGCAAATCAGATAATATATGGTCTGAAAGCATGTTTTCATGTTTCCATGTTTCAACCACTATTGACTCTATTGACATTTAATCTTAGATAAAATATTTGGGAGTTTCTCTGCAATTATTTGATTTTCTTTCAGACATGGTCACAAAATATCTAGAAGCTCTATTGATTTGAATTTGACTGATATTATTGCAAGCCACTCATTCCCACCTTCCTTATCAACTTGTCAAATATGTGTGTTTTCTTATGACAGAGCATATTTTTCACTGCATGTGGAACTGTTCGTCTTGGAGAGTTTGGAGAGATTAATGAATGGTAACTCTTCAAAACGAAATGCAAAATAGTCCATATGTGCAAACATAATGTTCTTTACCATATATTTCTGTTTTTATTAGGTCCAGTGATGCACAAACAGCAGAAACTGAAGTTCTCTCATATGTTGCACCGGAGAATTTGAGTGGCAAACCTTATGATGAGAAATCGTAACAAGCATCCTACATTTGCAATGTTGACTATTTATATTTCCATATCCGAACCCCAAAAGCTAAAGCCTTTATAATATTCGCTTTTTTACAGTGAAATCTGGAGGTTGGGATGTGTCATCTATGAGCTCTGCATGCTGAAGTGTGCTGTAAGATCTTTGGTTTAGTTTAACGCTTTGTATAACTAGTTTGTAAGATATTGCAGAGATTTAATTGAAAGAATTGATAAATTCCAACACTGTTATATTGGTGATAATTCATACAAGTTATCCAGTTGGAAAAATATATTGTTACGTCCCAGGACGTATGTTATTTGTGATTGTGTTTCCCTTTTGCCCAACAGCCTGCTGGGAAAAGTAGTTTGTCTGTTCTCCTCTGTTCTTCCCTGTCCTCTCATAGGAGCCTAATTGATGCCACCTGTTCCTGATCAGAGTTTGTGGAGAGGAGCGCATTTAAACAGAGGGAAACTGGCTGTTCCCCAGAGAGAGTGTGTCCTGTCCGCTTTCCCAGACTGTGTTGAATGTTGAAAGACCTTGTTTGTGTCTTAAAGCTTCTTGAAAGTCTGTTGTGTTTTCTGTAGTGATAGAAAACTTGGTGTGCCCCATTATTGTTGTTGCTTGCTGACACAGTAGGGAGGTGGGTGCCTCTTTTGTTTTTACTAACCCCTTATTTTCTCCTGTTTTTGGGATAGTCAGGAAGTCAGGTAAGAGAGATGTTGTTTCTTTGATTCTTTTGGTTTTATAGGTTAATTAGACTTTCTTACTCCCAGGTAGTTTTTCAGTTTTGTTTGTTGTTTTGGCTTTAACCCCCTCCTGAGGTATGTGGTGTCTTCTGGTACTTATTTGAGTTGTATTTAATTCCTCACCTTACTCCTAACTGCTGTAAAAGAGATTTTTACTGATAATTAAAAAAATCTAAAAGAGATACCCTGTGTGTGTGTGTTGAGTGCTGGGATTGCGGACAGAACCAACTCTCTCTCTCGTTCTTTCACTTTTTTTTTTTTAATTCCGTGTGGACATTGTCTTTTATAACAATATGTTACTCTCCTGCTACCCCTAGACAAACAGGGGACGTAACATATTTGGGGGCTCGTCTCAACTTTTCAAAGAGGTGATTTCTTACTCTATTTGTACTGTTTCCGTCTTTTTTGGGGGTGATCGAAATGGAGTTTGATTTATTAGCATTTACGCTTTCTCCCACTACAGAGGTCTTCAATAAGTGTAGGAAAAAGGATCTACTTTTGATTGCAAATTTTTTTAATTTGGATGTACCAAAAGAAGCGACAAAACAATTAATTAAGGATTCACTGTTTGAGCAGCTTGTGCGCGATGGCATCTTACCAGATACTGATGTTAAGGGCAGTCCTGTAGTTGTGGCTGAGGAAATTTCTCCTGGTAGTGATGTTATTGAAAGTGCCAATTTTGATCCGGTGCAGGCCATTCGTTTAAGAGAGTTAGAACTCAAAATTAAACAACAGGAGTGTGAGAATTTGCGCTTGAAACTCCGAGTTGTTGAGGTAGAAGCTGACCGTGATATTAATCTGCGGCGTCTAGATCTGCAAGCTATGGAAATTAACCCTCTGAGGTCTGAGCTGTTTTCTGGGCCCTGGAGGTGTTCTGACATTTCTGGTTATTTCTGTTACTTGTGACATTTTCATGGCTAAAGTCTAATTACACTGTATTCAGCACAAACTCTGCTACAATAATATATCAGCAGCATGTATGTAAAAGTTTGTAGTTTTGAGATAATGACATTTATGCGTGGTTTTTGAAAATACAAAAAAAAATTCTCACTGAAATAAGGCCATGAAACCCATACTGATTATTTCTTCACAAGACTTTTGAAAATTGTATGACGTAGCCTAGAATATTTGCTGCAAAACTATGTGAAAATCACCCTGACTGCTCATTCAGATAAGACAATATATTGATATATATATAATATATAAAAATTTTACGACGTGTTTTGTGTGAAAAAGCCTTATGCGAGAGCTCATTAATATGTAAGCTTTTCTCACCTGAGAAAGACAAAGAACCTCCCCTAACGGCCCTATTAGGAGCTATCAGGCCCCTATCATTCTGAGCAACCTTGCACAATACTGTAAATGAGGAGATTTAAAAAATAATGGCTTTTAAATTGTTTGGATTTATTTACAACACAACATAATCCAAAGATACACAACAAATGCCAAAAAAGCACTTCAAAGACAGAGACCTTTGTGCCATTCCTAAAAACATTGTACATACCTTTCATTTCCAAGATTTTCACTTTACCATGTTCACGTACTGAGACTCATGTGAATGTTGAAGTCCTCAGTGGCATCTGGGACCTGAAAAAAAAAAAAGTGAACATACTGATATCAAGAGAAAGGCCTGCACGATTTTGGAAATAAATATTAGATTTTTCTGGTTAAAATTGCTTTTTAAAATTGCTTTTTAAAATTCACAGAATACACACACACACACACGTTTCCAACGATATATAATATAATGAACACCAGGTTTGTTGTGCCTTGTAGGCATAAGGTATATGCGCAGTGCGGATAAAATAATAATAACAATAAATAACCTATAGCAGCCTATAAATCTTCCAAAAGAAGCTAGAGAAAAATATATTGATTATCATGTTACTTCAAATGTTTCCATCCGTTATGATGATATGAAATGAGATAATAATAAAAACATGAAGCCGTTTGGTGCGTTTTGCTTTCATCCAAAATATGATACATTCAAACGCGATCGCTTGCAAAATATGATACATTCAAACGCGATCACTCTCAAATATAAAACATTATGGTTACCATAAACATATCTATGTTTGAGCAGATATCCACAAACACAGTAAACACGGGTCTAAATATTATAATATTCCCCATATATCTAGCAACAGTTCAGCTGCAACGTGACATTTATGCAACAATAACAAACTAGGCTATGTAAGAATTTCTTACCTTATCTTTCTTGTCTTCAAATCGCGTTCTTCTTCTTCTGAGGTAGCCTAAATCCAATGTAAGCTCAGGCACGTCTTTCAAACTCGACGAAAAGTGAAGTGAAGTGTTTTGTTGTTGAGGTAACGAGCGCGTTCGCGTTCCATGTGGAGATTTGCATGTGAATATCTTTTGCGCGAGTAGGCGTGGCCAAATTAACTGTAATGAGCAAGCGTTTGAGAAGCTGGACATCTTGTTGGTTTTATACAAATTACTTAAACAGAGAATATTTGTTTTCGTTTTGAATCCGATCATTTAAAAGTACACACTTAAATGTTTATAAAGGTATATGGCTCATAAATGTGTGACAAGTATTCGCTGAGTTTTGTTTCAGTTTATAGACGTGCTCAAGAAAAAAAAGTTCACCGCGACGGAGAGGCAGAAAGCACACCCTGTTTATTTTCTTTATTTTACAAAAGCACAATGTTTTGATTTGATTGTAAGTGGACACGTACAAAAGGAGAAATATCACAGATTCTTTTTTTATATTTCTTTTTTCTGTATGACCATAAATGATGGAGTAATTTAAGTTTATAGTGCTACAATGTGGAGAAAATCCGGCAAAACGCGTCGGCGCGTTTGTCGACCTCAGAGGGTTAAAGCTGTTCCACGCTTGAGGTCTTCCTCCGGTTCTTCCTCCGCATCCATTCCTGCTATACCTCTTACCTCGAATGAAGAGCAAAACAGTCAAGAATTTGATGTCTGTAAATACATCAAACTTGTGCCTTCTTTTCGCGAGTCCGAGGTTGATGCATACTTTGTTGCTTTTGAGCGCATTGCAGGTAAGCTTAGGTGGCCGAACGATATGTGGGCCTTGCTCCTACAGTGCAGTTTGACCGGTAAGGCTCAAGAGATTTGTGCGTCGTTACCGATTGAACAAAGTCTTGATTATGAAGAAGTCAAAGCCGCTGTTCTCAGAGCATATGAGTTGGTGCCTGAGGCATATCGCCAAAAGTTTCGTGCGCATGTGAAAACGGCGAAACAGACTCATGTAGAATTTGCAAGAGAGAAAAGAGCATTATTTGAAAAGTGGTGTTTCTCCAGCAAGACCACTACCTTAGACCAGTTGCAAGAGTTGCTCTTGCTGGAGGATTTTAAAGGTTGTCTTCCCGAAAGTGTTGTTGTTCATCTAAATGAACAAAAAGTAACTTCGCTATTGGATGCTGCTGTATTAGCAGATGAATTTATCCTGACGCACCGAAAGGTTTTTCCATCTTTTCGGCCGTCGAACACTCAATTTTCCCATCCAAACACTGTGACACGCGATTCGACGCGTGCATTTTCAGGTATGTCAGGAGACACTGCTTATTCAGACAACAGGTCTGCCCCTGGTGGAAGAGGTCGACGTGTCTGTTTTTACTGTCTAGATCCAGATCACCTAATTGCAGACTGCCAGGCTTGGAAAAAAAATGTAGATGGTAACCCTAAGAATGTTGCTCTTGTGCAAGCGATGTCTCTGACTAAAAAGAAGTCCATGCAACCTTTCATTCATGCTGGGGCGGTTTCCTTGTCTGACACTGAGCATCAACCTGTTGTGATCCTGCGAGATACTGGTTCAGAACAGTCCTTAATCCTGAAAGAGTTACTTCCCTTCTCACAGAATTCATACATCGGGTCTGATGTACTAATACGTGGTGTTGGGATGGGGTGTTATTGTGTTCCTCTCCATCAGGTACACTTGAGGTCAGACCTTGTGACTGGGAAAGTCAACCTTGCGGTTTGTTCCCAACTACCGTTTAAAGGAGCAGGTCTCATACTGGGGAATGATCTAGCAGGTGACCAGGTTTTCCCCAGACCTGTTGTGGTTAAGGACGGTAATTTGGGTGACACCTTGTCAGAAACGTTGGAGTGTGCAGTGGCGCACCTGCCAGTGATGGAGTTCAAGAACGTTGGAGTGTGCAGTGGCGCACTTGCCAGTGATGGAGTTCAAGAACGTTGGAGTGTGCAGTGGCGCACCTGCCAGTGATGGAGTTCAAGAACGTTGTTGACCTTATCCACTCATTGTGGCAAGCTTCCTTTGAACCTCCCAGAGGTCAGCAGAGGATTGAGCTTGAAGTCAGAGAAGGAAATAATGTGAATGGAGAAACTCAAACTATAAGTTGGTAAAGATGTTAAGTGGGGTGTAGAGAACCATTCCCTTGCTTTTGATGTGGTGTTGAACTGAGCAAATGCTGGATAACTTCTGTGACAAGTCCACCAGTTTAAAATTGTATTATGTTGATATTACCTAATGTGCACTGTTTTTCATTGTAGAAACTTGTTTTTGTTTTTTCTTTCATTTTGTGAAATTTCAAGGAAAAATCTTATGGGAGGAGGTGTTACGTCCCAGGACGTATGTTATTTGTGATTGTGTTTCCCTTTTGCCCAACAGCCTGCTGGGAAAAGTAGTTTGTCTGTTCTCCTCTGTTCTTCCCTGTCCTCTCATAGGAGCCTAATTGATGCCACCTGTTCCTGATCAGAGTTTGTGGAGAGGAGCGCATTTAAACAGAGGGAAACTGGCTGTTCCCCAGAGAGAGTGTGTCCTGTCCGCTTTCCCAGACTGTGTTGAACGTTGAAAGACCTTGTTTGTGTCTTAAAGCTTCTTGAAAGTCTGTTGTGTTTTCTGTAGTGATAGAAAACTTGGTGTGCCCCATTATTGTTGTTGCTTGCTGACACAGTAGGGAGGTGGGTGCCTCTTTTGTTTTTACTAACCCCTTATTTTCTCCTGTTTTTGGGATAGTCAGGAAGTCAGGTAAGAGAGATGTTGTTTCTTTGATTCTTTTGGTTTTATAGGTTAATTAGACTTTCTTACTCCCAGGTAGTTTTTCAGTTTTGTTTGTTGTTTTGGCTTTAACCCCCTCCTGAGGTATGTGGTGTCTTCTGGTACTTATTTGAGTTGTATTTAATTCCTCACCTTACTCCTAACTGCTGTAAAAGAGATTTTTACTGATAATTAAAAAAATCTAAAAGAGATACCCTGTGTGTGTGTGTTGAGTGCTGGGATTGCGGACAGAACCAACTCTCTCTCTCGTTCTTTCACTTTTTTTTTTTTATTCCGTGTGGACATTGTCTTTTATAACAATATGTTACTCTCCTGCTACCCCTAGACAAACAGGGGACGTAACAATATAAACAATATTCTGACTCAAAAAAATTATTTTAAGGTCCATCCATGTATGTAACCCTCGTTCCCTGAAGAAGGGAACGGAGACGTAGTTGGACGTACCGTACTGATTGGGATCACGCTTAGGGAGCCTGTCATCTTCGAGTATTGAAAAAACGAGCCAATGCACATTGACGTGAGATTTGCATCTCGCGCTCCGCCCTGCAGCGCGGGTATAAATACAGAAGCGGATGCACGCACCACTTGTTTTTTGCTGAGGAGCCGAGAGGAGCCCGGAGTCAGCGGTGATCCAGCAATAGTGGCGACGGGACTACGTGTCCGTTCCCTCCTGCAGGGAACAAGGGTTACATACGTAACTGACCCACTCAGACAGACTTGGATAACACCGGGAAAGCGTGCCCTTTCGGGGGAAAGGGAGACGCTGCGGAAGCCACATCCCGCCCGTAGGGAGGTATCATGTGGAGGTTACACATATGGACTGGGCGTTTCAGGTTCAGGTTCACAACAGGTTCCACTTCAGGGCGTAAGCATGCCTCGTAGAGGGTGCTCTCGCCGAAGTGATGGTGTCTACGACAGCTTGTGGTAGATCACCTAGAACCTCCGCGTCCCGTCCAGGGACCAGACATGGAGTTTCCAGAGGTCTGGACGCGGGTGCCATACGGTGCCCCGTCCCTGAGAGATAAGGTCCTCCCTCAGAGGAATGGGCCAGGGAGGGACTGTCGAGAGGAGCATCAGTTCGGGGAACCAGGTCCGGTTGGGCCAATAAGGGGCAACTAGCAAGACCTGCTCCTCTTCCTCCCTGACTTTGCACAGTGTCTGTGACGGGAGCGTAGACCACCTTGATGGTTGATGTACGCAATGGTCGCATTGTTGTCCGTACGGACCAGTACATGCTTGTCGAGCAGCTGCGTTTTGAGGCGTCTCAGAGCAAGATGTACTGCTAGCAACTCGAGGCAGTTGATACGCCAATGCAGTTGGGGGCCCGCCCAGACCCCCGCTACTGCATGCCCGTTGTACATGGCCCCCCAGCCGGTGTTGGAGGCATCTGTGGAGACCACAGCATACCTGGACACTTGTTCTAGGGGCACTCCGGCCCGGAGAAACGAAGGGTCTGACCACGGACTGAGGGTTTGGCGGCAGGCCGGGGTGATTGTCACATGGAGCGTGCCGCTCTGCCACGCCAATCTCGGGACTCGGCTGTGAAGCCAGTGCTGAAGCAGTCTCATGTGAAGCAATCCGAGCGGCGTTACTGCAGATGCCATATGCCCTAGGAGCCTCTGAAAAAGTATGTTTTTTCACACATGGCACAGTAGGTCTCCTCTGGGATTGGCCAGAGGGGGGCGCTAGAGCGGGGTATGGGAATGGGGACTCCACCTTCACGAAAGAAGTAGTCTTTAGATAGTCATGTTCCCGCAATGGGGACATGAACCATCCACAAAAGCTGCTTCAGCGTGTTGTAAGCACAAACACGTAATGCATCTATTGTGACCGTCAGCTGGGGACAGGGAACGACTGCATCCAGAAATGCATGGGTGGAATGGCATCTTGAAAAAGAGGCAGACACACCCATGTTGCTCTTTCAGGAAATAGTGCTCTCAACCAGTGCCGGAGCACACAGGGGAATGACCGCGGCAACACTGACAGGAGATGGTGCAGCCTGTACCAGTGAAGCACTCACCCTCTTCGCCCTCTAACCAACCGTCAGAACAAACAAACACAGAGAATGCTGTTAAGACAGCAGTTGAGAGCTCAGAGGGCTCGCGATCACCGCTGCACTCGCGCTGTAACACACCAGCACTGGGAGTGACTTCCGGAGGAAGCACCGATACACTCGCTCGTTGAAAACACTTCAACACTCTTCAGAGACATCGACATCCGATCGGCTCCGAAGCGAAAGACGAGTGGTGTGTGCATCTGCTTCCGTATTTATACCCGAGCTGCGGGGCAGAGCGCAAGATGCAAATCTCACACGCCAATGTGCATTGGCTCGTTTTTTGAATACTCGAAGATGACAGGCTGATATTGTTTCTCTGTGTTGTTATCTGTTATTCTTTAATATTTAAAACTATATAGTTATCGTCCTTGGTGTGAATGGGTCTTTATGATGTTTACTTTGATGTTTACTTAGTTGAGACAAATCAATCAACCTTGCATCACATTTTCAAACCAATACAGTAAATGCAATTATTTTAGCTGGTTTATTAACCAAAATATTGTTTATAAAAATAAACAATTACCCTAAGTGAACATATCTGGATTATATATTATGTATAATGGTGTGCATCTAATATACGCCAGATATTAATTTGAAAGCTATTGAATGGCTTCACATGATTTATAGAAACAAATACAATAGCACACAAATCAAATGGACAACTTTTGTGTTTAGTCACTTTACATGTAGGCCTACAGTATATGGAAAAGGTTTTTGTTATAAATTTTGTTCTGCACATGTTGTGTTCATATTGCAGTTTCAATGCTATAAAGCATATTTCAAACATGAGCATTGGGGTTCGGGTTAGATTGTGGTTTAGCAGTGATTATTGATATTAAATTGTGTTGGTTGGACAGTATAGGTTGTTTTGTCTCAATTGTTGTATGTTGTAATTTTGTCGATTGCAACTGGTTAACTGGTTAATATTTTAATTCCATTTAGTTTACTGCAAAAAGCACAGTTGAGATTATTACAAAGATACTCACCTGCTCCTATGAAGCTCTTCCTGAGACCTTCTCTGAGGATCTTCGTCAGCTGGTAAATAAAACACTTCAGACCGATCCAGCGATCCGCCCATCTGTCAGTGAAATCCTGACCAGGCCTTTCATCATTAAACACCTTCATAAAATGGTGAGTTAGCTTTTATGTTTACATTTTACTATACAAAAACAGGTTTTATGAAATGATAAAGTAACAATGTTTTGGAAATTGGCATGGATATTAACCAAATGAACTGAGATTTTATATATTTTTTCAGAGCATACAAACTATTGGAGACCTTTACAATACTCTAGATGTACTGAGAGAGTTGGCAGATGGTTTGGAGATGGTCCACTTCAACACAACCGTCAGCAGTCTGACAGGAGGTGTAGTAAGATTGGCTGGAGGAATCACATCTGTAGTTGGACTTATTCTGGCTCCGTTCACTCTTGGAGCTTATCTGATAGTAACAGGAGTGGGAATCGGTGTAGCTGTAGCTGGTGGAGTAACATCTGGTGTGAGCAACATAACAAACATGGTTAACCAGCAAACAAACCGACAGAAGATCAAAATGATGATAACAGAGTTCCATGAAAAAATTACCTCCACAATTTGCTGTATCCAAAACATCCAAATAGCAGTGGAAAATTTAGAAAAAGAGTTTTCCACAAGCAATGGCTCATTTTCCAATGCACAAGCTGAAACGAGTGCTGGAGCTCGACTTGGACGAGGACTGGGAGGAATTCCGGAGATTCAAATGAAGATTTAATTGAAGTTGTAAATGTTGGGAAAGTTGCAGCTCAGGCTGCGAGAGTCGTCCGTGTGGCTGAAACAGCTACAGGAGTTTTATCTGCACTTTTTGTAGCTGTTGACGTCTGCTTCGTTTTCTTGACTCCAGAGAAATCCACAAACTCCGCCAAGATTACGCTTTAAGAGAGAGTGAACGAGAATCAAGATCCACCAGCAACCAAACCACTGGGTCAAATGAGAAGACGTCAAATAACAGTGACACAGCAGATCTGCTGCCCGCAGACACTCAACAAGCAGAAGAGCTGAAGTCTGAGACCATGACATTTGTCACAAAAATAAAGGAGACAACAGAGGAACTTCAAGCGATCCTGGATACACTACAAGACGCAAGGCACCCAAACTGAGAAACACTTCTAACTAATAAGCTTCCTGCTCAGCTACTGTTCGGACGCTCTTGCTTACTGCTCCACGCTTTGCTCTATCGCTTTTACATTTTATCTCCTATATTTTTATATTTTATTTCCTTTTATCACCTAATTTTAACTTCAGCAAACAGCACAGTGCTCAGACAACAAAGTTTGGATTACTACAAAAACGCAGAATTCTTTTACCCGACCAGCTTACATTCCGGGAAAGGAAAACACAACTGCCTACATTCATACGGATAAGAGAGAAAATGCCTCTTCAGGTTCAAGAATCTACTTGCTGCACTAACTGCCACAGACTTTTACAAAGGATTGCAGTTCTCGAAACAAAGTTACTTACGGGACCACCAAACCAGACGGAGCACACAACAGAGCTTCGTCATGGACACCCTCAGCATACAGCTGGTGAGTCCCATGAAACTAGTGCTCCTCGACAGGTAGAGAAACAAGCCAATCGACTTACTAATCGATGGCACAAACAGGGAGCGAGACCCAAAGGCACTCGAGACATCAAATTGTCACGAGCATCACATATTGCCGCAGTAGCATCCTCTACCTCAGATACAGCTCTGACAAGGATTGCAAACACTGGTCTCCTACCACCACCTATACATCTTGAGAACAGATTTGAAGTACTACTGAATGTAAATGAGGAATCCCCAAATGTGATGAATGTGATCGAACACAGACTGAATGGGCCAGTAGCTAACACTGATGCTAACTGGCGCTCAAGGTCGAGCAGACAGCAGCACTCAGCTCAGAGCGCAGCCGAGCCCAGGACTCTGATAGTGGGGGACTCCATAATCAGAAACATTAGCAGCAGGGATACAACTACATGCTGCCTTCCACAAGCAACAACTTCTGATGTAAACAGGGAACTTCAGAACATTCTGATGAAACATAAGACTGCAAATCGACTCATCATTCATGTGGGGAAGAATGATATTCATAAAGAGCAGTCAGAACTCCTTAAGAAGGATTTCAATGAACTTTTTGAAACACTTAAAAGACTGAAAGTTCAAACATTCATCAGTGGACCTCTCCCAGCAAGAGGAACAAACAGGTTTTCATGGCTGCTTGGGCTAAATGCATGGCTGCAAAAAACCTGCAATATAAACGAAGTAAACTTCATTGACAATTTCAATCTTTTCTGGAGTCAGAGACAACTTTTTCATCGGGATGGCCATCACCCAAACAAACTTGGTTCAAGAGTGTTAAAGGACAATTTCTACTTCTCCCTCATACATCCTTCTGCAGTTTGTGCCAATCCACTCAATCTGAACGGCACACACACACCTGGACACAGTATGAATGACCACAGGACTTCACTTCAGCAGCAAAATGGACATGCGGTTGACATATCACACAAGGACAATGATAACACCACTCCGCCACAACAACCTCTGCTCACGGACACAATCTCAGCTGAGCCCTGCCCACAGAGAGACTTATCAGAACTGCTTGAAGATTCAGCACCCAAGGACGACTTCCTGGAAAACAGCCAGGGAAGCCAGGACAGCATATCACAACCTCCTATAACACCAGAGCAACAGCCCCTTTCACCAGACACGCTATCCCTCTCTCCAGCATCGCCACTACTGTGCTTCTCACAGAAAATGGAAGAACTGGTGCATGCTGGAACCAGACTATCCCACTCTTTTGCTGCAAGCCCCCAGATACCAACCAAAAAACGACAGGCACCGCTACCACCAAAGCCTGCACGCCGAGCTCGCCCTCCCCCTCCTGTGAGAGCTCTTCGGCCTCTGCCACAACGCCAGGGCCCACACCCTCCTCCATCAGCTCGAGGTGAACCAAAAACAACTGATACCAGCTCTCAGTGATATGTGTTGGGTCCCTGCTATGATAACAGTAACTTTCTCAAATGTTTACAGAACAAGCGGGAACCCAGTGTGCCTGTATCTTTCTCTATTGCTGTTTTATTACAAGACAGAAAATCTAAGGCCTTCAATAGCCGTGCAGCAAACCTAACTAATCTGGTGCCTATTACACGTCAAAGTAAGATTGCTGTGGGGACAAAAAGTAAGACTGTTAAGTTAGCACTTTTAAACATTCGTTCACTTAAAAATAAATTACTTCTAGTCAACGATTTAATAACCACAAACAACCTGGATTTTATGCTTCTAAATGAAACCTGGCTAGAAGCCAGCTGCAGTGCAACAATCCTCAATGAAGCAGCCCCTCCAAACTTTACTTTTATGAGTGTCTGCAGAGCTGTTAAGAGAGGTGGGGGTCTAGCTGCTCTTTTTAAAGATATCTATCAATGTAAGCAAATATCATTTGGGAATTACCCTTCTTTCGAATATCTGGGTATTGTGTTGAAAGGTGCTCCACGCATTTTACTTATCATTATTTACAGGCCTCCAAAATACTCTCCAGCCTTCGCTGAGGACTTTACAGAACTGTTATCAACAATTACCTCAGAGTTTGACTGTTTTGCCATTGCAGGAGATTTTAACATTCACATAGATAGTGCAGAAACCAATATGGCAAAAGAAATCAAAACTGTTTTAAAAACTTTTGATCTGACTCAGCATATACATGGACCCACACACAATCGTGGACACACTCTAGATTTACTTATCAGTAAGGGTGTAAACATTTCATTAATTGTTGTTAAGGATGTAGCACTGTCTGATTATTTCTGTATTTTCTTTGATATATTGATCTCTCCTGCCACTGAAGCTAGATCTGTGTCTGTCAAGAAGAGATGCTTAAATGAGAACACTAGTGTACTATTTATGAAGGCTATATCCTTAACACCAAGCATATCTGCAGACTCTGTTGATTTTCTCCTTGATTCTTTTAACTCAAAAGTTAAAGGTATAATTGATGATATTGCTCCTGTGAAAGTCAGGAAGAAGAGTGGCAGACAAAAAGCACCTTGGAGAAACTCAACAGCAGTGCAAACTATGAAAAGACAATGCAGAAAAGTAGAGCGCATGTGGCGGAAGACTAAACTTGTAGTCCATTATAACATCTACAAAGACAGCCTTCTTGCTTTCAATATGGAACTAGGCAAAGCTAGACAGACTTTATTCTCAAATATTATAAACAGTCATTTAAACAACACACGCACTCTTTTTGCTACTGTAGAGAGACTGACAAACCCTCCAAGCCAGATTCCCAGTGAAATGCTCTCAGAGAACAAGTGCAGTGAGTTTGCTTCTTTCTTCTCTGAGAAAATCAGTAATATCAGAAAGGTGATCAGCACATGCTTGAGTTGCACTGAGGTCAGACAGATCAAACCACCTGAGAAATTAGTTACTATGTCTGATTTCAAAGAAATTGATGGCAAAATTTTGGAAGAAACTGTACAGCACCTTAAAACATCAACATGCGCTCTTGACACACTTCCCACATCATTTTTCAAAAGTGTGTTAAACAGTTTAGAAGCAGATCTTCTAGAAGTGGTAAATGTCTCACTTCGCTCTGGGAGTTTTCCAAACTCCCTGAAAACTGCAGTTGTCAAGCCCCTCCTGAAAAAGAGCAATCTGGATAAGACCATATTAAGCAACTATAGACCGATCTCAAATCTTCCTTTCATAGGCAAGATCATTGAAAAAGTTGTCTTTAATCAGCTGAACAAATTCTTGAGCTTGAATGGATCCTTTGACAATTTTCAGTCTGGTTTCCGACCGCACCACAGCACAGAGACAGCACTCATAAAGATAATAAACGATATTCGCTTAAATACTGATTCAGGCAAATTATCAGTGCTGGTACTACTTGACCTTAGTGCTGCATTTGACACTGTCGATCATAACATACTTCTTGACAGGCTGGAAAACTGGATGGGGCTTTCTGGGATAGTCCTAAAATGGTTCAGGTCATACTTAGATGGGAGAGGTTATTATGTGAGTATAGGAGATCATAAGTCTGAGTGGACATCCATGACATGCGGAGCCCCTTAAGGCTCGATTCTTGCGCCACACCTGTTCAACCTGTATATGCTCCCAATGAGCCAAATAATGAAAAAGAACCAAATTGCTTACCACAGCTATGCAGACGACACACAGATCTACTTAGCCCTATCGCCTAACGATTACAGCCCCATTGACTCCCTGTGCCAATGCATTGACGAAGTCAACAGTTGGATGTGTCAAAACTTTCTTCAGTTAAACAAAGACAAAACTGAAGTCATTGCATTTGGAAACAAAGATGAAGTTCTCAAGGTGAACGCATACCTTCACTCTAGGGGTCAAACAACTAAAAATCAAGTCAGGAATCTCGGTGTGTCACTAGAGTCAGACCTTAGTTTCAGTAGTCATGTCAAAGCAATAACTAAATCAGCATACTATCATCTGAAAAATATTGCAAGAATTAGATGCTTTGTTTCCAGACAAGACTTAGAGAAACTTGTGCATGCTTTCATCACCAGCAGGGTGGATTATTGTAATGGACTCCTCACTGGCCTTCCCAAAAAGACCATAAGACAGTTGCAGCTCATACAGAACGCTGCCGCCAGGATTCTGAGCAGAACCAGAAAATATGAACATATCACACCAGTCCTCAGGTCTTTACACTGGCTCCCAGTTAAATTTAGGATTGATTTTAAAGTATTACTACTGGTATTTAAATCATTCAATGGCCTAAGACCTCAATACATTGCAGATATGCTCACTGAATATAAACCCAACAGATCACTCAGATCATTAGTATCATATCAGCTAGAGATACCAAGGGTTCACTCTAAGCATGGCGAGTCCGCTTTTAGCTATTATGCCAGCCGCAGCTGGAACCAGCTTCCAGAGGAGATCAGATGTGCTCCTACTGTAGTCACTTTCAAATCCAGACTCAAAACACTTCTGTTTAGCTATGCATTTACTGAATGAGCACTGTGCCACTGTTCGTCCGAATGTTTGTACTGTATTTTATTCTATTTTTCTAAACTGTTTTAATTATTCTTATTTCTTTTATTATTTTAATTTCTTCTATGTAAAGCACTTTGAATTGCCATTGTGTATGAAATGTGCTATATAAATAAACTTGCCTTGCCTTGCCTAATAATTATCAGAGCTGGCAGTTTGTAATGTTCAGTATATTCTTTCATCGTAGATATATGTATTGATTATAGTAGTAGCAAAGGTTATGTAATGGTCCATATTCGGGTTTTCATAATGAAGTCACTAAATCAATATCGCTGGTTAGGATAATGCTCAAAGAGAATTTAGGAAGCAAAAAAAGGAGCATTTTCACTCCTAATTAATTATGTCAAGAATGCACATCGGGGCGTGGCCTTTATTTACATGATGTTTTGAAAATGTAAGCAAAAAACTTTTTCTGTCTTTGTGAGTATCTGATAAATGTAATGTTTCTTTCTACTGTGTTTGTATAATGCACTTGTACGGAAATATGTGAGGATTAACAGAGTGAAACCTGATTGGCCTATCAAACCCAGGCTTCTTTAATGCTTTTTTTTTTTTTTTATGTATAAATGAGCAGGTCTGACGAGATTTTAGTGTAAGACAGACACTGGTGATCGATGAATAAAAACTTAAATTCAGGTGTGGTCTTGGAATAATTATAACCAGAAAAAAATGTGCCACTTCAGCATATCAGAATGTGTGCAGAAAAAAAACAAAGTGACTTAGAAATGAGGAATACAGTAAGCGATTTATTGTGAAGAGGCAAATAAACACAAGAAGTGCTCAAAAGACAAAGTTTTAGACATTGATTTGAGTAGCATAAGCTAGAATAGAGAGATCATAAATGGGTTTGTTCCACAAGCAAGTGTGCCCGGTCTTCGTTTAGCTCTGCGTTGTGTCGGTCGATGAACGAGAGCGGGCAACAGAAATTTCTCAGGCCAGATTTTATTCTGCATGAATAAAAAGAATTTTAGGAACAAGCTCGAGTCTGTGGCCTTCTCTCACAATTCAGCCTGTCTTCAGTCGCATTTAGCGCGAACTGCAACATTTTACACTTGTCTTATTAACACTTGTCTTAATAACCAGCGTGTTATGCCTAGTTCACACTACATGATTTTAAGCCCGATTTAAGCCCGATTTGCAAGTTAACGAGCTCGCCGACAGGTCAGGCTGTAGTCGCTTGCAAATCTGCGGGTGATCCGCGCTCGCCAATCTTTGAGTGTGAAATACTTAACGACGCATCAAAACCCCTCGCTGACACATCGCTGACGCCAGAAAAATATCTAGCATGCTAAATATCTGGAATTGTTGGCCGACTCGATAGCCTGTGGTGTCACGTGTCGCGACGAGCAACAGCCAATGATCATCTTGTTATGATATTACAAAAGCCCTTTGTATTTGTAACCATCGTTGCCAAACCACAACAGGCAGCTGCTTTTTCATTATAATGTTTTACTCACTTCCAAATCTCTATCTGACAGACAATCCCTGCTGCCCGCGTGTGCTTATCCATCCGTTCACCCATATTCTTTTTTTTTTCTCTTTTTTCTTTCGGGGTTCTAAACAGATCATTGCACAAACAATATAGGCCTATATATATATATATATATATATATATGGGGTGTGCGTGTGCCGGTTTCAGAATTGGTGTGACGGTTATGACGTGAGTCAAATGACATAACTCATCGGTTATTATATTGCCTATTTCCTTTTTATTTTATAAATAGGCCTACATGCAATTAGTTGATGAAACATTTATTAAAATTAAGATACAATTTGTACAAAACGAAATTCGTTTTAAATAAATTATTTCTACAAAGCAAAGTGGTAAAAAGCATGTCTCACGATTTACAAAACAAAACTTCATTAAGTGGTAAAAACCCAATATAGCATCTTATGATCCTATCTTTTATTACAATTGTTTTTGAGCTAAAATGTAATACACATCATATATACACACTGTATATGTTTCTTTTATCAAACATGTTTGGGGCCAGTCAAGGGGTAATTAAACTGCACGATCAGTTATCGGTAATGATATTGTTTATTATTGCAAATGTTTATTGCTAATGTTTATTATTGGAAATGTTTTTCATTTGTTTAATAAATCTCATAATGATGGCACATCACTATATCATAGTCATAGCTTTTATTTCTATCTCAAATGATTGAAAGAATCAATTACAGTTGGAAACGTATAGACCAATAATAACACAGACTGTCAACAATTGTTTTTAATTAGTATTTAAACATTCTCTATAATAGAAAAGATAGAAATTTAAAAATATTTTAATAACACGTTTTTTTGCGGTTATAGAGTTCTAATGACGGTGCTCAACTATATATATATATATATATATATATATATATATATATATATATATATATATATATATATATATATATATATACCAACAATTTTGTCCCACCGTCCATTTGCCATTGGAATGCGCCAAGACTTGTTGTCAGCTCCTGTAGTGTGTAAGCCCCTGTTGCAGAAGATTTACGTAGTGTCACATAGTCTGAACACCACAACGACTTCAAGACTCCAGAGCAAGTCATGTAGTCTGAACAGCACAGCGATCTGCCGACGTTTAAAGTTGTGTAGTGTGAACTAGGCATTATTCAACGGGACGTGTGACCAAGTAAACAATTAAATTACACTTCAAATATCTTTTTTCCAAAGGTGGTTTCTTTCATTTGCTGTCGTTTTTATCACGCTGATGTAAGTTCAAGTGTCTGTTTCAAAAACAAGTTGGTTTTTAGTTAGTTACGTGATGCGGTGGTGTAACGTCATGATTGACAGCTGTGATTGACAGGTTCTCTGAGCGAAGTAGTCACTGAAGCACCAACAGACATTTTTTTCGGGATCTTCGGAGGACTGAGGAGCAGAGTCCTGCACGGGTCCAATTTTGTAAATCCGCACCCGCCCGTACCCGCAGTGCTTAAAACCGCATCCGACCCGTTTTCCGACAGCAGCACTAATTAAAATCCGCACCCGACCCGCTTAAAATAGAACCGACACCCGACCCGCACCCGAAATAAAATCAGTTTAGACTATCACATTATAGACACAATTACAAAAATGTTTATTGCCAGGTCATACAGAAGTTATTACATGACAATTAACACAAGGACAACTTCAGCCGAAGCTGTCAAAAGGCTGGTACATGAAGAACATGGCTAACGTTACCACAAAACTGAGTAGCCTTATCACATTTTACCAATCGAACACATGGCTCTCAAGTCTCACGCATTGGGCGTGAGACACACGCATTTCAACCCATTCACACGCTCACACGCCACACCTTGTATTTCTCACGCAGAGACATTACGAGGATAACTCCCACCAAGTTGCGGTGCTATTTTTTAAACAGTGAAACAGGTAGAGGAATCAAGTGAGTTCCTCATAGAGCTTTGAAGGCCCTGACACGCACCAGCTAATCAAATAAAAAAAAATATAGCTACCGAACAGCCAATCAGAAAATAGCTGTATCTGGGTAAGATTTTCACAGGCTCGTGCGACAGCGACACACGTCAGTTTGGGTGACTTGGGTCAGAGAGGTTGACCCTTGATTTATAATTTCACAAAGTCATCTGAAGCCATTCCATAGCTTAATGTGAGGTACATAAGTCTATTTACATCATTAAATTAAAGTTTATGGAAACTCGTTTTCCCTCCTCTGCGCTGCGGCTGTCAATCATTCTCCATTCAGTATTCAAACAGCCCGCGCGCCTCGTCCGGTTACAGCAGGATGCACGGTAAAACTCTCTCCAATATGATATTCACATTATAATGCTTGATCTGTAGATAAAAGGCTTTGGATTTGCATAAAATGACTTTATTTTGTGTATTTGTATTTTACGTTTGTTGCTGTTTTTAAACGACTCGCTACCGTGTGCCTGTTAGATCACACACATCACAAGGACTATAAACGGCATCAAACGCACAACAACTGGAATTAAAAACTGTGAAGAAACAAATGATCAATAAACTGTTGGACAGATAGACACTAGGATTTGTGCGCTCGACATTTCTTCGCTTTGTGCCGTGAACTTTTAAAAGCGCACTTGTGCAGCGCTGCACACTTGCTGTGACTCCATGTTGCTTTGAGCACATCATTCTGCACCCGCGATGCGCATACGCACTTTGTGCGCTCTGTTTTGAATCGTTTCATATGATCATGGTTTTGCGCACTGAAAGGTTATTAAAAGCATATATTTTTTATATCTAGCCTGCACAATACATTTAAAATACACATAATTTAATTATATATTATTTATATATAGCCTACCTTCTGAATTCTTGACATTCATAAATATAAAATTGTCAAATGTATGATTGCCTGATTGAACTACTTTGCAACCAGGCCAGAAGCTTTGGCTCAGTTTGGCTAGCTTACGTTATCTGAAACTAAGGGAAATGTTAGTGGGTATGGGAAGGAATGAAGATGTATTTCTTCATTTTATTTTAAATGATATATTATACTGTATTAATAGTCTTTCTAGTTACATTAAGGAGCCACAGAGCTTCAAGTGGGAGCCCCCTACCCCTGTTATCAAGGCATCAAAATGCGCAACAAACACTTACAACACAAAACACATTTCATAAGCTGGAGTGTGTACTCTTGTGTACACAAACACACACACACACACAGCTTAATACTCGAATATGTCATTTGCTCACAATGTCCCACCACACAATAAATCATTATACCATTTCGACTAGACACATTCAAAATGCAAAAAGATTTGTTTTTCCAAACTGTTTGGAGCAATTTGTTATATTTTTGTAATTTTGAAATATAACATTTAAGAGTATATTTGATGTGATGAATTGCTCTGTCATTTATCAGATTTACCAATTGTTATAATTTCAATTTGTGCTGGTTAATTATGAACAATGGGTAAAATTGGGGGGCGGGGACGGGCAGGGGTAGCATTCCATTAGGGCTCCTCCCCTAACCGCATGTGATCTCGCTCCAAGCTTTTGATAAAACTTGAGAACCCTGCTGGAAAATGACCATCTAACCATAGAAATATGACATCTCAGTTAATAGAAATCAATATTAGAAGAATAAATTAAATTAAATATTAAAAGAATAATTCCAGAATAAAAAATAATGAAAGAAACATAACAAATGATAATAACACAGGGAGAGATTTTGAGTGAAATTAATACATAAATATAACACCCGTTACACAAGGAACAGTGAATAAAAACAGAGAGTCGGAGAACTGCGGGGATCTGGAAATTTAAGCACTTCTTGCCGCTCGCCGTTCTCAAGTGAAGCATTTGGATGTTGACTGGTGATCTGTTATATGTTAATGACATTAATTAGGCAGCATTTACAAAGAGGAGATCGTAAACCATTCAGCTGCGCATAATTTCAATTTTAATTTCAAGATTATTTATTTTGCACTTCTGGAAGAGAGACATACACATGTTTTCTGTGAGTATGTTCATTCTTGAATCACACGTTTGATAAATGATCGTAAGATCAAATGTAGGACGGTTTCTACACAACGTTTTATAAATGAGGCCCAATGTCTGTTGATGTGAGCGAGTTTTTCATAAATGTCATCCAGTTTATTAGCAACAAAGCACATAAGTGTGAATCACACAATATCTGCTTTTGATCTCGACTCTGATCTGATCCATTACTAAAAGTGAGAACTGTCCATTTTGACTGCACTTATTTCAGTCCTCCCCTCAATGCAGGAAACAAACCAGCTTAATGTAATGAGGCCATTTCCAGTGTTCTTGATCTACTGTACACTTCACCTAGGTGACACCTGGAATTAATTTAACCAACTATAAGTTTTATCAAATGGTAAATCAATAGGTATAGTATGTGAATAAGGATCTCAAGCTGACTAGAAAGCTTTACCTATTACAATAGACAATGCTTTGAAGTATGTTAGAGCTACAGTACATATGACAATTTACCTGCTGAATAAAATACCTTACTCACACGTTGAGTAATAAAAGCACAATCTCTGCATCTTTTACCACATTTCAAATCCTTCAGTTCTTGCAGATCATCTTCCGAAAAGCCAAGCTTATGTTGATTCTTGTTTTATTACAAGCTCTGTCACAATCTCTTTTTGCCAGCAGACTCTCCTTTCTTCTGCATTTTTAAACGGGTGATTCCCTCAATAAGAACTTCTGTAGACGTGTGACTGAAATAAAGTCAAACTTTAATTACACATAAATATCTAATTAACGGAAGTTGTGGAATGTAGATTGGACCCATACAGACACTGAGTAGTGTCCATTTAACACTGAGGATTTTACTGTGTAGAATGTTGAGTTGTTAATAAAAATTAAGTTGAAAGAATGTTTACCATCATTCAACATTTTCTATTATTAAAATGTTGTGTATATATATATATATATATATATATATATATATATATATATATGTGTGTGTGTGTGTGTGTGTGTGTGTGTGTGTGTGTGTGTGTTTGTGTTTTATAAATGTCACAACACAAAAATGCTGTTTGTAAATACTTTTATTTGAGCTGGTGTTGTTGAACACACATTACAGGTTGCAAGATACTTTATACTCAACTTTTAGTTTTTCTTTAAGAATAAACCATATGTCATTTTCAAACAAGTAATTAGTAAATATATGACTAGTGTAAAACACAGGAGTGAGGAGAAGAAAGAAGCCACACCACCAGAATAACAAGATCTCATGAAATCAACTGACGTGGCTTGTGCTTTGCTTTTATTTTCTTTATAACAGCCAATATGAGCCACATCCTCGAATCATGATCTTCTACTTTCTATTTAACAGCAATTATGTTTGACTGAACAGTCTGTGTTGAAAATAATGAGCTGTTTTTTTCAGAAGAGAACTAATGCGAATTTAAAATGTAAATGTTTCTAAAAGCCACAGATGAAAACTCATGTTGATGTCATGGGGTCTTTAAAACATATAGTGCACATTAGTATTTTAAATACCCAAAGAACATTACATTGATAGAGAAATATGATACTTTTAAATTACAGAAATTAATTTCATTGTACTGATATAAGCACATTATCTGATGATTAAAACAAAAAAGTGTTTGCCAGTTAAAAAATCTTTTGCTTAAGAACAACACAAACATATCCTTCACTCCTAAGATCTGCTGCAGATGAAGTTGAGTTTGTGGTGTTCAGGACGGCTGATCCAGCGCTGATCTCCTCCAGACTGAACTGCTCCAGATCTCACTCCAGACTCACACTCCTCGTCTCCTGTGCCGTTCCCTGGAGCCCAGTTATGAAAGCACACAGTCTCTCCGCTCACCCAGAACCAGAGGCCCACAGTGCAGGAGTGACGTAAACCCAACCACACCGCCTCAGTAGACGCACGTTTAACCACATTCATCACCTCCTCCTGCATCTCGACTGACTGAACCGAGACCAGATCCGTATAATTCTGTCTGCAGTATCTCAGAGCTTCAGGCCACGTCAGATTCTCTTTGATCAGAATCAGTTTATCTGGACACAAAACAAACCACAAGCAAAAACTAGAGAGAGACTGATCAAAAACAACATGCAGAACAAACACTGTGGAGGAATCTGTCATGTCAGACATGTAGCGTGAGCTTTAAGAGATCTGGAGGTGATGGATGGATTGTGTGTGTTTGTGAGGATCTGCTCACCTTCATGACACACAAAAGGAAATTGCTTGTTGCAAGAGAAGTCTATCCACTGTCTCAGATCGTTGTGTTCGATCACTGTACAGTTTTCACCACCTCCAACATTATCAGGTTGATCAGACCTCCAGTATCTGAATGAGGAGTTACTCTGATCTGACCACTGCCATGAGTCTCTGAACAGACCGATCCAGATCCATGATCCA